>NC_133357.1:11110035-11443369 GCF_030506205.2 Paramisgurnus dabryanus | reverse complement strand
ACACAGTCACGACACTCTGTACAAAGATTAAGTGTACGCATTGAATAAAGATAGAGATGTATTAATTTGTCTAAGTTGAGGTAAGAACATAGTAAAATATTGAAAACAGTGGTGTTTTCCTTTAAATTTATGGATTGGTCACCCCCCCCCCCACAAATTTTTTTATTTAAAGTCACTGCCCCAAAACTGTCTTTTGTACAACCATTTAAAAAAAAATTCTGTTAGTCAAACTTTATACAGGTTTGGAATGACATAAATGGGAGTAAATGTTTAAAGAAGAAACATTTTAGGGTGAACTATTTGTTTAAGTTAACAAATAATAAATACCAGAAAACTATAAATAAAGGTAATAAATTAAAAGTTTAATAAAAAAAATTAACCTTATATATGGAATAATTGTTAAGTAAAAGCATAATCTTTTCCTCAAATGTTTCTGTTATTTTCCAGCTTCACATAAAGAAAACAAAACAAGATCTTTCTTTGTCTAATGCACAGGTTGTAGTTTTATTTTACCTCATTCACTAAACAGGTCAATGGTGCAAGATTACCATACATAGAGTTAAGATATATGCATTACACATCTAAGCTATACAGCGAATGGATTATAATTATTACAAATACAGGAGACATATTTACATTTTAATCCAAGTTCCATACAACATGTAATATTTACAAAATAAGTATGAAAATGAAGCCAATCTGACAAATAATGTACAGTGTTAATGGTTTAATGTTTTCTGTTGTTTTACCACAATGATATTGTGAGCATGATGCTTATTTGGTAAAATTAGACCTCTTTTGGGGGGGGGGGGGGGGTGATGATGTTATAATGCAAGGTTTGCTTTAAAGGCAGTATGGGAAAATGCATGACTGAGCACAAAAAAGTTTATTCCCTGATTTTAGAAAATAAAACTAACAATCTTCATCATAAATCTGCTCTTAATAACTATATCTCTAATCTTAAATTAAGTGCTCTTACACTATAGCCAAATTGTGATGAAGAAAAGCTCTATTAAAAAAATAAACCTCAATAGTCAGTCCCTAATAAAAATCTTTTTATCCCTTGTCTGATGCGTTTAAGGTACATTCAAAGAGTAAAACATCAAAATCTAAAACCATTTTCCTTTTGGGAAAACAACCAAAACATAGTTCAAGCTTTATTTGATCTGTTAGTTGTATAAACACATATTATGTGCAAAGAGCTGCAAACTAATATATATATACATTGCAAAATAAATACAGATAAAGAAATTCATTATGAATATCTATACACAAATCACTCAACAAAGATGGTAGAAAATGCTGAAAATCTTTGCCCTGACAAATAAATGTAACACACTCTTCATAAGTTAACTTGTACCTTCAATGCAAACATTATGAACTCATTTTTTTTTTTTTATAATATTCAATATGAACATTTTTACAGATGCTGTAACATTCAAACAGCTCAGTAAAGCTCCTTGGGTTACCCGACCCAAAGGCCAAATTTTCCCAAGCTGTTTTCATGCTTTCTCTGTGAAAATGTGTCTATAAGCAGCAAGAATATTGACTTGACCTTTCTGTCTGAATCTGATGGGCAGTAATTCCTGCTGGTTGTTTGGCCAGAGGACTCGTACACACCCAAAATCAAATCCATTTCACCAGACTATAACTCTGGCGATTTCACGATTTTCACTGCCTATCCTTTAAAACCTACAGAGCAAAGATTTTCATAACAACAATAAAAAGCAAAACACAGACCATCTGTTCCCTTCACTGCAAATATTGCCTGCATATACGATCTGTGCAGTGCCAATTTCTTCAAAACCCATTTTCTACCGACAGTGATGAAACAAACATTAGTGTTAGTGGTCAAAGTAGATATGTTTAAATAAGCAACAGAGAACCACTGAATAAAGTGTGAGTGCCCTTGCACAGCCTTCCACTGTACAGAATGAATTCGCCATTCATATAATGTAAAACACTGTATGTTGTTAAAAATAAGTTAAGATAATCAGTACAGTTAAGAGATACACTGAATGATCAATGATAGGAAAATCCAAACCCCTCTCATACTGTACTGTAGTGGGGAAGAAAGGCTGGTTTAATGATTTTTTTTGTTGAGGTTTATGGAGTACTTAAGCTTTTTTACTTGGCCAGAGGCAAAACCGACAATCTATCATTCATTTGTAACCAATCGGTATCTTACTTAAACATATCTCCTTCAAAAAAATCCAAAACTTATAGGCAAACCATCACAGCCACTGTGGCCTTATGCATTGTCTCTTAGTAATACAGTGAGAACAAAAAGCAAGGACTGTTTTTTCATGAGAAATTATGTACAGATTTCCATTCAGACTGATGTTCTGGTTAAGGTAATTTTTTGCACCATTGTTTTCCTAATCTACTGAGGGACTCATGTCGAGCACAACCCTCCTGCAAGCTACAGAAAACTGAGATATCACCACCGTCTTTCCCTGCTATCGTACTTCTCACGATTACATACGTTGCAAATGTTATGTTTTACATCCTTGATATTTGGATTTTGTGCCAAGCGACATTGCGACATGGTACGGTTCAGGTCCTATGAATAAACTGGTGTATGTACACGGCATAAGCCTCAACTATCTATCACAGCTTGCTCAGATTTAGCAAATCCATTAAGCCAATACTGAAATAACATTCAATTTTATAAAAAACAAAACAAATCTTTAAGCAGTGCTTTGGTCCATCTAAACATCTTCATTTTTTTATACACTAAATAGATCCCTTGTTGGTACATCAGCGAACTCGGTATCTGAAGCAAAGCCATTTTCTTTTTATATCTTATATCAGAGAAAGTTGATCATTAAGTTAATATTATTATTTATTTTGACCCAACAGAATATTTTAGGGGCTTTTATAGCAAACCAACTTTCTCTCAAGGCTTAGAGCGAGATGTTCCCGGCGGACAACACTGTTAAGGACGATCTTCACAGACAAGAGTAACTCAAGATAAAGAAGAACCTGCTCTGAAGATTCGTGCACACACAAAGACTATTACAACATGCTACTTGAAGGAGGTTCGGTTGTGACAAAACTGAAGACAGAATCAATCCGATTAATAACACAATGGGTTGGGAGAGAAATCGAGAGAGGGAGGAGTTTGGTGTTCACTGAAAGTTCATTTGTTGGAGAGGAGAAGAGAGCCACAGGTCTACATACAAGAGAAACTGTCAAGAACCACAAAGATTTAGAAGTCTTCACACACTTGGTACGTTGTAAAGGTAGACAGAGAAAATATGAGCACTATTTTAGCACGAGAGAAGATCGCCCGCTTAGTTCTTCATCAGACCGGACCGTCTCCTCGCCAACTTTGACCTGAAGATATAGGGAGGTGAAACAGATAATCATGCAAAATCATCAAAATACAACTAGCGGGTCCGTTTCGTGTGAGTTTACCTTATTGTTCCCGCTAGCAGTGGGTTGAAGGCATACAGCCAGTCATTCATGTCCTTGTCATTATTAGCCTGGAGCAGAATCCCTCTGTGCTTAGTGCACACAGCAAATGTGTTGGGTGTCTGAAGGGTATTAAAAATAAACAATCAGTTTTATTTTTTACGCAGGCATTTACACAACTACAGGTGCTGGTCACTAATTCCATTTTAAAAGTAAAACTTGTATATTATATTCATTCATTACAAACAGATTGATCTCAAATGTTTATTTCTTTTAATTTTGATGATTATAACTGACAACTAAGAAAAATCCGAAATTCAGTATCTCAGAAAATGTGAATATTGTGAAAAGATTCAATATTGAAGACACCTGGTACCACACACTAATCAGCAAGTTAACTCAAAACACCTGCAAAGGCCTTTAAATGGTCTCTTTTGTAGGCTACACAATCATGGGGAAGCCTGCTGACTTGACAGTTGTCCAAAAGATGACCGTTGACACCTTGCACAAGGAGGGCAAGACACAAAAGGTCATTGCAAAAGAGGCTGGCTATTCACAGAGCTCTGTACCCAAGCACATTAATAGAAAGGCGAAGGGAAGGAAAAGATGTGGTAGAAAAAAGTGTACAAGCAATAGGGAAAACTGCACCTTGGAGAGGATTGTGAAACAAAAGCCATTCGAAAATGTGGGGGAGATTGACAAAGAGTGGACTGCAGCTGGAGTCAGTACTTCAAGAACCACTACGCACAGACGTATGCAAGACCTGGGTTTCAGCTGTCGCATTCATTGTGTCAAGCCACTCTTTAACAACAGACAGGGTCAGAAGCGTCTCAAGACAAAAAGGACTGGACTACTGCTGAGTGGTTCAAAGTTATGTTCTCTGATGAAAGTAAATTTAGCATTTTCTTTGGAAATTCCAGAGTCCGGAGGAAGAGAGGAGAGGCACAGAATCTACGTTGCTTGAGGTCCAATATAAAGTTTCCACAGTAAGTAATGGTTTGGGGAGCAATGTCATCTGCTGGTGTTGGTCCACTGTGTTTTCTGAGGTCCAAGGTCAACACAGCCATATACCAGGAAGTTTTAGAGCACTTCATACTTTCTGCTGCTGACCAACTTTATGGAGAGGCAGATTTCATTTTCCAACAGGACTTGGCACCTGCACACAGTGCCAAAGCTGCCAGTACCTGGTTTAAGGACCATGGTATCCTTGTTCTTAATTGGCCGGCAAAGTCGCCTGACCTTAACCCCATAAAAAATCTATGGGGTACTGTAAAGAGGAAGATGCGATATGCCAGACCCAACAATGCAGAAGAGCTGAAGGCCACTATCAGAGCAACCTGTGCTCTCATAACACCTGAGCAGTGCCACAGACTGAACGACTCCATGCCACGCCACATTGCTGCAGTAATTCAGGCAAAAGGAGCCCCAACTAAGTATTGAGTGCTGTACATGTTCATACTTTTCAGTTGGCGAAGATTTCTAAAAATCCTTTCTTTGTATTGGTCTTAAGTAATATTCTAATTTTCTGAGATACTAAATTTGGGATTTTCCTTAGTTGTCAGTTATAATCATCAGAATAAAAAAAATAAACATTTGAAATATATTACTCTGTGTGTAATGAATTAATATTATATACAAGTTTCACTTTTTAAATTGAATTAGTGAAATGAATCAACTTTTTGATGATATTGTAATTATATGACCAGCACCTGTAGATGACACACTCACATAACCAGGTTTTACCTTAAGCATGGCCTGCTGGTCTTCGCTGTATTCCACCTGGGCGGTTGACAAATTCAGCACGCCCCTCTCCACCGGGTCCTTGTCACTGTTGTAGATAAACACGTATGGCCGACGAACCACCACAAAGTGCTTTACCCAAGAGTTAGAACGGGGCTCCATGAAGCTGAGGAATCCCTTTTTAGACACCACAGACCTGTGCGAGATCACCGGGCGGGTCAGTCACGTACATTTGTGAATAATACATTAACACAAACATAAACACGTTAATCGTACCCAGGTCTCATTTCCTCGATATCAGGCAAAAGGTTTAGGAACTCGTGTTTGCCGGCACGTGCCAGGTAGGATGTTTCCAGGATGGGCACCATGGGGAAGTTCTCGTAGTCGGAACAGGAAGGGCTGGTGGCGCGAGAGTTAGCTTCAGGGGTTCTGAAAATAACATAGATGTGAGAATCCTATAGATATATATAATAAATTAAAGTGTATCCAATGCACAAAACCGTACCGAGAGTCTGATAGAGAAGGGCAGGTGGAGGATGGGGTGAGAGTGGCACTGCTGAAACTAGTGACTGATGGGTCACGGCCCATAGGAGAGATATCTGATAACTGAGAAAGACAAGATCATTAAAGCCATGTACTGTATGTATTGACAAACTTGCAACTGCTGATTTTTCACAACATTACCTTGCAATCACTGATGCTGTTGCACATCTGGTTATAGTCACTGTTAAAGGTGTGCGTCAGGAGCCGGAGGCACTGAAACAAAAATGACATATTGTGTATAACGTGGTAGATGAACACAAATGCATGTAAATAAAAAAATTGTCCTTCATTTACCCTGGTGGCCAACTCCTTCTCACGGTCTACCAAGCTCTCGATGTCTGTGGAGTCGTATCCGCTGCTCTCGCTAGGCGTGATGGCGCTTTCGTAGGTGGTGGAGGAGATCTGAGAGGAGATGCTGGTGGAGGTGCTGAGGGTTCCACTGCTCAGACTGGGAGACAGAGACTCGCTCAAAGATTTAAGAGGAGTCGTCTCACCCAGTTTCTCACGGAGCAGCAGCAGGTGACGGGTCTTCTCCACCTGTTCAGAAATGGACATCAGAGTGTGATCACAGTTGCCTACATGATCTTTGGAAAGATATGATCCTCAATCTTCATACTGACCTCATGCAACTGCTCGAGTTTCTCCAGTTCCCACTGGTGCTCGAGGATCAGACTGTCTCCTCTGGGCCTCCAGCCAGCCAGGTTCTCCTCTCCACGCACGTAAGCCACTGACGTATCCAGAATCTTTCTTCTTCGGCGCTGCATGCCTGAAAACATTGTGTAAATGTAGAATGAGTGATTTGAAATCGTATCTTTATTGTAGATAACTATTTCTAGAAAAATAGCAATTGTGTAGTGACAGAATCAGATGTTAATAATTTTTCTCTGTACCTTGATACACCATAGAACTAAATAAGTACTACATTAAAGGAAAACACCAATGTTTTCCAATATTTTACTAAGTTCTTACCTCAACTAAGACAAATTAATGCATACCTATCTTTTTTAATGCGTGCACTTAATCTTTGTACAGTGCATCGTGAATGTGTTAGCATTTAGCCTAGCCCCATTCATTCCTTAGGATCCAAACAGGGATGAATTTAGAAGCCACCAAACACTTCCACGTTTTATTTTGTGCCACCATACTTACTCGTGTAACTACTCATGTAACAGTCTTTAAATAGGGAAAACATGGAAGTGTTTGGTGGCTTCTAAATTCATCCGTGTTTGGATCCTAAGGAATGAATGGGTTTAGGCTAAATGCTAACACATTCACGATGCGCTGTACAAAGATAAAGTGCACAAATTAAATAAAGAGAGGTATGTATTAATTTGTCTAAGTTGAGGTTAGAACATAATAAAATATCCTGGTACTGGTATTCATACAATATCATGGTATGAAAAAACATTGTATTGTATTCAATAAATCACTGTACTACCACATTACCTTCTTCGTTAAGGCTATGAGGGTGTTTCACACCTAAAACAAATGGCATAAAATGATATACAATACCGTTTCTAAAAAAAGAAACTAACCTGGGCTTCCTGTGTCGGCTATCTTGCACAAGCTGAGCTCATAGACGCCAGTTACTTTATTACTGTAATAGAAACAAACCAGAAATGTGTTGGCAAAGGTTGCACAACATTTACTAGAACCTAAAGCCCATTTTTACAAGCAGGACTTGTATAGGACTGTATAGGAGTATTTGGATATTCCTTTATTTAGACATTTTTTATATTGACATTTAAAGGTCCAGTGTGTAGATTTTTAGCAGCATCTAGCGGTGAGACTGTGAATTGCAACCAATGGTTCAATCCACAGCTCACTCCTCCCCTTCGAAACGCACACAGGGACGACGGCTGTGTCTGAAACCAGCTACTTCCAAAATAGGCAAAGAGTAGTAGGCGAGGCGAGTAGTATGTCCGAATTCATAGTATTCCAAAAACAGTAGGCAAAAAGTACCCGGATGACCAGCTACTTTCAGCAAGATCCCGCAGTGTTCATTTGATGGACCCTTTACTATTCCATGTGTCCCTGGGAGAGGAGTTTTCCACCGATAAAGAACAAGGAGATACTTTGTTTTATTTAAAAATGTACAAAAGCGGTAACGCAGCTCTATTAAAATGCAAATGCATATATTAAACAGCTGTCCCTTGTAGTGAAATTGCGCTAGTTTAATGTAATTTCAATTAGCAACTAACTTGTTGTTATGAAGACGTGTGTAATGTGATGTATCAACATGGCGGATGTGGTGCATCCGAATTCATACTATCCATATTCATACTATACTCTAGAGCAGTTTGTCCATTTAGGGCTATTGTAGAAACATAGTGGCGCAAAATGGCAACTTTTATGTAAGGAGACGCGGCGTATGTAGATAAAAACATCTCATTCTGAGGTAATAAAACAATACAGTTCATTATGTAAGGTCTTTAGACACCACTGATAATATAGTTATGTATATTATATTGCATTTCTGTCAAGAGATCCTTGTAAGTGTTACACAAGGCACCTTTAAGGTTTGATGGACTTAAAGGGACATTCCACTTTTTTGAAAATATGCTAATTTTCCAGCTCCCCTAGAGTTAAATATTCCCCTGCTATTAAAAGTAACCAAAGGGACTATTTACGGGCACTGCGTGATATCACTACGCCTGCTGCAGCCATGTTACATCAGCAAAGTCCTTGATTATTACGCCAGAATGAGAGAATAGTCCCTAGCCATATCTGCCTAGAAAATCACAACTTTTAATTTTCCGTCTGTCTTAGTACACAATGTAACTACAGAAGAGTCAAGTTTTAAATAGGAAAAATATCAAAACTCTTTGGTTATTTTTTAGTGCGATGCTAATTATCTAATCAGATTCAATGGATTGTGCTAAGCTATGCTAAAAGTGCTAGCGCCAGACCCGGAGATCAGCTGAATGGATTCCAAAACTGTAAAAATCTAATGTATAACTCTAGAGGAGCTGGAAAATGAGCATATTTTCAAAAAAAGTGGAATGTCTCTTTAAGATTTAATGAGATTAATATGAATGTATGTAAGGCAAAGTTTACACAGTATTTTAAGTGATACGAGTGGCAACTTTGTATAAAGTTTAGTTTTTTGTCAATATTTTGTCTTTTGTCTTGTCTCGTTTCATTTGTACAGCAAATGTTAAGGAACAAACAACGTTTTTCAAATATTATGACATGATTAAAGCTGCAAGCATAATAATTAAACATGTTATAATAAATATAGCTAACAAATTATGCAAAATGTATTTACTGAAATATAGAAAGTTAGATGAAAATAGAAGAAATACAACATTTACCCCACATTTTATCATTTCTCTTACTAATACAATTTGTTACCAGTCAGGGGTTTTGGAGTAACCACTGCCAAACAGGTTCCTCAGGGAGCGTGGAGGGGAGATCTTAGCATCACGGGAGTAGAAGACCATGCAGATGTCCTTGGTTATGATAGCAGGCTGGATACAGTGGTCAAGCTGCAGGGTAGAGGTCACAGTACACACGTCATGTGCGTGTTAAAGCTGCATACTAAAAAAATACTACAGTCCCGTATGTGTGAACAAGCACAGACACACAGAGTACCAGCTGACCTCCAAATATGCAGACAGGGTCAAGTAGATCTTCTCTCCGTATGGGGTGACGCGGTTCAGCAGGAGAGAGTTGTGGAGGGAACTGTCCCACACTGCCTCAAAACGGTAAAAGGTCCTAAACAGAGTGAAAGATACTTCAGTTTTGGGCTGGTATGAAAGTATATCATGTATATCTACAGACATACTGTATTATGTATCCTTTTTGAAGGAGACATTTCTATGAATCATTGCATTGGCAAATGCAATTCTACGCCATGAAAAGCGTGTGATATTTAGCACGTAGTTTCTCTAGCTTTACCTAGTCAGTCTATCTCTATTTGATGTATGCTAAACCATGTAAAATGTTAATATGTGGACAGGTGTTATATTACTAGCGATCGGGTGTGAGCTTGAAGCAACGTATGTGTTAAACTGTACTAAATGCAACAACAGTATTTAAATGGCACATACAGGTGCACACACAGGCCTTTCTGTGTCTTTATCTGCACTCACAATGCAGAAACGGTGGCTAAAACTCTTTCTCTTGAAAACCTCATGAATATAATTGGAAAACGGCGTTTATCTTTGCTTTCCTGATGTATTTCCTATTGAAACAGAAAATTGGGACAATGCCGGTCACTGAATTTTTTTTTTAGATGGGCAAAATGTTTTAGTTATATCACAAATATAATCTCCAATTGATTTCATGAGGTTTTTACTTTATTCTTTTTAGTAGAATGATTTAAGAGGGAAGCAATAGGTGGGTAAACAACAACACAGATGTACTTTAACAGGCCTGCTACTGTGACATCTACGGTTCACATAATCCTAAGAGTCTCATAAAGCAGTTTATGTTCAAATTGCTTTATGATCTGTTAGTTTTGATACCTAGAAATATCACAATCAATACACAAGCTGAAGAAAACCAAGAGTCCAACCGCAGCAGGAAACGTTCAAGAACAAAAAGAAAGAGACAAAACAAGCACAAACAGTCAGCCAACAGAAATAAATAAGATGAAAACAAGCACTGAGATTAAACGTCTTAATAAAATTGAGTGCATTAAAAAAACGACATGCACAGAATATATAAAGCATATATAAATATAGCAAATATAACATAACAAAATATATTTATATATACAATTACTGGCATAAGTTTTGGGCTCTTTGGATATCTTTGAGCCTGGAATCGTTGCCACCTTTTACCCCAAGTTACATATAATGCATATACTATCAATTTCATCCTATGTATTTCAATTATTATATATTTGCCTGCACTACTCTGCATTTACTGCTAAAATGCAAAATTGTGGGGGAAATAACACAGATGTTAATTATAAAAATATTTTGAGGAATGTTTGTAACCAAACCGATTAGAAGCCCCATCGACCCCATAGTATTCTTTTATTCTACTGTGTAAGTCAATGGGGCTTCTGATCGGTTTGGTTACAAACATTCCTCAAAATATCTTCCTTCGTGTTCATTAGAACACAGAAATTTATACTGGTTTGTAACAACATTAGGGTTACACAATGGTGACAGAATTATCCCTTTTGGGTGAACTATCCCTTTAAATTGAAATTATGTTTTTTATTGCTGTTTCTTATTTGGTTCACTAGATGTCGCTCTTGTCCTCTGCAGGTTTTTCTGCACTAATGTATTATTTCCTCTTACTGACAGCAGCAGTGATTCATTTTCAGTAAACTCTCCTTAATCCTAAGCAGTTAAGCAGATGCATTAGGTGAGCAGACCTTTCAAGCATGCCGTGTAGCCAGACAACCTACTATTGACTGCAGACATGATAAACTGATTTTAAACGACCACCGAGTACTGCATTCTGCATGTTTGTACATAATGTTCCGGTTGCCAGATTGTAATGTGGAAAACAAGTGTGACAAACCTGCTGGAGTTGTGGGAAGATTTCAAGTTTTTAGCCGAGATGATGTTCAGAGACAGGACTGCATCGGTAGCCGAATCGTCCACTTCTGGTTTATTCCTGATTCGACCTACAAGCGGCACAATAAATCACTGTCAGAGAGGAGTATCTAGGATACAGATTTTATACCTGGTGAGATTCTGAACATTCATATAAAAGACCTACTCAGCTATTCAATTTGTATATTTAACTGCACAGCACTCATACAAGACAACACGTACCGTTAACAATGTTGGATTTTTATAATAGGGACATAAACCTTTAAAAAAGGCATCTGTAGTATGATTATCCTGACATGCTTTGTCTGACTAATAGCATTGGTTTGGAGCAATACTCAAAGTTTGTAAAAAAAAACAAAAAAAAACTCACCAACCACCAGCTCTCTGACATCCTTCCAGTGCAGCTCACTGCCTTTCTCGTGGATCAGCGTGACTATGATTCTTCGCTGGATGCCCTGAAAACAGACACAAATAACAGACGCAGTCATTTAAAGGGAACATTTCATAAAGACTTTTTCCATGTTTAACTGCGATTACTGGGTACCCAGTGTTTTATCAACCTAGAAAATGTGAAAGCCCAGTAACTTAGTTTTGGTAAAGCATTCTCTGCAAGCATGTGAAAAAAATAGGTAGTTGAAATTTGGCTCCCCTTGTGATGTCAGAAGGTGATAATACCACCCCTTAATCTCCAACCACAGCGCTGCCATTTAGTGTAGAGATCAGCTCATTTGCATTTAAAAGGACACACCTAAAACGGCAATTTTTTTGCTCACACCTACAAAGTGTCAATTTTAACATGCTATAATAAATTATCTATATGGTATTTTGAGCTAAAACCTTACATATGTACTATGGGGAGACCAAGGACTTATTTTACATCTTAAAAAACTCTTGTGAAATGTCCCCTTTAAATGATTTACCTTGGCCAATGACAGCAAACAAAATTATCCAGTTAAACTACAGATGTACAGACTGTAGACATAATTTGAATAATAATAAAGCAGAGTAGAGCAGCAAAATATATAATTTCAGCATTAACATTGTGTGCACCTAAGCAATAGTGTAGTCACATCACAGAAGGTAAACATATCAGTCTACAATATATTTTTTTCTAAAGGAAAACTAGCATTGAAAAAAGGCATTTTTTCCAATATCGTCCAGTCTTAGAACAAAGAAGCAGTGGGAAATGAGCATTTAGAAATTATGTGTAATTTCTAGATACTGATAATATTCGATCACTTATTTTATTACAGAGCAGCATTCTAGAATTTGTGATTGGTACTTGGTCAAATACTTGACCACTGTATCCTTGGCCACCAAAATGATTCACTATGCTAGTAATTTACATAAAATATATATATATATATTTTTAACTAATGCTATTATTCGTACAAAATCAGATTTTGTTTACATATTTTATCCCTCCCAAACAACCCAGAACACTGCCTATTATAAATGATAACATTAATGATGGTAATAATAAATAAAGTGATGTTAATCATGCAATAGTTGTGTGTGCATGATATGATGCAATAGTTATAGTGAAAATAATTCAAAAATAATTTAAATCATGTTTATTTACTAAGAAGCTGCATAATCCAACAAATACAGTAAGTCAGATGAATATTATGACAAAATTAATCTTGGTACACATACCTGGTGCAGTAGGTAGGTACCGTGGCAGGGGAGACCGCCTGTGTGATCTACCACTGCAGGAATATACCTGTAAAAAAATAAACGCATTTAAAAACATGCAGACCTATCAATGAAAAAATACTGGGGGCATGTCTGCTGTCTCCACCGAAACCACACCCACTCGCGGAGCGGAATACGGTGCATGCTGCTGATGTCACCTGCTGACGTAGTTGCCAGCATACAGAAACAGAATACGCTGGCAAGTATATTGCACATTTATACTGGCTGTTTAAGTATTGTTTACAATTTTTGCATAATGCTTTAAAAAAAGTGGAAAAAACATTGGCATCTACGTCAGCGATATAGTCTAGTCGCGAACGTGCTTTGAACAAACAACCAAGGAGGAGAAGAAATTGTAGAATAAAAACGTTTTTCTTTGCGCACAAAAGTGTTCTCATCGCTTCATATTATTATTCTTTTCATTCTTTTCTGGGAAACGGATTGTGAACCTAACTGAAGTCAATGGGACAGACAAAAGCCTCACGGTTTTCATCAAAAACATCTAAAAATGTGTTATGAAGACAATCGGAGCACTGGGTGGTTTAGAACGACACAGTGGTAAGTGATTTATGATAAAATTATCATTTTGGGGTTAACTATCCGTTTAACTTTCAAATATTGCTACAACCTGAATGGATGCTCGTGATTGTGTTAGGGGCGGGGCCATGTTCTGTGGCGCCAGTGCATCATCGAACCACTGTTTTAGCCCCGCCCAAATAAACAAAAATGTGGATAAACTGTTTAACGTATACTCCACAACTAAGTACTAATTTACAGTCTTTGTAACATGTTTTCACAATACATTTTTAATTTTTATAAACAATTTCTAAAATGACTTTACACAGACCATCTATATATTTTGCTCTCTTTATTAATTAAAATACAAACAGAAAATAAAGGAAATAAGTGCACAAAAGCTAAAAACAAAACAAAATGGCTTTTTCAGGTCAAATACAGCATTTAGTGTGACCTCTCTTGTGACTAATCACTTAAAGTATTTTGAAAAGACTGGAGTCCTAAAGAAATTTGGGTTTTATTTCATTTGACCTAGCAGGTTCCTGTTATTGCTCAAATGTAAGGGGAGGTCACACTAAATATTTGACACTTTAGCTTCTGTTTATAATACTGCATACACATTTCCTGTATTTTCTGAGTTGCATTCTAATAAAAAGACATAAATTTGGTCATGATTTTAGCATTGCACAAACAACTCTAAAGGTGTAATGGTGGTCCTGTAAATGCTTCCTTACTCTCCAGTGGGCTCCAGTTCACTGATTTCGAACCAGGCTAGCAGGTCATACTTGCTCACACACTGACCCAGGTTGGACTTGGTGATGGTGTTCAGTTTAGTGGCTGGCACTGCAGAAAAAGCAGAATATTGATGAAGCTGGACATAATAACCAGAATACGGCATCAGGAGGCATAAAAACAAACCTCTTTTCATAACTCAGAAGGTCAGTTTCTATTCATATCCATTAAAAACCTGAGTGTGATTGATAAACACTGTAAACACTGTGAGTCATGTAATGGGAAAAAAACAAAGTGAAGGTTTAAGGGAGGGCCGTGAACCACAAGCAGCTCTACACTACACGAGAAGATCAATACAGGGTGATGTTTCTAAAAAGCGCAGCTGTTGTCCCGGACTTCACTTCCTGCTACGTGCGGCTTTAACTCAACGTATGACATCCGAGGTGGTAGACGAAAAAGCTGCGAGACGTCTAGAGCTCACAGATGAAAGAAAAACCCTTGTCACACTTGAGCTGTTCATAAGTGAAAGATCTGCTTATACAACGGTGGAAACACAGAAACATATTCATAGCACTACAGCTTCAAAGCAGAAAAAGGGAACACAAAACATCTGCCACCTACAATCTAAAGCTACCAATCACAAAAGAATTGACATCAAAAGTGACACTGAAAAACACAGCATTGGTAAAAGCTCATGTCTGAAGCTTTTTCTAATCCTGCAGGGAATGGGAATGCCTATGTTTAAAACACTTCCAGTGGGATTTTCCAGGGATGTAGATGAGGAAGGGTGGAATGTTGACTGTGATTGGGTGGGATTAAAATGCCTCACTAGGGTGATGCCAGGGACCGCCCACTTTAATAGGAAGACACCAGGTGATTGACATATAAAGCGTCCAATCAGATTTAAGCCAGATCTGCATTAAACAGACTGTGGGTGGCCCATGGCCATGCTGTTTGAGGCGTTGCACAGCACTAATTACTATCAAACTGAACTACGCTGCTCCTACATGTACCAACCGTGGTGTTTGGGCACTTTGAAAACCGGGCTGTTGGGTACGGGTAGAAAGGGGAAGTGGGCGAGCTGGTCTGCCCCGTCTTCCAGATTGGCGATGGCTGTGGAGGCCAGCGCATTGGCATGCTCTGAGAGAGTGTCCAACACTTGGCCATGCACGTACCCGCTCATCAGGTACTTGATCAACTCAATCTTGCGTGCATGGTCTGGCAGGAGGATGCCAGGAAAGAATATAGGGAGTGTGGATAGAGACAAAGATGAAAATAAATGTATGTGAAAAATTAAAATAAAAGAATGAATCATAAAGTGGCTATAAACATTTAAACCACACTAAAATGTTTTAAACGTAGTGAAATGTATATGTTTTGTTTCATTGGATGTAGAAATTATACATGCTTAATTTATTTAAGTGTTCAAAAATGTCTAAATACTATTTGGGCCACTCTTTAAGAAAGGCATTTTATCCTTTTATTTAAAGCAGATTTTATAAGACAAGTGTTTATAAACACTGTTTCTACAATCTACAGTATAAATCAAAAGAGCTCTACAGCTTTTTCAATTATCTCCAGCCTCTCTGCAGCACCTTCAGATTCATATAGTGATACATGTGACTCCATAAAATTGGGGCAGCTTGAGGTAAAAATCAATACTCTGTCAAAAAGGATGACAATTCAAGGCAGATCCCTTTCTTTTACAAAATGAGATTTGTTACCTATCAAAAAACAGACACAACATCTTTCATAATTTGATATATGAATCCCTTTTGAGAGGAGATAATGTATCAAATAAGATTTCAGCATTATTTAGAAAGTGTGAGGTATTGTAACCCCTTGTTTAATGAGCCATGTAATAAAAATGTAATAAGCATTAGTGAAGAGATAGAGATGTATGAATGCTCCGGGCAAGGATTATTTAGTTGATAAAAAATTAAGCCCTTTTAAGTTGAACATTCATAAAGACAAAGTGTCTGTTTCCGAGTTGTGCAGGTGGTGTACCTGGTTTAGACAGAGGCATAGGTGGTGGGTAGTACTTCCTGGAAGGCTGTGAAGGGCTAAAAGAAGCAGAAAATTCAATTAGACATTTAAAGAACCACAAACCTCAACCTGTATGTTGTTACAAAAGATTTAAAGTAGGCATGAATTAAAAATTTACCCTATTTGCTTTCTTAATACATTGTTTTAATCTATTTGATAGATTTTTCTTATCTTTCGGCTAGTCTTTTAAAAATGTTATTGTAAACTTAGGAATTTAGGAATTTTCACTGCATGTCATACTGTGTATGTGACCCATAAAACTTAAAACTGATAAAAATGTTTGTCATTCCAGAGAAAAAAAGTGTCAATATAACATATATTTGTTATTAGTTATAACCTAAAACATAGAACAAAATGTACATCATAACCCACTACATGTAACAACATTACACAACACATAAAACAAAAATTAACTCTTTCCCCACCAATGACAAGTAATCTCTCAGTTAAGACTTGTGGCAATCCATATTTCCGCTATTATCCACTAGGTGGCGTTCTTACCCAACTTTTAAAACACTGAAGCATCCACTGATCCAAAAACAGTAAAAACTTTTTATCATCGTTCTGAATCTGATCTCGAACAAAAGTCCTTTACAAAAATGCAATTATGTCAGCTTTTTGCTCAAAATTTGCTATTTTTGAAGAAACCTACCCATATTTGAGAGGTAATTAAAAGAGAAAAAAACTAAAGATAGGATATTTAAAGGGGTCATATTATGAGTTTTTTTTAAAGATGTAAAATAAGTCTTTGGTCTCCCCAGAGTACGTATGTGAAGTTTTAGCTTAAAATACTCCACAGATAATTTATTATAGCATGTTAAAATTCCCATTTTGTAGGTGTGAGCAAAAATGTGCCGTTCTGGGTGTGTCCTTTAAAATGCAAATGAACTGATAAAATGCAAACACTGATCGCAATGATGGTGGTTTGTAGCAATTGAAACTTAATTGTGCTGTCAATTATTATCTCTCTCTCTCTGCACTAAATGGCAGTGCTGTGGTTGGATAGTGCAGATTTAGGGGCTAATCACACCAACTGCGCTTTAAACGTTTCGAAACGCAAGGCACGACGAACTGCCTTTTTTAAAAAAGAGCAGTGCGACGCGGCTTTTTATATTGCTAAGCAACCACCGAGTCAGCTGTCTTTTCAATCAAATATTCAAGCGTGAGCGCTCTTTTGCTGTTAACTGTCATATTAGCAGAAACTTTAAAAAGAGGGCGCATGCTCTGACCTTGTTTGAGGGTGAGAGGTACACAAACGCGCAGTAGAGAGTGAGCGAGTGTAGTCCACCACAACATAAGGCCCGCCTCTCCCCTCATTTGATTGGACAATGGAAAGACGCCCATAGAATATCATTCAAAAAAGCCGCCTGCAACTGCCATAAACGCTTTTGATGTGACTGGCCCCTAAGGGGACGGTATTATTATAATTGGCCTTGCTACCTACCTCACAAAACAGGCGAAATCTGAACCACCTAATTTTTTACATGCTCGAATGGCTTACCCAAACTTAGTTACTGGGTTGATCTTTTTCACATTTTCTAGGTTGATAGAAGCACTGGGGACCCAATTATAGCACGTAAACATGGAAAGTCCGATTTTCACGCTATGACCCCTTTAAAGATAATTTTCTGCAAGGTATTCAGGGTTCCCACACCTTAGGTAACTTCAAATTCAAGGACCTTTCAAGGACTTTCCAGGGCCAATACCCTCAAATTCAAGGACTAAATGTGGGGACACATTTCAAGTGAGAGCAAGGTTACATCGTGTTACCTTTTAAGATACATTGTTACAGTTCCCTTTCAAGGGAACTCGCACTGCATCACTGCGGTGACACTTTGGGGACGCCTCCAGGGGTAAGTGCGTCTGAATGTGTATATCAAATTCAACCAATGGTGAGGCTTAACGACAAAGACAGGGTGACATGGGAGCCAGGAAGTACGGCGGCGTTACAGAGACGCAGGAAGTATTGCAAGGGAGACGCAGTGTCTCGTTCCCTTCTCAGGGAACAACAGTTACATACGTAACCCGAGACGTTTTCATGTGTCAAACAAAAGCATTTTGGTACGAGTCAACATTCGCATACATAAGATATAAGCATTTAAAAGCAAACAGCACGTGTGCTCAAACATCTAGAATTTTTATGATATTATCCTACACTACACAGGGAATAATATGGATTTTTTCCCAAAAAAACTTCTTGCATTAAATAGATTCAAGCACTTTCAATGACCTGCTTCTATGTATGTATTTTTTCAAAAACTTCCCCGGGCCTTGAATTTTCCCCCAGATTCACAAACTTTCAAGAATTTCAAGGACCCGTGCGAACCCTGGGTATAACACTTTTGTGAAAATCATTAAAAAAAAATGTTTTTTAAACGCTGGCAGAGTTAACATAATACAATACAACAACATATGACTATCACATATTTAATAGCAGACAACAGTATGTTACCTGAACATGTCCTGTCCATGAAGGTGCATTGGATGTTGTTGGTAATGGCCAAAGACTTCAAACACAATTGGATTGGTCTTTATGTATTCAATGAAGGATTCTGTAACCTCCACTGAGATCTACACAGGGCATAAAAACAGTACATATTCATATCTACCAAAAGATGTTCTGTAATTATCAGTCTGTAACTCTAGGGTGGTTATGTCACTTTTATGTTCATTTTCCCTCTCTTAAAAGCATCTTTCTCACTCCTTTTGACACTTACATTCTGTACATGATAGAAGCCCAGCGGGGAACCTTTTCCTGAGTTTTTCAGCGGCTCTGTGCTGAACGCCTCATCGTGACGATGTAGGAAACTGTTGGCAGCATGAGACGGGATTACTGATGGAAGCGTGACTGCGTATGCCTGAATCGTGTGTGGTGCGTAGGTGTGTGTGCTCTGTCTCAATAAAAGACGATGAGATGGGAAGGGTTGCCATGGAGACAGGCTTACTCACTTGAACTGGCAGAAGATGTCTGCGTACTCAGGCGGGACTCCGCTGGCCTGCAGGACGGTGACGCGGAAGGTGAAGGTACTGCCCACCTCCAGATGCTCTGCCAAGCTGTCGCCCAGCTTTGTTTCTACGTTCCCAAGCTTCAGGTCTTTCAGACAAAAAAATCAACACATTTATTAACTTAATATATGTGTGAACAGATTCAACCTGATATAACAGGAATTCTTAAAGGGATAGTTCACCCAAAAATGAAAATTCTGTCATCATTTACTCACCCTCATTTTGTTACAAACCTGTATAAATTTCTGTTCTGCTGAACACAAATGAAGATATTTGTAATGAAGCAGGAGACAGAAGCACCATTGACTTCCATAGTAGGAAAAAATACTACTATTGAAGTTTGGTTAAAAAATCTTTGTGTTCAGCAGGACAAAGAAATGAATACAGGTTTGAAACAACATGAGAGTGAGTAAATGATGAAAGAATTTTTTTTTATGGGTGAACCATCCCTTTAACTATTTTACTAGTAGGTTAATACTTATGAATGTATGTTTATTAGAGAAATAGCAAAAGCAAAACCCCTAAACCCAGACTGGGGTGAATACAGATTTTACTAAAACGTACGAATGAGGTCGTACAAAATCATACAAATATGCAATCTCATAAACAAGTTATGCATTGCTGAGACATATGTTGCCAGATCCCTGGGGATGCAGTTATTGCATTGAAAGTTTAGTTATATTGAAATTGTAAGTATAATAATAATAATTTTATTGCTTTTTTTATTCAAATCTAACCACATTTCTTTTTTATGCAAGCACTAGAAAAATACAGAATACATTCACATTGTGTCATTTTCTTTATACGGTAAATCTGCTTCTGTGGTTCTTATATAACTTCTATTGCTTTCTACTGACCTGGTAAAAGCCATTAAAAAAAATCTAGAAAGTTTTCAGGTCACTGAATCTGTAAATCAAATGCGACATACCAAAACACAACAGCATCTGTCTGAACGTGTAAGCGATTCTTTTCACACAGCATTTTGCAGAGCTCAGGGTTTGCCAGCTGCCTCATACTCACCCATTTCATTGATTCTGTTCATCTCTTCTGAAGGGGTAATGACCTCTGAACTCTGACCTTGGCCTTCTACGATTCGCAGCTCTTCCAAAGAGAGCCCGGAGCGTGTCATGACCACAGACGAGAAATCACTCTGGATGGGATAAGAGTAAAAGAGAGGGGAGAAAAAAGAAAAAGCTATAAAGGTGGGACTTTCTTATCAACAACAGCAGTCATACTGATGGGAGTAGTTTTTATATGGTTGCCATACATTTACAGGTTATTTAAAGTATACATTTTAACAGTATGCATTCCCTGGGATTAAACCCACATCCTTCGCGCTGCTAACACAATGCTATAATAATTGCATTTAACTCTTTCCCCACTAGGCCTGGGGCGGTAACCGAATTACCGCCATACCGCGGTCACGTGACCCATGCCGCGGGTCTGAGCTCCTGACCGTCATAACCGCAAAAAAAAAATACACTTGAAACATTGGCTTGCACTTGTGTGTATATGTGGGGATGTTATACACGCAGCTTGTTAACAACCGCAGCTTGTTAACTGAACATTAACTGATATGATTTTCATATTAAATTGTCATTGAGTAGAAATACAGGTGACGTTGTCTGTCACTCGTTAAAAGTAATACAAAGATTTTATCTAATTTGAACGTGCAAACAGCCGCAACAGATCAACAACAGAATCAGGTTTCATACATTATTAAATTGTCACGCAACATAGAGCACGCGATCAGTCCGAGGATTAATATCCAAAGAGGTTAGATTTCTCTTTTTCATCTAGCCTACAACAGTGGCCATTTCTAAAGCAGGACACATTTCAAAAAGTTTTGCTTTTGCGTCTTCTTTCTCCGTTTGTGGAAAAAAGACAGATGTTTATGGTAGGACAGACGCGGACTGCCCGGGTGCGCACGAGACAGAAAAAACGTGTTCCTGATGAGTTTTTATGGTTATCTGTAATACTGTGATTATCCACTAGATCCACTTAACCAGTTTTTTACACTTTGGTTATGTTTTGATAATCGTTCTGAATCTGATCTCTAACAAAATTTCTTCACAAAAATGCAATTATTTCAGCTTTTGCTAAAAAAAAAAATATTTTTGAAGAAAAATGCCCATATTTAAGAGTTTACAAGCCGAGAAAAAAAAAATAGATAAAACAAAGTTTTTTCCCGTTTTGTTTATTGTTTGTTTGAAAGCAGAGGGTCTGTTTTTTCATTTGATATATTTGTATGTTTATATATTTTAGAAGAAAATTTTCCTGGAAGGCATTTTGTGTATCTTTTGTGAAAATCACAAAAAATGCTGACGCGCAACTTAAAAAAATAAGAAAAGCTGGCGGGGAATGAGTTAAAGGGGGAATTACATGCTTGATTGAGAGTACCTTTTTAAAATACTCATCATCGAAGGAAATCTTGGCAGTGCCTGACTGACGCACACCGGATCCATAATCAGGAGCTTCTTCATCAGCTACATAAAAACAAGAGAGAGTAAATACACACGTGGCTAATCCGGTTAAAACAATCTAAAATAGTAACAAATACAGTACTGTGCAAAAGGCCACCATCACCAGCTTTTTTGTTTTATCAAAGTTTTAATGTCCATCCATATTTATTTTTCACTCTTTTTTGAGATACAAACAGAAAATACAGGAAATATGTACACAAAATTAAAAACAAAACAATTTTTAGAACTAAATGTCTTCTTCAGGCTGCAGGCATCAGTCAGTATTTAGTGTGACCTTTCTTGGCACGAAACACATCTTGAGCTTTTTTGAGGAGTCATTCGATTAGAATTAGCAATGAGGATTTAATTTCATTTAGGTTTAAGAGATCCTGCAGCTGCCTGATATTGCTCAAGTGAAAGGGGAGTTTACCCTAAATACTTGACACTTCAGCTTATACTTCTATACTGTTTTTAATACTATATACTTGGGCTGTCAATAGATTAAAATATTTAATCTAGATTAATCGCATGATTTCATGAGTTAACTCGCGATTAATCGCAAATTAATCTCACATTTTAGCTGTTCTAAATGTATCGAAATGTAACACTTTTCAAGTTTTTAATGCTCTAATCAACATGGATTTGGACAAATATATATGCTATATGCAAATTTATGTTTACAACAGCCTGTTTACATTTTCAACGCAACCATAAGCCATAGTTTTATATATGATTTTCCCTTTAGAAGACCTTCTTCTTTCTCCATTTCTGTTTGCTGCTGCATCATTTGTGACCTGTTCTGGCAAATTTAGTTGGGATGAGCAAATTTTCAAAGATTATTTATTTATAACTTAACATTCTCTATTAAAAAACTTCAAAACAATTGGAACAATTGTTGGAATCTGACAAAACATGACAGAACTACACCTGTTTACGCAAAGCAAAAACAATATCAATAGATGTTAAATATATGTTTTTCTTTAATTGTTTAATTTTGACATTAAAACAGACCACTTTATGATACTGTAGGCTAATGCAAGGGTTTAATATAATGTTACTAAACAGATACTTTTCCTTAACAGTTAACCAAACATTCACTTCAGACATAACAGATTATAGGTCCTACTTGCGTGGATTCTTGTCAAAACATTTTAAAACTGTAATTTTGTGAAGATGTCTATATCGGGGTCGCGCACTCGCGCGTTTGTGTGCATGCGCTTCAGACGTCAGTGTCAAGATTGCTTTTGAGTCTTGTCACTCTTAAAGTCGCCATGAAGTAGCGATTGCCTTATTTTCCTCGTGGTGACGTATATCCGAATGAAACGGCTTTTGAGATGAAATAAGGCAGGGCTGGATTTGAATTTGTCCATCGAGATCTGATTGGATTGTTTGAAGTTGGGTCGTGTTGCTAATTGCTAATCGCTGCGATCTTCTCCCGGACCCCGCCCACCTGCCATACTTTTGACCGGAAGTGAAGATTAAAGATTAACTTTTTAATCATTTTTGATTAAAGATTATGAGCACACACATTTTTTTTTAAAATAATGAAGCTCACAGATAAGTCATTTGTTAATAATACCACAATATAAAAAATATATATATAGTTTTTCATTTCAATTTCATTGCGAATTTAATAACTCGTTTAACATTAATCAGGTCCCAAACTATATTCTCTTCATAATTATTTTAACATCAAGCAAGCACTGCGGTCTATTTTCTATCATTTTTGAATGCTTTAAAAATGAAACCAAAATACGTATTTGCTTTAGATTATGTATTTGGGACAGTACACCTCTCAGGAAACATGATATAGATAATTTTAGATGTTTAATGACCATTTAGAGCATTGGATTCGTTAGACGAGAGCTTAATGTTCTTATTTTTATAAAAACCTCCGACTCATCTAGACAGCGCGGGTCACTTGCTGTGTCTCAATTTATCCAGCTGTGGGCTAGACCAAGGGTCAAACGGAAATTGCGTGTTGCGTTAATCGCTCTTTAATAAAATTAGTGCCGTTAAAATTAATTTGCGTTTATGGCGTTTTGACAGCCCTACTATATACGCATTTCCTGTATTTTCTGGTTGTATTCTAATAAAGAGACTGAGAAATAATTATATATGATCACTATAACATTGCAAAAACAAATACATATCTACACAAATCTAATGGTAGCATGGTGGCCTAAGACTTTTGCACAGTAATGTATATGTTTTGCACATACATGTTTATACCAAGTCTTCATTCATTCATGAATACAGAGCAGTGCTCACCAGCGATTGCTTGAACCCCCACTCGCAGGAATCCTCGCACATCTCCCTTCTCTGTTACTATGGCCACACGATGCACCAGGGGCACAGGGTATAGCAGGTTACTCAGGTACACGAAAGCTCTGGAGGAAAAGGGATGGGGAATTATAAAGCCGTCTCAGTGTCTGAGTCTGTCACGCACACGTCAAAGCACAGAATGTATTAGTATGGAGGGAACGGGGGTGACGAAAAAACAGGCTTTCGCACAGTGATTTAAACCCTTTCACAGCAGGGCCGTGAGTTCATTTCCATTTCACTGATTAACACCATCGCAGACTAATGAATATAATGTGGCAGAAAACAGTTCACACTAACAAATAACACAACACTATCAAAAAGATAAAAAAATAAAACACTAACATTATAACAGAAACTAACAAAAACATTATATTGTATGATTAATTAAGATCAACTATAGAAATGTGTATATAAGCCATATGTAACTATAAATTAAATACATTTTTATTTTATGAAACATGGAAGCATTAAATAAAAATTTTAGTCATGTAAATTTCTTTTTTTGATGTTGTAAAAATTTATATTACTTCATATATATAATCAGGCATAGTTAAGTCAAAATGAAATTTGTATAAATTATGTTAAATAATAAAACCTTGATGCATTTATGTTAGTATGTATCAAACCTGTGTATCAAACCCATGACCTTTGAATTGCTAAGCTCAACCTAAACACTACACTGTGTCCAAGTCAGTTCAGGTTGTATTGCCAAATAAAAAAATATGTCAGTATGTTGTAAGAGACTGAAGTATTTTTATGTTTTGATGCTAGGGGGCACACCGAGTCTTTTAATAGAGTGAATATCATGGTTTGCAGTCTGATAGCTCGCCCTCCCCCTGTGGGCAGCGTCAAGGCCAAGATGGAGGAGAGCTATCGCTGCATCACATCAGTGATGTCACAATGACGCAGGTCCACATACGCCTCTGCATTGATTCAGTATGTTGCCTCCCATTTATCTTTTTCATTTTGTATAATACACTGAAAAATTATAGCTCTTGCAAACATTGCCATACAATTATCAAAAAAAGAAAATACAGAGGGATTATAATGAAATGAAAAAAAAAAAACAATTATAAAATAAATGAAAATGAACAAATGCATGAGTGCTAAGGTTAAACCAAACCAGACATATGAAGGTTAATGAAGGCTGAGCTCTAATATGATGGACTATGGAGAGATGGAGGTAGTCGTATAGCTTTGCAAGCTGTTTTAAGGGGTCAGCATCTCATTTGCTACAATTAAAATTCAACATAGCTACTGTAAATACGTATGTGTATGTTTTCTTTAATGGTTAACGTTAAAATCAAATCCAAATTTTATGCAGTTTAAGCAATATGACTTGTTAACTGCATAATTTTTTTGTTTTTGATGTTATTAAAAAGAGAAAGCCAGGATTATCCAAGGTGAATTAAACAAAAACGTAAAGAAGTTTTAGAACTCTGAGATGCTAGATCCCAACTAACAGTTACACGCTACACTCTTTCAATCCTCAATTCTCTCTCAAGCTTTCAGGTTTTCCCTCAGCGGTGGTCGCCACCAACCTGCCCACCAGGATGAACCATGGGGATCGGTCATAAAAGGGGTCCTGCCCGTCGCTGAAGATATCTGAGCCCTCTTCCGTCCCAGCATCCGAGCTGGTGTCATCTACGAAGGCCTCGTCATCTATTAAGTCGCTCATCTCGCTCTGTCGTTCGTCAGCCAGCTCTGTAATCTCAGAGTCACTGGTGGAGAAGGTGGGGGAAGGAGTGCGGTCCACCAGATGCTCATTTACACAGCCGTGGAAAATAGGCGAGCTGAAAAGGGCATTTGGGTAGGACGCAGCACAAGCAAGAGTTTAAAAAGTTATTTCAGTGGCCCCTAAGAGGCAAAAGTTTAGATATCACATAATACAAAACATTATCATATTGCAGATGCCTCAGGGCTCCCACACCTTGATTGTTGTTTATAACCGATTATTGGATAAGAAATATTAGGAATATTTCAAAGCAAAATGCATCCACAGAGCAATTTGTAGCCTATTAAATCTTTTAGAGTTAAAGGGACACTCCACTTTTTTGAAAATATGCTCATTTTCCAGCTACCCTAGAGTTAAACATTTGATTTTTACCGTTTTGGAATCCATTCAGCTGATCTCAGGGTCTGGCGGTACCACTTTTAGCATAGCTTAGCACAATCCATTAAATCTGATTAGACTATTAGCATCGCGCTAAAAAAATAACCAAAAAGTTTTTTTCCTATTTAAAACTTTTCTTTAGTTACATTGTGTACTAAGGCCGACGGAAAATTAACAATTGCAATTTTCTAGGCAGATATGGCTACGAACTATACTCTCATTCTGGTCTAATAATCAAGGACTTTGCTGCCGTAACATGGGTGCAGCAGGCGTAGTGATATTATGCACTGCCCGAAAATAGTCCCTTTGGTTACTTTCAATAACAGGGGACTATTTTCAGGCACTGTGTAATATCACTACGCCTGTTGCAGCCATGTTACATCAGCAAAGTCCTTGATTATTATGCCAGAATGAGAGTATAGTTCCTAGCCATATCTGCCTAGAAAATCACAACTTTTAATTTTCTGTCGGTCTTAGTACACGATGAAACTACAGAAGAGTCAAGTTTTAAATAGGAAAAATATCCAAACTCTTTGGTTATTCTTTTAGCGCTATGCTAATGATCTAATCAGATTCAATGGATTATGCTAAGCTATGCTAAAAGTGGTACTGACAGACCCGGAGATCAGCTATCAGCTAAATGGAGTGTCCCTTTAAGTAAATGTTTTCATTCACTATTGAACTATCCAATTCATTTCCAGGCCTGGAAATCTTTATTTAAAAAATTCCCTGATTTTCCAGGTTTTCCATGACTGTGGGAACCCTGGCAACTGCGTATTTAATTTGTTTGATGTTTATGGATAAAGAAAAGCTGTTCTAATTTAATTTATGAAAAGATACAAAGAAATAAAACATGGAGAAAAAATTTAAAAAAACACATTCAAAGCAAATCCTACAAAAATTGGGTAACAAAGGACAAAAAAATATTATACATAAAAAATGAACATGAAATGAACATGAATAATTTAAATAATTACAAATGGATAAAAACATGACTATTATTCTAAAAGAAAAACGCTTATTAATGACATGGAAAACAATGTAAAATAAACATAACTTACAAACATTTTTAAAATTAGTGCTGTGCAAAGATTAATCACGATTAATTGCATACAAAATAAAAGTGATTTTTTTTTGCATAATATATGTGTCTGTACTGTGTGTAATTATTATGTATATTTAACTGCACACACATACATATATTAATTTCAGAATTTTTTTATTTATATATAATTTTTTAAAATGTATAGATCATATAGAATATATAAAACTAACAATATAAATACACATGTAAATGTTTCTTAAATACATACATGAATGTGTGTGTATTTATTTAAACATAATAATTACACACAGCACACACATATATTATGCAAAAAAAGCACTTTTATTTTGTATGCGATTAATCGCGATTAATCTTTGCCCAGCAAAATTAATGATTTAAAAATGAAAAAAAAAATATGACAATGCATGAAAAATACCAATCATACACATAATGAATGAATTACAAGCTTTCTCTTGCACTAAATAAAACACACAAGTATAAAATACATAAACTGCTTTAACTCAGATCAATGTACATGTCTGATATCATTTCACAGGTTTACAAAGCAAAACGTAAAAACATAAACCACAAAACAGGTTTGGAGATAGCCTACCTCCCGACCAGTTTAAACCAATGGAAACGGTCATAGAACGGGTCACTTCCAGTCAGGGCACATTCCCCATCTTCTCCCTGATT
Source organism: Paramisgurnus dabryanus (assembly GCF_030506205.2). Taxonomy (NCBI): domain Eukaryota; kingdom Metazoa; phylum Chordata; class Actinopteri; order Cypriniformes; family Cobitidae; genus Paramisgurnus; species Paramisgurnus dabryanus. The sequence continues at coordinate 11,415,517 of NC_133357.1, read as the reverse complement.
GGACGAGGCCATCTCCCCAGCACGATCATACATTTCTCGCATCTGGTCCAGCCTCTGCCTACAAGAGCCACACAAAAACATTCATTCATAAATAAAGGCCAAAATCTGTTTCTTTTGGAGAAAAGAAATGATGCATACTTGAGCTTCTCCAGGGACCAGTAGTGGGTGGCTCCATTCTTCAGGTCCTGGACTTCCACAGCCACCACAGTTCGAGGGAAAGGCCTTTCGTCGCGCTCTTTCTCCGGCTCTGACGGTAACAGCTCAGGGGGCAGCGGAGAATACAGTGTGTCCGTAAGTAAGACAAACTGAAACTGGACCTGTGACAGATTGTAAGGGGAAGGAACATTAAGATAGGAATCTGAATACATGAGGACTTTAAGCAAGACAAGAGGGTCAGTTTCAGTATAGGCCTGCTTTTGATAAAGTTAGAATCTAATGTAAATAATAAAACTGAATACAGATTTAAAAGAGCATGAGACTGTTCATCTATCCACTGGCTAATGAAAAACACATGAATAATTCCCCTAGCTCTCGCTGTAGCTATAAATACTAGCAAGCTAGAAAGAGTGCATGATAAATGCATAACAGCATTGTCTCAGTGCTCCACAGCAGGGGTCTTATGAGGTTATACACTCAGAGGAACTGAACGAAAGAGACATATGCAAACAACAGTTAGAAAACCAAGCGTGAAGTAATTGTTTATTCTCTTTTTGACCTTTGTGAGAACTGCTTAAAAAAAAAACAAGTCGTGTGAAAGCATTACAGATCTGTCCAACTTACAAACATAACCAAACTATTATAAACAATCATTTTATATCCATCAAGTTTGTGTTTTACCTTTTTCTTGAGCTCAACGCTGATGGCATTGGATTCTTTGAGATAGACAGCATTGCCCCACAGCTGGTCTCTGAGCGAGGTGAACTGGTGGTATCTCCACTTCCTGAAAGCCCACTGGGCCAATTCATACTCATGTTGGGTCCAGGGAACTGCAGCGGGTGAGTTCAAATATAGTCAAAACAAATACAAGGTAATGCGACTAGATTATGCCAAGTAAGATGCATTTTAGGATTGACATCTTTGGTGGTCCTGCAGCAATACTGCACCAACCAGTCTTATTTAAGGGATAGCAGTCTGTACATCATCTCTTTTTCCTTCCCCCAAAATCTGATTAGTGAATATGTAATGTCAATACAAAAACAGATACGGATTTATGCAGATGAATTAAATCAGACACGTCTTTGGACAATGAACGTCCGGCAATAATGTAGCAGAACACAAAGATGACAAAATTGTATTCAAAACACTACCTTCATCCTCTTCCTCTTCTTCTTCTTCTTCATCGGGTGTCTCTGCAGCCAGTGAACGCGTCTCCACCTGTTTCTGTAGCTCTTGTAGTTTACTCTCATAATCCTTTGAGAAGGTGTGATGAAGAGAGAACACAGCCGAAATGAGCCAATCAGCAGACGCTCCAGAGAGTCACATGTCACAAGCAACAGAGACACTCCAGTATTGATAGACAGGTTACATTTAATACAAAACCTTACTTAAAGCTCACTCCCTGTCTACAGAGGACACTGTTAATGACATTTCCCTACATGTGTACTGTCTGGCACCACACTTAATTATATGAATTTTAAGTTTGATTTCCTACTGTGGGGGAAAAGTGGCACCGGCACCAAAAATAGCTAGACTTTTACTACTTTAAATGCAAGTGACATTTTATTACATTAAAAAAAGTAGACTGGGAGAATTGCATTGCAACTGCGGTTATACATAATATTTCCTGACATTTAAAATGGATTTAGTTGTCCAATTCTCCAGCACATATGAATTTACTGTCCCAAAATAGCAATGGAACAGTACATTTACTTTATACTTTAAATGAAATTGATCTTGTACATTCAAAGTTAACTGGAAATAATACATACTGTGGATAATAAAACTTGCCCTGTGCATTTACAATGCATATCATCATGACTGGCAGTTTAAGACATACATTAATCAGAGAAACAAAATGGTACCAAGCTGTCACCATGGCAGCACACTTTAAAAAGATCCTAATATGTACCATTTAGGTACATTTATGTACCTTTGAGGTACTAATATGCACTCTTTGGTACCAATATGTACCTCTGAGCTACTAACATCAGGGTTCCCACACCTTAGTTAACTTCAAATTCAAGGACCTTTCAAGGACTTCCAGGTCCAATACCCTTAAATTCAAGAACTAAATGTGGGGAGACATTCCAAGTGAGAGCAAGGTTACATCGTGTTACCTTATATATACATTGTTACAGTTCCCTTTCGAGGGAACTTGCGCTGCGTCACTGCAGTGACACTTTGGGGACGCCTCCAGGGGAAAGTGCGTTTCGATGTGTGTATATCAAATTCAACCAATGGTGAGGCTTAACGACAAAGACAGGGTGACGCAGGAGCCAGGAAGTATATTGCTATCTGAAATATTGCCAAAGACGGTGTTACAGGGACGCAGGAAGTATGGCACGGAGACGCAGCGTCTCGTTCCCTTCTAAGGGAACAACAGTTACATACGTAACCCGAGACGTTTTCATGTGTCAAACACAACTATGCAAAAAAGCATTTTGGTATGAATCAACATTCACATATAGAAGATATAAGTATTTAAAGCAAACATTTTAGCACGTGTGCTTAAAAAGTCTAGATTTTTTATGATATTATCCTACACTACACAGGGAATAATATGGATTTTTTTCCAGAAAACTTCTTGCATAAAATAGATTCCAGCACTTTCAATGACCTGTATCTATGTATGTAGATTTTCAAAAACTTCCCAGGGCCTTAAACTTTTCCCCCAGATTCACAAACGTTCACGTATTTAAAGGACCTGTGGGAACCCTGTAACATGAACTCTTTAGGTACAAAGGTGTAGTTTTGAAAGGGTACCAGCTCAGTGACAGCTAAGGACCATTTCTGACCACTTTTTTTTTAAATCAGTATTAAAGCAATGTAATTTTAAGTTATTTGGCTCAGAGTGCACACAGTCATTACATTTCAAACTTGTCCACTTTATTTCAGCCATTGTTTGAAATTTGACGTTCAACAATATTCACAATGTAAAAGCATTATTAGTAAACCATCAACAGATCTTAAAGATCACATGTTGCACAAAAATGCCTCCCAGAACTACACACTATAATACATTTTGAGGCCATTTTGAGGCACTTGATGTTGCTATTGTGTACAGACAAAAACTGAACAAACATAATATAAAGGGTCAAAATGACTTTATACATTTCCTTAGCTCAACTTGTGGTTGTAAAAAGTTGCTGGCAGCACCGGATATCACCATACATGACTGTTATGGTAACGTTCTTTATTCAAGAAGGGAAATTTAGATAGCTAGTATAGCTAGATTTAGTCAGTTTATAAAGCAATGATTTTAAAGCAGTTTGTTATGACAGAAATCTGAGTGACTTATTTCTGTGCTACGCTAACATCATGCTAAAAGTGTTATTTCTATGCCATTTGTGACCCTAAGCCACAAAACCTCTTATATGAGTACATTTTTGAAATTGAGATTTATACATCATGAGTTTATAAGTAAATAAGTTTCCATTGATGTATGGTTTGTTAGGATATGACAGTATTTGGCCAAGATAAAACTATTTGAAAACCTGCAATCTGAGGATGCAAAAATGTAAAAAATATCTTTATGAAACATGATTGTTACTTAATATGCTAGTGATTTTTGACTTCAAAATCTATAAATTTGACCCGTACAATGTATTTTTGGCTTTTGCTACAAATATACCGATGCTACTCAAGACCAGGTTTTGTGGTCCAGGGTCACATTTGTGTAACAGAATTGCAAAAATAAAGACTGTAATAAACTTCTCATATTTCATTAGTCGGACTACCAAACTGAACAAAAACAATTATACTTTAATATAAGAAAAAATGCATTATAATATTTTAACATGGAAAAATTTCACCTTTAACCTCCTAAGACCCGAGCTTTGGTTTGGCTTGCATTTTAGATTTACAAACAAACTGATTAATCCAGGTGTGTCTGATTATTGTTGTTGTGACTACTGAGGTCAGGCACACCTGGATTAATCAGTTTGTTTGTGACTACTGAGGTCAGGCACACCTGGATTAATCAGTTTGTCCAATAATGGCAGACAGGAAACAAGGAGCTGGCTGAAGTTCAGGAAGTAGTGCAGCTGGGCATAAAGCCTATTGTTTTGCACCCTCAAATAGCTTTATTTCAACCAAATATTGACCTATCCTAACAAAACATACATCAACTGTAAAGCTTATTTATTCGGCTTTCAGATGATGTATAAATCTTAAAAAAAGACCCTTATGACTGGTTTTGTGGTCCAGGGTCACAAATAGTATGGTTCATTATACCATTTCCAATGGGCTTAAATAGAAAACAAGGCAGTATTTCTGGTAACAAAAACATTCAAGTTCTGTGCTGACATGAAATTTCTGACCTAGTTGGCTAACTCTTGGCTCTGGCCAGATGAGATGAAAAGATTTTTAGAACATGTGCTTTGGTAATGCAGATCTAGTAATGGGTCAGACTTGAGCGCTGAGGCAAACAGGTGCAAAATTTAGTTGAGGAAGAAAGTACAGTTTAACAATGTATAACTACATTAACCCTATGTGGACATAATTAGTAGAGAAGATTGTGAGTAAAGAAAAATCAGTGGTAAATTTAATTCAAAAGAGGAACGTTAAGTGGTCTTACATAAGATGTGAATTCAAGTGAAACTAAATAATCAACTGGTGTAGTGTTATCCATTTTATGCATCATACACCTGTCTAGCAAATATAAAGGCTCTCCCTAAAACTCACATAGTTCATCTACAAGGTTTTAAAATGAGACTTGGAAACCATGAAAATAGTCCTGTTAGAGTCGTTCCATTGGATGTGCTTGTAGCAGACACCAGAAAATAAACGCAACTGTAATCATGTCAAGAAGATCAACAGCCAAGTGTTCTAGAACACTGACTCAATCCCGTGGGAACAGATTGCACCCCCTATTGAGGATCAGAGTCTAGCAGACAGCACAGAGACAATAGATGCAAAGCACTCTCTGAAGCAGGTCTTTTATGGGGTTTCTAAATAACATTCCCTAAACTGCCTTAATGGACATGTTTGAGCCGAGTCTTTACTCAAAACTTTATCATTAGGGTTATAAATGGGGAAGGTGTTTGTGCATTAAAAAGAGATTTAAATTTAGTATTCAGTGTTAGTGTTTTGTTTATATATTGCTCTTATATTTAGGAGCCGAGTATAAAGCGTGAATTTCATTTTGACAGGCTACGTTAATGACACACTAAGGCACTTCGTTTTAAAAGCACTCCATAGTATTTTACTCATTTACATAGGGCAGTAAGGTAAACCTTTGCTGTCAGCGTTCATATTTAATTTACCATTAAACAGAACTAACCCAGGGACCCCAATCATCATGTGCTCAATTGATTTACATAAAAAGCAACAGTAAAAATGTCAATTCCATCTATGACACGCGTTTAAAAACATTCAAGGAGATAAAATGTAGGCTGTTAACCTTGTGATTCCAGCATTTTTTGAATACGTTATCTATGCACATTGAATGCACATGATTGTAAATATACTACTTCTACAACTTAAAATTCAAGTAATGATTCAACGTTAAAGGGACACTCCACTTTTTTGAAAATAGGCTTATTTTCCAGCTCCCCTTAGGTTAAGCATTAGATTTTTACCATTTTGGAATCCATTCAACTGATCTCCAAGTCTGGCGCTAGTATAGCTTAGCACAATCCATTGACTCTGATTAGACCATTAGCATTGCGGTAAAAAAAATAACCAAAGAGTTTCTATATTTTTCCTATTTAAAACTTGACTCTTCTGTAGTTACATCGTGTACTAAGGCCGACAGAAAATTAAAAGTTGTGATTTTCTAGGCAGATATGGCTAGGAACTATACTCTTAGGGGTTGCGTACACCAAAACTTTTACGCCCGCGGCCGGCGCATGTTTTAAATTGTTTCCAATGGAAGCTCGGCGTTTTTCAAATAAGCCAGCAGCTAGCGGTTTTTTTCCGCGCTGAAAACTTGCGCTCGACGGTTTTTCCGCGCTCGGCGCTGACCGTCGAGAGTTGAAAGAGATTCAACTTTGGGAGAAAAGCTCCGCTCGTCAATGTCAGTTCTCACACGGCCGCCCAATCACAGTGGAGGAGGGGCGGGACATTACCACAGCAACCAACCGGCTCGCAGCTGAAGTATCAATGCTACCAAAGCGCTCAGCTGAAGAAAGCTGGCACTCAGCTGAAAAACAGCTGGCATTCGGCGTCCTCAAGGCGTTTTCAGCCTCGTTTAAAAGTTTTGGTGTGTCCAGCCCCTTATTCTGGTTTAATAATCAAGGACTTTGCTGCCGTAACATGGCTGCAGGAGGCGCAATGATATTACGCAGTGCCCAAAATAGTCCCCTGCTATTGAAAGATACTTTCGGCTGCTGCATAATATCATTGCGCCTCCTGCAGCCATGTTACGGCAGCAAAGTCCTTGATTATTAAACCAGAATAAGAGTATAGTTCCTAGTCATATCAGCTTAAAAAAAAAATGCAAATTTAAATTTTTCGTCTGTCTTAGTATACGAAGAGTCAAGTTTTAAATAGGAAAAATATCGAAACTCTTTGGTTATTTTTTAGCGCAATGCTAATGGACTGTGCTAAGCTATGCTAAAAGTGGTACCGCCAGACCCGGAGATCCGCTGAATGGATTCCAAAACGGTAAAGATCAAATATTGAACTCTAGGGGAGCTGGAAAATAAGTTTATTTTCAAAAAAAGTGGGGTGTCCCTTTAAGAATTCCCATTGTACAGTTTTTATGAAATGTTGCAGTGGTTATTGCCCACTTCAATGGTTAAAGGATAGTTCACCCAAAAATGAAAAGTCAACGGGTGCTGTCAATTTTGTGCTTACAGTACCATCATTTATCAACATATCTTCTTTTGAGTTCAACAGAATAAATAAACTCACACAGGTTTAAAACAACAGGATGGTGAATAAATGAAAGTACTTTCATTTCTAGGTGAACTATCCCTTTTAATCTACTTAGACTGTCAGAACCAGCAGCAAAACAATGTTAACTGAGAAAAATCAGTGTGAATGTAGGGCATTTTTAAAAATCTGTGGTGGCATCTTCAAAATTCTCTAAAAACAGCACAATACAAAGTTCAAATTCAAACAAAGTTAATACTACATCAAGAATTGATGTGCGTCTCAAAATACTTGTAGTTTACAATACTTTGATCAAATGATTATTTGATTCATTAAGGTTCAAGAACACTGTGGAAGAACACTGTTGTGGTGGCTTGGACATCTTTTACCTGCCCACTTATTGCTAGACTTTCAACCCATTTGCATAGCTAACGTGGATAGGGGATCATGTTGATGTGAGGCGCTCGTGAAATGTGGTATTTTCCTGACAAATCAATGCAATTTGGATCACCAAATGACAACAAGAACATGTTACATTTTTTAAAACAAGAGTTGATGGGGACAAGCTGTCCAATGCTGTAATGAATCTCATGAAGTGTGAATTGTAGTGTCATAGTTCTGTACATGTATGTTCCCTCACACTGCGGTTTCTCGACCACCCTTTAAATTTGGGGCAGACATTTGCCTACGCATGCGGGGTGGGTTGTAAAAGTTGCTATGGTGGTTCGGGTGCTGATTGGGTGGGTACTGCTGGTAGTGGTTGCTGGGATCGATATTGTTATAATGATAGGGCAGTGGATGCTGGGGATGTTGGGGATAATGGTTATAAGGCTGGTTTTGGTTGTTGCGTGGCTGGTAGAAAGCCTGTTGGGGGTGAGGTGGCTTTCGGTTCCAAGATTGCAAAGACTCAGTGTCTGGGGATCGCTGGCTGCTGTTGAAGGAGTTACTGCGGCTTCGTTCGTGAACTTTTTGGCCTTGGTTATGTCTATGACTGAGGCCTTGCTCCAGATCTTTGCTTCTACGTTGTTCCATGGGATTGGGAAGGGTATGGTAAGATTGGACTGTGGGTAGCACCTGTTCTCTGGGCTCTGCCTCTTCACTTGTGCACTCCTCTTCCTGGACTGCTTCTTTGGGAACTTTTAACTCAATGACCTGTTCGTCTGTAATGATGATATGAGTGCCAGGGGTCCAAGAGTTGCGATGTTTGGGGTTACTCTTGAAGGGAAAGCGTAGCTTGCGGTCTTCAGGTGGGATGAAGCGGTGGGGGCCGCTTTGTCTGCGGAGCTGCTTGGAAATCTCTTGTTGCTGGAGGTTCTTCAGGCGTATCTGCTCTTGGCGCATCCACTGCATGCGTCCACGTCGGAATGAAGAATCATCATCTATTAACTTGGACACTTGCTCTTCAGTTTGTTCACCATTAGGCTTGTCCTCAGGAGCTCTACCTTCGCTGGAACTACGGGCCCGTATGGGTCCACCACAAGTGGGTTTCTCCTGGGCCTCATTGGAGATCAGCGGGATCACTTGTTCCATCTTCAGCATCTTGTTCCTGAGAGCTTGGATTTCTTCATCCTTCGTGTTGTTCTGCTTTTTAACCTCTTGCAAGATATCTTCCAATTTGTCTATGTGTACCTTCAGGTCATCCATATCATTTATACCTCGCCCATTGGTTATGACATCTTCAATTCGTTCATCCCCAACCCCTACAGTGTCCCACACGTCTCGGGCGACGGCTCTCCAGGAGTCTCGCTCATTTGGGTCTTTCTTGTTGTAGGCAGCACACAGTTCCTTCATTTTTACTATGGCCAGAGCCTCAATCTCTTGACGAGTGTGACGGAAATCATTCAGTGCCACCTCGTAGCAAATTTCTTTGACTGCCTGGATCTTTAAATCCGAGATGGTCACCCATTTGGAGTCCTTCGTGAGGCGACGACGCTGGGGGATTTGGTACATTTTGACCGGCTCCCGTCTTTTACCGCTGCTGGGTAAGCCACACTTTTTGACAATGGTTTGGAGCTTGCTGGGAGGAAGTTTCTCCCGCAAAGAGGTGATGAGTCTCCAGCTCTCCTCGCACGATCTCTTATCAGAGTCATCACCACTATCAGAATCTCCATCCTTGAGTAAACAAAACAGGAAACAAACCAAAAGAGTGCGAAAACAAAATGGGAAATTAAAAAGGGAAATCCAAATCAAAAGGAATGTTTTCTGTAAAGAATGAACAGTGTTGTGATATGCAAAATGGGAACCACTAAATATGAGCTGATGTTTTGCGATAATGAGTTATGATGAAAGCAGAAGCACCACTACAAAGTTTGATAAGTGAACTTTCATAATAAGCAGCTTATATATGTACCCTTTTGATGTATCATAATGATTATGTACATCGAACAAACAGTACTTTTAAATTGTATGTGAATCTTTACAATGATTTTACAGTAAAAGCCAAAGGTTTAAAGGGACACTCCACTTTTTTGAAAATATGCTCATTTTCCAGCTCTCCTAGAGTTTTTTACCATTTTGGAATCAATTCAGCGGATGTTCGGGTCTGGCGCTACCACTTTTAGCATAGCTTAGCATAATCCATTGAATCTGATTAGACCATTAGCATCGCGCTCAAAAATAACCAGAGCTTGGATATTTTTCCTATTTAAAACTTGACTCTTCTGTAGTTACATTGCGTACTAAGACCGACAGAAAATTAAAAGTTAAGATTTTCTAGGCCGATGTGATTAGGAACTATACTCTCATTCTGGCGTAATAATCAAGGACTTTCCTGCCGTAACAAGGTTGCAACAGGTGTAATGATATTTCGCACTGCCCGAAAATAGTCCCCTTGGTTACTTTCAATAGCAGGGCACTATTTTCAGGCGCTGCGTAATATCATTGCGCAACTCTAGGGGAGCTGGAAAATGAGCATATTTTCAAAAAAAGTGTAATGTCTCTTTAAATTATCAACAATTAAATACAGAAAATGTTTATGTGTTTAATGTACTTTAATAAACTTCAATAAAAAATTATCATTTATTTTATTTAATTCGAGTTAACACATTAATTCCCAAATTGCATATCATTATATAAAAAGTAAATGCAAGGCATGACTGTCATGATTATGAGAAAAATGCCAACAAAAAGGGGACAGATGTTGCTCTGATCTGCTGTTTTTGTTGTCACGATGGTTTCGTTCTTTTTGTACGGTTCAAATTCGTGATATCCTCTTCAGTAAAAGCTGCACCCCAAACATGCTTCAGTGACATGCAGCAAAGCTTCAATTCCTCATAAGAAGTCCTTGACAGAGAAGATTTGCTTTTAGAGGTTTTAGCTCTAGCAGTGGGTTAGACTCTTGCGTGTTTAATACGGGTCAGTAAAGAAAAAGAGAAAGGACAGGCTACAAGGTGGTTAAAAGCACTGACTTCATCCACTAAGTTAAGGCGGTTAGTTGAGAGAAAATGCAGTTTCTCATTTTCCAGTTCAAGAAAACAAAGGACAATACAAAAATCACAGTCAAATAACACAGGAGACAGCTGGTGATCATGTGTAATCGGTGCATTGTGGGATATCTGTCGTTCTGTAATGTGAGATTCTATGGATGAGACCATCGGAGCATTGGAGAGCTTGTCATCACTGATTAAGACCCCAGCATGGATAGCTGTGTTATAGCATGCCCTCTGTGTCCGGCCAGACACAGACGCTTACTCCAAATCAACTCAAAATGAAAGCTACAGACACCAATGAGAAACCACATTGTCACTAGCCTTCATCAACTACAGCAGAAATCTGGGTTATGGCCACAATGCATTGGAAATATCAGCAATTGCATTGAGAAAACCGACAAACAAAATCTACTCGGGTAAATAAAATCTGCTTATGAACACCGTTCAGCAACAAATGCTAAAATGGGGGTGATAGGTACCCTGTAAATTAATCTGTTAAACATGCTACAAAAACAAACCATGCAAAAGCAGCAAACAGAACTAACCAAGGAAAGGCCAATTTTACATCGATTTACATGGCAATCCAGTGCCTAATTCAAAATAGTGATGGGAATTTTAAGCATTTGGCCCATAAATAGTCGACTATTTTGATCTACACAGTATTATGGTCAGTATTTAAATATATATAAACTAGGAAAGGCGATTATTATTATAATCAGTACTCACTGACACAAGAATGCTTACTAATACAAAAGCCAAATTGGTTTTCTTCTGCTAATGCTGTTTTGCAAAGTTATATTCTCAAATCTATAAGAAGAAAAAAAACCTTGCTGTATTAAACTGAAAATCAGTCCATATCAGCAAAGGAGGCCATCTGGTAGCTCAATCCAGACAGTGTGGATTCAGTTTACATGCAAAGAGATTCAGCCATGCACTTGGAGAAGTACTTCTCTCTTTCACACACAGACACACACACACAAAAGTCTCAAGGTGTCAGAGCTAAGAGTGCAGAATTAGTGCTGCTTGGACTTCAGCAGAGCAAGTAGAAAACTATTGGCCCATTTCTCTTAAAAGAATATGGCACATCTTTCCCCTCAGTCTAATGAAAAAAATTGATTTTGGGAGGACAGTTAAGGCCCAATTGAATCAACAGAACACGTCACTATATACAAAATAAAAGAAAACGAGTATCAAACTAAATAGAAAGCACAAAGAATCAGCCTTACCAGTCGCTGTTGTTCGAGTAGTTGGTCCGCCTCTTCTTTCTCTTTCTTATACAGGATCTCCATCTCGGTTAGCCTGAATATAATACAGTGAGAAACCAATGAATCAAAAAGCTCCTCAGTGTATTTTCTTACCACTAGATAATCCTTCTTACAATTCATGTGTTCACATACCAAGCATCTGTGAGAGCTTAAACTTCACAAAAATGTAGATTTGGCCTTGTGTAGCTGGTGGGTGACTTCTTACTTTGCAGTGCATGCTGGCTTTGGTTGGCTATTCAACCCTAAACTATAAGTTAGCTGGGATTTGTACCACTGCTGCACTTAAAAATATTCTGGGTAATATATACAGTACTGTGCAAAAGTCTTTTTAGGGTAAATCCCCTTCCATTTGAGGAATAGCAGGAAACTGCTGGATCTCTTAAACCTAAATAAAATTACATCTAATTTCTTATTTTAAAGAAATTAGCCTTTTACTTCATTCTGCTCAAAAACACCCAAGATGTGTTTAGGGCCAAGAGAGGTCACACTAAACACAGACGATGCCTTAAGACATTTAGTCCTGAAAAAAAAAATTGTACATATTTCCTGTATTTTCTGTTTGTATCTTAATAAAATAGATTGAAAAATAAATATGGATGGACATTAAACTTCTAAAACAAGAAGTCTGGTGGTCTAAGACTTTTGCACAGTACTGTATGTATATATATATATATATGTATATATATATGTATATATATATATATATCCCATAAAATTGTTTAAATGAGTATCTATTATATAACAGGGCTCAACATAAAGGACTGCCCTTTTGCCCGGGGAAAGCGTGAGAGACGTTCGGGCCAGTAAAAAGTATTGTCACTTTCCCAATCGGGCCAGTGCATCACCCTCAGTCACTAAAATATATTTTCATCAATATATATATAATTTAACATCTTGGAAGCAGACATTTACTTGGGTAAAACACGACGAAAGAAATTATGCAATATTTTGCACAGTTTGCTGTCAGTTTACAAGTAAAGCAGAAAAGTTTTTCGTTGGAACATGTCTGTTGTATACAATTATATTTGACTTTTGAATTATTATTTTTAAATATGTGATAGACACTGAAATTTTTTTATTGGGGCCAGTGAAAATTTTGGCAGGGCAAGTGAAAACCTGAACCACTGGCCCGACCGGGCAAGTATAAAAAATGATTTGCGTTGAGCCCTGTATAATAACATCCTTTATAAAATCAGCTATTTTATTTTTCTTAGGGTTTTTTTTCAACCCCTAGGGACTCAGCTGACATTGGCTTAACTTAGCACCCACTTCTATACATCACATTATTACTACGCTCGCCAGTGCGGTTTAATCTTAGCCGCTTTATTGTGCTGCTTATGTTGTCCATCGATTTTTTTGGGGGGTGTTTTCACCTGCATCTATTTAACAATTGTGAAAAGCGGTAAATAAATAAATAAAATAAAATTGAATTAATTTTTAGAATACACTAAAAATGCAGGTTTGTTTCAACCCTTGGTGGGTTTTGACCATATTTGACCCAACCTTGAATTAAAACGACCCACATTTTTTGTACAACTTACATGATGTACTTTATTTTTAACCTGTAATTAAAAAAAAGAGGTTTCAAGGAATAAGTCTGAAATAATTTTTTGCAATAAATCAACACAATCCTTCAAATTATGTCCGTGAAGCTTTGTACTGCTATTAAAGGGGACGTTTTCGTGATCCCATTTTTCAAACTTTAGCTGGTGTGTAAGATTGCTGTTTGAGCATAAATAATGCCTGCAAAATTATAAAGCTCAAAGTTCAATGCCAACTGATATATTTTCTTTAACATAATTTGCTTTTAAAGCTTACTGCGAATGGCTGGTTTGTACTGCAGTGCTCTATTTCCTGGATATATGACGTCAATATAAGAGTTTTTGACTAACCTTCGCCGACAGGGATACTTCAGTCACCAGCTAAACTTAAATGGCTCTGGCTAAGCTAAGCTGCTGTACGATCACACCACACTAAACAAACTACACAATCAGAACTCATTACATATTTTTAAAGGAAAGACTTCATAGAACAAGGAAGACATCAGCCAGTTTTTAGGACAGTGAATACAGCGCTATACAGATAGGTAAATTGTGTAAAAAATTATGTGTTTTTTTTACACACGAAACATGAACATGTTATGTTGTGCACCGTAAAGACAATCAAAGCTTTTAAAACGCAGGAAAAACTGCCGCTTTAAAATCCCATTTGGACTTTAGTACCTTTTCTCCATCTCTTGCTTCATGTCGATACCCTGTTTCTCCAGCAGTTCTCTTTGGGCAAAGGTCCAGTCGACCGGCTCCACGGGGGTCTCAGCTGTCGGGGTTTTCTCACGCTCAGCGCGAGCCTGTTCGGGGTGGTTAAACCGGAACACGTGGTTCTTTCCCATGATAATCCGGTTACCTGAAGAACAAGTAGGTATGTATACCTTAATTGACACACTGTAATATACAGTCTCACATAGCAGAAATAAAAAACTGATCATTTTTACAATTCGACCTGCTGTAGCTGTCAGTGACTCACCTGAGCGCAGCTGGACTGCCGAATTCACACGTTTGCCGTTGACATATGTTTCAGATCCTTCACAGGGTTCCAATGTGACGATCACTATAGAAACAGCAGAGGAGCCATTAGCTCCAAACCAATATCTGTTTTTTGTGTCATCAACAGTTAAAATTCAGTCTGATTAACAAGGAAGATAGCAGTCGGGATAATGTAAGCTTGATCTAACCATTTCCATTGGCGTTCCTCTCACTGCGGAAGATACAGTGTTCTTCCTTTATGTGTGCTCCGCTCAGAACGATGTCCTGTCTTCTTTCTGCATCTGCCTGACCCACCCTGTCAAACAAAAGACATCCATCTCAACTATTACAAAAAATCCTCTAACATAGGCCCAGATCTTTTAGCAGGCGGTACTTTTGCTTTTTCTTACTGTTGCACCATGTGAACGGTGTGACCCTAAAGCCTCGTGTTTTTTATGCAATACATGAGCGTGCGTGCACAGTGCATTGAAAAGTGCTTCCTTAAAAAGCAGTTCATTTGACATACACGACTATATACTCCTGTGCACACATGCACGACCTAAGCATACAATGTTTCAAAAAAGCTTTCAAAAATCAGGCGATGCGCTACAGTACGCGCACACTTTTCTGATGACGGAAATTGCACCACGTGCACTGTACGCCAACCCTCGCATAAAAAAATGGACCATACTTCAGACTTAAGATCTGACTTTAAGAGCTGCTGTAGCTTAACCATGGGTGCAATTCCCATGGGATGCATGTTCCGAAAAAATTGAAGTTGCTTTGAATAAAAGTGCTCGTCAAATGTAGGTAATGCATAGCAGACAAAGTCCTAAGATCAAACATCACTCAGGGTTCCCACACCTTAGTTCACTTCAAATTCAAGGACCTTTCAAGGACTTTCCAGGTCGAATACCCTCAAATTCAAGGACTAAATGTGGGGACACATTTCAAGTGAGAGCAAGGTTACATTGTGTTACCTTATAAGATACATTGTTACAGTTCCCTTTCGAGGGAACTCGCGCTGGGTCACTGCGGTGACACTTTGGGGACGCCTCCAGGGGGAAGTGCGTCTGAATGTGTATATCAAATTTCAACCAATGGTGATGCTTAAAGACAAAGACAGGGTGATGCAGGAGCCAGGAAGTATATCGCTATCTGAAATATTGCCAAAGACGGTGTTACAGGGACGCAGGAAGTATGGCAAGGGAGACGCAGCGTCTCGTTCCCTTCTCAGGGAACAACAGTTACATACGTAGGCCGAGACGTTTTCATGTGTCAAACACGACTATACAAAAAAGCATTTTGGTATGAATCAACATTCGCATACAGAAGATATAAGCATTTAAAGCGAACAGTTTAGCACGTGTGCTTAAAAAGTCTAGAATTTTTATGATATTATCCTACACTACACAGGGAATAATATGAATTTTTTTTCCAGAAAACTTCTTGCATAAAATAGATTCAAGCACTTTCAATGACCTGTATCTATCTATGTATATTTTCAAAAAATTCCCAGGGCTGGGAATTTTTCCCCCAGATTTACAAATATGCAAGGATTTCAAGAACCTGTGTATACGCTAAAAACACTGGAGACGAGTCAATGTAGCATACAGAACATAAAACATCTGATATTGACGGACATGCTTTCATACCTTGTTATTCCATCTTTGATATAATAGAGCAGACATTCTGACATCAAAGGATCTTCATTAAGATTCACCAGGTGAGGTGTCTGTAGAGAAAACGGGGTCAGTGAGATCCTCAAAACAACATGAAATGATTCGAATGGCACAACATCTGCGGTTAGACTAATAGCAATATCAGATAAAAAAAACAAATTTAGGATTTAACTTTGGGGCTTTAAAACTACGACACGTCACAATCTAACACTACATGACCAACCTTTTTGGGAGAAAACACCCCATTAAAGTCAGTATAGAGTTCACACGGCCTTTCTGCGAATAGCTTTTGACAGGTAGCAAAAAACAAAAAGATGTCATAGACAAATAAATATGGAGACTAAAAAATGACAGAAGAGAGCTCTTGAGTGGGGTTGTACAAGAGGCAAGTGTTGATGTCCTTGAGTGTTTTTCCCTTGAACACATAATGTGATTATTGTTAATGGTGCTGGCAATTTGAACTAATGACAGCTTTCTGACGCACACGGGAGAAAGCACAGTGCCCGAAGATTCCAGATGCTGTCATCAGTCTTACCAAACGGCTTTATTTCATTATCTGAATAGCAGTCTATCACTAAATGTTTCAGTAACTGTAGTTGTCCATTTGCCCAAGGATTTGGAAAAACCGATTCCTCTTTTTGTCATATGAAATATAGCTGATCTACATCCGCTATGGAGAATCATGTCATTAACTACACCAAGAAATTAATTACCGCATACATGAAATGTTGTTTGTCATTTGTCTTGTACACTAAAAGGTACTAGTTGAAACTACAGTTAACAGTACAAATATTCACAAATCTATAACTAGGACTTTTCTACAGGAACTATTTCTATTAATATTGTCTTGTTATGACAAAGTTACTCTAAAAATGGGTAACACTTTACTTACAGGGGTGTTCATAAGACTGACATGACACCTTCATAATCATGACATGACACATGTTATGAACATGAAGAAAGTTTTATGCACTTTTATGACAACTGTCATTAAATGTCATTTGTTCAATTATGTAAATTTTAATGCCATGATGTCATTATTTGAATTAGGGATGCACCGATACCACTTTTTTGGAATACGAGTACGAGTATGAGTACTTGCATTTCAGTACTTGCCGATACCGATACCGAGTACTTAATAAAAAAACATGATTTAAATTTACAGGTAACAGCTTTAGTCATATAATTTAACAAAAAAACAAAGGACTAGTTTTCCAGTTAGTTGTAAACTCTGCCCCTTTGGACAACACAAGAGGCATTAACCCCTTACACACCGCTCAAACATAGACAATTCTCAAACCGTGGTATCGTTTCTAGGTATCGGGGGACTTTTAATGAGCACTTTAGAAAATGTGGTATCGAGGCCGATACCTGATACCAGTATCGGTGCATCCCTAATTTGAATTGTCTTTGTTATGAAAACCTGACATAAACCATATATCATAACTTGTCATAAATCTGTCTTAAACTTGACATAGCAGAACAATTACCATACTTAAGAAACTACCTAGCTTTATGGGTTAACATTACATTAAACTGTCATTTAAATGTCATTTAGTGTTAATACTGTGTCAAATAATTTTAAATACCTTAACAAAATGCAACAGACACATCAAAATATTAAACTTAACTTTATGTATGTGCACAATACAAAAACTGACAACTAACAAAAAATGAACAAAACATTTAATCAATTTAATTGAACGTAGTTAACTTTGCAGCGATATGGACCCAACGCTGCATGGCTTTACCCATTAATGTACCCTTTTCATTTAATTTTAGGTGAATCAGTTTTCCAAATGCAATAAAATATAATTTTATAAATTTGAATTATTATTATTATTGAAATAAAAAAATTAAAAATAAAAAACATTATGAACTGAATAATATTCATGATGTTGTTATAAAACTATTTGACAAAGTATTAACACTTAATGAAATTTTAATGACAAATTATATTTGTACCACTGTAGTTGAGGTCAAGAAAAATATTTATGATGCTGTTATAAAACTATATGACAGAGTATTAACACTTAATGACATTTTAATGACAAATTCAATTTGTATCACTGGTAAAAAGTGGTCAGTTATGTTGTCTTGGTAATGTCAAGTTGTCATGAAAAGTTATGATTTATTGGTTAATGTCAAGTTTTCATAACAAAGACATGTCAAACAATGTCATCTTTGCATTAAAAATGACATAACTGAACGAATGACACTTAATGACAGCTGTCATAAACGTGCATAAAATCTCCTTCATGTTCAAAGCACGTGTCATATCATGATTATGAATGTGTCATGTCTTATGAAAACCCCTTTAAGTAAAGTGTTACCTAAAAAGGTATCTCAGGAAACTCCACAAACCTGATTTGAAAAATAAACACTAAAGTCTTCGACTGACAGTGATGTTGGCCTATCAGGACCAAACTACAAAGAAATCCATTGCCAAAGGCATCAACGCAGTAAAAGAATAAAGAAGAGTGATCAATGATGAAATGTGATGAAAGACAAAGACTCAGGATGATGTGAGAAGAAAGGGACTGATGCAGATAGCGCGGTGAAAATTTGTTTACCTTTTTAGGAGAGAAGACACCCAGGGTTCCCCCATCCTCTCTTATGGCCACACCCATCTCTGCAAGAAGCGCTTCTCTGAGGGAAGACAAAAACCAGGAATATGAAATAACCAATACATCTGGACAAAACATTTTTTATACTGCATTCACAATGTAATTTTGGGAGTAAAATACTTCTTGTATGACAGGGCTTAAATTTCTGGTATGGTAAGATGACCAAGTGTGTCTGTGAGAGTTATGACCTGATGTGATATGAATGTGCATTTGATTTGGGCGAGATTTCACAGCTGAGCTGTGTCTGGTACAGGCAGGCACCAGCTGAACATGAGGGCACATAGCAGACACTCTACATATAGGCATGATGGGCACGGCCACAGGGACAATAGGAAGGGAGCCAGATGGCACCCAGACCCTCACTGACCTCTCCATACGGATGGCCTCGGTCTTCCTGAGCTTCTCCTCCCAGGTCTCATTCAGCTCAGCTATGATCTTCTCTGACTCCTGCAGAACCACAAATAAAGATCAGTGTAGGTCTATGAGATTTTTTTCCAACTATTTTATCACCTACCAGTCGAAAATCATCTGATCTCAAGAAAATGAAACAGCCTGTCCGTAGCACAAAGTATGCAAGACCTTTAGTGGGCAAAATGTCTGTACCAGATTGGCTTTTCCTCAAACCTGCCATTGTAATCTGCTTGACTTGTGTAATGCCAAGAAGCTTATTATGGTTTTAATGTAGTGAGCTTTTGTTTTCAGTCATATATGACAAGTTTTGAGCAGGTCATAAATTTCAGGGTTACATAGCAAATTCATTGATATTTGGTTTAAAGAGAACGAGACAGGGTCATACGTTTGGGAGCAATAAAACAACAGACTGTGGGGTAAAGAGCAGTAAATACGGTTTACTTAAACGTTTTAACTTTAAACGTGCCTCTATTATGTCTGGCTCTTATTGTCTTTGGATGTAAGGAAAAACGGAAGCATCTGGCCTGAGCAACAGGAAGCTCCCCCTAAATCCTTCCTAAAAGGGTTAACACCCCTGCCATCTGTTCTTCTAGCAAGTAACACTGTAAGATCTCAACTTAAACATGCATTGATTTTTCTAAAAAACAGATCATGACAAAGGCACGCTGTTAGAAACAGATCATTACCATAATATGCCATTATAAATGTACAAAATGCATCTTTTAAGGAAAAAGCTTTAATATAATGCCAACTCAGGGCTAACAATAAAACCCAGACCAGTTTTTAATTATTTTGATATCTGTAAGTGGGTGATTCTCGCAAAATTAGACTTATGAGCTGTCATGAAACATTTTGATAAAAAAGTAAATATAAAGTAAGAGTATCAAAAAAATAAGAAGCATACAGTTACAAACATCTCTTCACGTACTATTTTGCACATAATTTCAAATAATATCAAACAATTTGGTTGTTTTTTCCACATTTAAGGGTAACATTTTCATTACAGCAACGTGTCCATGACTGGATTTGGGTTCTTTGACATGGATATATTTATAATTAAAAAATCTAAAAAATAAAAAGCTTCAGTGCATGTTATACTATAAAAATTTACAGTAAAGAAACATGTGATGTTTGGTGATCATTGGTAAATGTAAAGACAATAACAAGGAATATAAATGTGTCCAAGACTAATTTTCTCATCCTCCGCAACAATTTTCGATCATTGTTTAAGCCCTCAAGGAACTAACATTTATAAAAAATGTTGGAAGGGACATAATTGACTGTGACACTCAAGATGGCTACCAGGTAAGCAGTTCTTATTTTTTCTCTCCAGATAAAAATTGAAATTTTGTTTGTCATAGTACAAGTAGACAATTTTTAGTTCTCATTACCAAAACATGAGTTTGTAAATGCATATATTTAATGTAATATCATGTTGCGGTAATGATAATTTTTGATAATGATCATTTAAAAAAAATTAAATAATTCTATAGGAAATATTTTTTAAATCCTTTAAAAATAATGGTTATAGTAAGTTCTGACCTTAATCTTATATGTGCAAATAATAATTGGCTTCAAGGGCTTTTTAAAAATTCTGATGCTAGGACACCTTCTAAATCTGGATTTCGTGAGAATCACCCAATTGTACAAGTGACTATGATGGGTTATGGACAGCTATTTCTGCAAATTCCAAATTTAAATAAAAGGTATAACAGCTGTAACTGGGACTGTATCGTTTAGGAAAGGTCCATATTATTTAAATACAGATCGGTTTCCTTTTGAGGAACTACTATTCACCCTTTTAGGTAAGGTCAGGTGTACTTTTAAAAAGGTACCACCCCAGTGACAGCTCTCTTACCTTTGAATCTGAGAGTTTATTGTCTAACGTTGCCAAAAAAAAAAAAACATATTTTGTGCCGTGGCTGGAAAGCGAACATGAAATGACCTGCATACCAAAAATTAGACACATTGTAAGTTTAACCAGACATCTCATCCCATTATGATACCTGAGGTAAAAGATGCACTTGTATCTGAATATAGAGTCATATTTCTGGCATATACACAAAGAACAAATCTATTTTTGTCCAATATCCTCCTGAACTGCGTCGTAGGTTGACGTCACGGCTGAGATTCACTTGCTGTAACCATGGAAACTAAAGGCTCTAGCCACGTATACTCTCCCTCCCTCTTTCTCTCTCTTTAATAAGGTGAATCTTTGGCGTATAAGTCCTATTACACAGTGTCCTAACCAGACGTGACGTGATATGATACCAAAGATGGGCAATTTGTCTATCCATACTGAACGTGAAACAGGGACGTAGCGGGTTGCAATCTATCCCTAAACACAGCAAATCAGAACAGTTTTGCTCTGTTTGAGATTTGTTCTGTTTTATGCAAAACGCACACATATACAGAAATGCATCCCTCTAGTTTTTATGTCTTTTCTTGTGCAACATCTTATATATTTTTGCTTTTAAACGTGTCTCTCCTGAGGGGCAACCTTCCGATCTTTCTGATGAAGCCAATACGGAAGTGACTTAAACTGCAATTCATCGACTGGCCGCTAGAGGCAGGCTCCAAAATGGAGTCAATTCCCATAGACCTCCATGTTAAAATAACCAACTTTACAGTAGAAAATAATATGTTTACAGCCTGGAACAAAAAGTGTTTTTTGGTCTATATAGCTAATTTTGACCTTGATGACAACTGTGAGGAGGGTGAATGTTTTTGTGACTCAGTTTAAATTTTATACAGCCTTAAAGCTCTGCATAATTTAGGGTGTGGCCACTTGAGTGACGGTTGAACAGTCAACGCTGTCACTAGAATCGAGCTAGGCGGGTGTAGTTTCAGCAAACAGCCACCTCAGCTTCACCCATGTCCCACCTCTTTAACCATTTTCGGTTGTTCAAGTGATGCGCGGTAACGCATGACCAAAATGGAGACGGCAGGCAACATCTACTTTAAGGTTTCAAAAATGCTCTTCACAAACCAATGGGTGACGTCACGGACAGTATGTCCAGATTTTTTTACGTTTTATGATTAATATTTATAATGTGCAGAACTTGAGATCACTGTCGCGACTAGGGATGCTAAACAATTAATCGCGATTAATCTTTAGCAGAATAAAAGTTTTTGTTTACATCATATGTGTGTGTGAACTGTGTATAATAAATTTGTATAAATAAATGTACACACATGCATGTATATGTTTTAGAAAAGTTTACATGTGTATATACATTTGTATATTTATGTATAATTTATGTTATATATAAATATAAATACTTAATATATACTTTTTTTTCTTAAAATTATACATGAATGTGTTCATATTTATATATATACATATTTATTATACACAGTTTACACACATATGTGATGTAAACAAAAACTTTAATTCTGCTAACGATTAATCGCGATTAATTGTTTAGCATCCCTAGTCGCGACATCGCAGAAATAAAAAAACGTTTCTAAATTTAACAGTGTTGTGGCAGGTTACGACAAAAACTACGATTAATATCGAAAAGATATCTGTTATCGCATGTCACGTCAAATCGGTTTAGGACAGAGTGTTATAAACATAACAGAAACACATTTTTTGTATCAAGTAATTTCATTTTACACTCCATTATTATTTGCCATTTCTAATTATTCACTACACTGTGCTGTTCGCTTAACTTTTATTTAAATTTTTTACGTGTTTGGATGGAGTGTATGTTTGCTTAATGTACAAACTGTTTTAATACAGACAGACTGTATATTTCTTTTCATGTTAATAATAACTTTGTAGAAATCCCTTTAAACTGCACATTTCGATTTGTTTACTTGACAAACAGCTGGTTTATCAAATATCACATTAAAACAGTTGTCAGAACGAAAGCACGTTAATTCAGGATGCCATTTAAATACCTCCCAGGTAACCATGGTGATCCAGAACAGAACATGCATATGTATGAGAAATATGCAAATCATTATTAGTGGAGCACTGCAAACATAAAAGGTCACCGGTTTCCTGAAGCACCTTTATAATCTCAATTTTCATTAATTCAAGAGGAAATGTCTGCAATGCCAGGAAACGATTATTCATTTAAACCCTTGACTTCTCTTTTTGTCATTTGGAGATGTACCTTTAGCCTCTCGATGGCCTCCTCTCCACCCGGCGTAGACATGATGCGTTCCTGGATGCTGGAAACAGACTGTAGACCTACTTGACTGCACAAAGACCCGGAGGACGGAGAAGCTGTCAGGCAGCCCATAGGTGCTGTGGAGAAATGGCCAGGCCGTTGGTTCTCTGAGGCAAGCAAGTATCTATGCTTATTGTTGTGTATATCTTTCAGGTCTGAGCCACAGAGGAGAGACAAACACGAGGAGGAAAGTGAAGCAGAAATGATGGAAACAGAAACGTGAGAAGCACAAAAGAGAGAAAAAGGGAGAGAAAGAAGAAAGAGGAGGAAAGAGCCATGTAAGACACAGAGTTCACATCGAAGGATTAAAACAAACAAGCAAGTCAAGACAGACAAGATACACAGGGCAGGAGTTTACACACCAGGTTGTTCAATAAGCTTGTTTAGATGTGCCACACTACAACTGTAGTTATCCAATTATAAATCAGTACTTGTTGTCAAGACTTGTTTTCAGTTTACTAGCATATTTATACTAAAATAAAATTGTAAAAAAAATGTAAAAATTTTTCTACAGATAAAAAAAGCTGATTATTTAGACTGATACAGATTGCAATGTCGATAGTTTGGTGTTATATTCCCTTGCATTAACTAAATTCTAAAGATTTCTATTCTTTCTGAATGTAATTCATTTATTGACCATTAATATTTAAGATTGAACAACATTGAACTAGTGCTGTTTCTTTAAATTTTCTATATATAGAGCTGAAGTTCATTGCATTTTTCTGGTCTCTTTTGATTAACAGGATATTTCTCCCATGATTATCGTCCGTTTTCATTTCGTTTTTGCAAAAGCTTATATTGCCTTATACCGATTATTAGGCGATATATTGATGTATCTCTAATGTATACATTTATTACCTTTAAAAATGTGCTATGTGCTAAGTGCTATGATTAGGTCCCCAGTGCTTCTATCAACCTAGAAAATGTGAAAAAGATCAACAAATAAATTATTTATATGATATTTTGAGCTAAAACTTCATATATGTGACACCAAAGATTTATTTGACAACTTAAAAAAAGTCTTGTGCCATGGCCCCTTTGAAGGAAATAATCAATATTAGTTAATGCCATTAAAGGTAAATGATTTGTGCGAGTACTGCGCATCCCGAGCGAATTATCATCAAGTTGTCGTTATCGTCCGGTGGCGTAGACGCTAATATAGTTATCATTATAGGTAACGCTATGGTTAGCGTTAAATTGTGGACGGCCTTTTAGTTTCAGGTTTTATGTGTGAATTATTTATAAGTTTTCACTTTAAAAGATAAAAGTACATTTTTGCAATCTTCAAATGAAATCAAAATTGCAATAATTTGCTTTGCTTCTGAAACTAATTTCTCTTTCCGCCGAAGCAGCTAGCTCACATGGGCTATTAAAATGTCAACCACTAACCAAATAGTTATTTAGACATGTAGTTCAATATTCAGGTCTGCCTTAATTTGGTATGAAACACCAATGTTTTACAATCCAATCAATTTATATTTTTGCCTCACTTTAATATCCTCCTTCATTCTTATGTGTGTCAGAAAACGGAAATAATGGGGTGTGAATGCGGTTTCATATTGATTCAAGATAAATTCTCTGAGAACAAGTCTTAATATGTCCTCGGGTAAACTTTGTTTTAAAAGTATTTAGACATGCATGCCGATTATGAATTGCATTTATCAAAGTTTAAAATTATATAATAAATATGCGCTTTAAGTGAACATAATCATTTCTTTATGGACTTGATTTTGACCTGGGTGAAAACTGGCATCCCTTCTCAGATGACAAAGAGAAAAGATGTTTAAAGGGGGAATGGAAGAGCTGCATAAAACATGCAGGCTAAAATGTTTTAACATCTTCACACCAGCCAATCATTCAAAATATCAGAACGCTTTCCAAAAAAAACCTCTGGTACACCTATAGGGACTGAAGGTTACAAAACCTCTCCCAGCATGCTTTAGTGTGAGTTTTCTTCTGCATGATTTTCATTCATCTGAAAAAAACTCTCCTGAAGCAACTAGGTCGGCATGGCGGCATTGCAGTGATGCATTTCAATACTACCGCGTTCAGATGATGCGGCTGAAGCCACACAGACCACGTCACGCATTTCAGTAAAATAAAAACTCTCAGAGCAAAATGGTTGTAGCGATCCAAAGCACATTGTGTATTCATCTCTCTGTGCATACCAAGAACTCCCAGACAGACTGAAAAAAACAACAGTCGACTGAATTCTGATTTGGACGTTTTTTGCTTCTGAAGCTTTCAAAAGAGAAACACAGCGTGTATAAGAAGATATGGAGAATATCAGGGAAAGGAAGGAGACACAGGTGCAATGAGGGCAAAATACAAACTAAATCTATGTAGAAATACTGAATATAGGTAAGTCTACGGTATTCCTACACTGCATGGCCAAAAGCTACCACTGCAAATCTATTCTGGAAACATAAGATGATAAAAACATGCACCTTTTTTCCGAAAGCTCAACGCTTCAGTTTGTAAACATAGTAATGCTTTAACATCGTGAATATCGTGACCTGCAATAAATAGTTAAACACAACACCTTTACTGGGAGAAGAAAGAGAGACGATAAGGGACAACAAATGTTGGAGATTAAAGGAAACGTGACATTAAAGGCATAGTTCACCCACAAATCAACAATTTAACCCACGTGAAATCAAAAACGCAAAGTGCACTTTTAAAGCCACATGAAAACACAAACTGAAGTTCATAACAGACAATCTTATCATATGGATTCAGGAGACTTTTTATGTTCAATAAAAATAGGCAAAGTGTCAAAGATTCGTTTCATTTTGTCTTTCACGGTGCAAAAAAATACTACCGGATTAGAACAACATTTGGCCTACCTATTGCATTTTTGTGTGTACTATTCCTTTAAATGCTTCCAGATGAAGTCTATTAGGTCTGTGGTTTGGGAGTATATAAAAAAATACCCGGCAATAAAACTGCGCCATCCCAGACGGTCTATCAAAGCTCAAAGCCTGCAAACGGCACGCTACCCAAACCCCGCCCATGCTATCCCTAAATTTGTCTGGGATTCCTTGCATCTCAAGCTTCAGCCATAAAAAAACGGAGGCATGCAGAGCCAGCATGTTTGTATTTCAAAAGGGGCAAAAAGCAAGAAACAAGCTACTGTTAGCGAGCAGAGAAAAAGAGAGAATGCGATCCTGTTGCTCGTATACACACATTTGCTTCCACTTCCAAGGCAATCATCCTCCATCGGATCGACTGAAGGGAAGGAGGAAGAACAGGAAAAAGTTGAAAGGACTAGTAAAGGAATGACTGAGGGAGGTAGTTAGATTAGACTTAGACTTGAGAACAAACATGAGATGGAAACATGACTTTACACAACAGCTGGCATGCAGATGTGTGGTTATACTTGACGTATTGTGTGTAACTCATCATAACACAGAAACGTACTCTACGCAAGTACACAAACGCAGGCGTTTCCAGTTGTACGGACTTCATTTCATGCCTCCTTGCATTGTGAAATGTATCAAAGCGCTATTAATAATGTTATGCAAGTGTATCCTCAATGTAGGCACATGAGTCAAAAATTTTTGTTTTGGAGGGCATCCTTGCAATGCAACGGCAAAGTATTCACATTTGCGTACTTGGAAAGAGTATGTTGTAAAACAGTCTTGTTAAAGGTCATCAGAATGCAATATCAAGCTGTACATAAACAGCAAACATCTTAATCACATGATAACACAGTGGGAATAACAACACAGGACAACACAGACTCTGTAAGATCAAAGCTGAAGAATTTGCCACTTGTGGGCACTGAACGAGACCTTGTATTTGTCTAGCTTTGGCCATCGGGGGTGCTGTGATTTGACTTACTGTCCAGAATGTCCCCAAGACCCTGGGCACGGAGGAGGTCCTTCAGCCGGAGTACCTCATCTTTAAGCTCACGCACCAGTTTGGCGTTGGGATCTTCGTTGATGACAGCATTGCACTTAATCTGCTTGGCCCTATCAGCGTATCTGTATAAACAAAAAATACATTTATGAACGTTATATTTACATGCACAACAAACATTTGGAAGGTAATTTTAACCAACACGACATGCAATGCATTCAAGCTATACATTTTGAGTGTGCATTGCTTGGGAATCAAACCTATAACCTTTATGTTGCGAGTTATCACTAGAAAACTAAAACTAGAAAGTCTTGCCTTAGGAGAGACTTATTACAGCACATCACAAACAAGGATGGTGAGTAACAGTGGACACAATGACGTTGAGTTGGACTGAGCACAGCAAGTGAAATCTTACCGGAGTGTGCTGAGAGTTTCATCATAGTTAATATCAGCAGGGCTCAAAGCAGCAACCATAGCGGTCCTGGAGTTTCCTCCTGGTGAGCAAGCAAACAAACAAAAACGACACAATTGAGTTTAGGTATGAAGCTAGGGACACACCAAGCTGACGGTCGGTGGTCGGGCAGGTTCTGAGTGTCGAATCGGTGATGGAGCTTGCCTAGATGTTGGATCATTGTGATTGGCTGTTTGGCATAGTGAACCAGTGCACCAGGAAAATGGAAGTGATGCTCATCTCTTTTTTGCATCTTTTATTCTAATACGGGACTATTTTAAAAAAGACTATAGCTCTTAATGCTGCCTACACACCAAATGCGAAGCATCACGTTCCTTGCTCTAGATTACTTGCCTGGATTATTTAACTCCGTGTCATGCAAGTTTTTTGCATGAGTTGAATATTTTTTAACTTGCACAAAGATGAGCTTGAGGCCGAATAGCGCATGTATTCGCCGCAATCGCACTGCCCATTTCGCATCCCCACACGCGTATTCGCATCTTTGGATTGACTTTGTGTGTAATCTACTCTCGCAAATCATCAAATTTGCATTTGGTAAGACATTACAGATTTGTCACGAATCCATCTGTGTTGGGCGAGATTTGTATTAAATTGTTAAAGCAACACCAAAGAGTTTTGGCTCTTTGCTCCCCCTACAGGTTAGAAGCGTAATTGTCCATTACCCACTGTCATAAATACTGAGGCATAGCTGGCTCTGATTGGATTGTAGGTCTGCCGTAAAGCAAGTTTTTGTAGTATTCACTCGGACTACAGGACCACTACCCGACGTTTGGAAACTTCTTTAGTGCGGTTTTGGCCGATAGAGGGCTGCAAAGCGAATGTGAAAGTGCTGTTCACCCTGTTTAGAGTGGATGAACGACTGAAACTGTTTTGGAAGCGTTATTTTAAGGTAAAAAAACTCTTTGGTGTTGCTTTAAGCGATCACTGCTTTGTTTGTGTTTTGTATATCACTCCAGCTCTTTTGGTTACCCGTTTTTAGTAATGAATACCAACTACTGCCACCTGCTGGTACGGAAAGGTATCTCACCCTCCGCAGGTGCAAACGGACATGCTACTTGGCAGCCAGCACTGTCTGTGTTATTTGATGGCATTGGTTTGTTGTGTCCCTACCCTAAGATGAGCCAATGAGACACCTTTCCTGAATCATAAAAAAATAAATCACATAGGAAGAGGTATTAATGTAAATAGTAAGCAGAATGTTTTGTTTGCGTTTCATTATGTATCCAATTATTAATATTTCTGTGATAACGGTCAGTACGAGCATAAAAACAAAACAGCTTTACTTACTAAGTAAATTTCTTTGATGGCTTTTTTTCCCCAACATAATAGTTGAATGGTTGTAATATTTAATGGTGCATTCACCCCAGACGCAGAAGAGCGAGTGATTTACATGTTAAGGCAATGCAAGGACGCGAATAGGCATCCTGCGTTGTGGTAAGTGCGAATGACGCGGCGCAGATGACGCATTCCACGCAAATTGAGCGTTGTCGCGTGATCCGCGCGAGTTGAAAAATCTGAACTTTGGCGGGAGCTTCAGGAGCCTGCTCTAGCAGTGACGTGATTACAGAAAGCGTATATAGGATTCAGATATGGGTGGGGACGGGGGACTCAATTATGTTATTATGAATCAACATTCATACCTAGATTCTCTCTGAGCAGCCATGTCAACACTGAGTCTCGATAAGGAATAAAGTCAGTCTTCTTTTTCTTCTTGCTCTGTTTCAAAACAGCCAGTAAACATGTTGGAAATAGCACTTTAAAAGTAGTTTTGAGCACTAGTGGTATAAGAAAGGAGTGATGGAGAAAACTATAAACACTTGATGCGGCAGGAACACAAATAAAGGGACAAGTATGACAAAATGGAGTTAAAAAATGTGATTCAATAGTTAGTGACAGTACATGGGTTACTGTGCGAAGATTACCTTGCTGGTACAATTATCCTGGGTAGGAAAGCATTGCCAAGAGAGAAAGACAGACAGCACACAGAGGTTAAGCACTGAAGACAGGCAGAGGAGACAGACAGGTATAATAACTACTACTCACCACTTCAGCCAATGCTGAAATAACCTTTCCAAGAGTGGTTAGAGATTTATTGATGTTTGCTCCCTCCTAAAAAGCAAAATATTCATGTTAAATCTTAATGACATTGTATATACATTGTATAATAATTCAGCTGCCATCATTTAGCCTTCACTTAGCCACACTATGACTTTAGCCTTTGCTGATGATATGACCAATTAACATTTCTGAAAACTTTGTTTCGCATTCCCAAAATATTTGTGGAGTTAAGAAGAGCTCAGTCTATTCCACATATGGCATGTAAAGCTGTGGGAAAGCAATAAAATGAGTCTTTACCTTCAGTCTGGTTCCTTTGGCTCCTGTCGAGTCAGCACGTTCACTTCCTGCCAGATCCACCAGGCTGATTTTGCTGACCTGAGACCAGACAGCAGAGATACAATAGGACAGATTAACACAGTGCAAATGAATCATTCGTTGAAGAGGGTTCTTTTAAATGTTTCAGTCAAACTGTTAACCACGCTCTTTATTCAAATGAATTGATTCACTTAAATGATTTTTGCTGCCTAATGACATTCAGATTAACACTAAACTAAATAGCAATTCGTATGGTACTGCATGTAAACTCATTGGTGCATGCCAACAAAACTGAGTTTTCATTTTATTTCTTTGCCCTTGAGTTTAGGCCAGCAGTGCTGCTGCCAAACCGAATGTGTAATATTATAGAGAGAGACAGAGAGGGGGGAGCCGAAGCGAGACCCGTGTAGTCAAATCTAATGTAGTAGATCTGTACAATAGCCATTGTATCCATGAATCCTACAGAGCCGCCTTTGTGTCCACAGATTAGACAATGAGCATCACAAACACAGACCCAGCTTTATCAATCTCTCTGAGTTTAGTTTTGTTCAGTACAGTTTTTGCTTTGACCTCTGTTAAATATCATAATGGCCAGGTTAGTATATAAGATCAAACCTTCTCTGTGGACAGATCTGTATCGGTGTCGTGCCTTCTCTGGGTGAAGACGATAGTGAAGACGGCGTGAGAGCGGCTGCTGGTTTCATTCATGTTGGTGGCGGCCACAGTTCTGAGGATAAAAAGTATCAAATGAGTAAATGTACCTTAAATTTCTGAAACTTACATGAAATGCAATTTAAATGTAATACATATTAAAGTAATGTTTACTTTCCAGACTATTTAAAAACCATTTTGGCAATATTTATTTATTTTTGAGTTTAAAATTTATCTAAATTTTCTGCTTTTGCATTTATACATTTTTAGGAAATCAATAATTAAAAGTTTGAAATAATATGACATTTATTATGGTATTATACCAAAATCCTGTATTTGTGTCACACTACATACTCTAGAAAGTGATGCCTAAAATGTTTATCAGCAGATTATAAACATTAATCCTGGAAAGTACTAGTAAGTGCAGAAATAAGACATCAACACAGCTCATGTGCCGGATGTGGCACAGGATAGGATATACTCGAGAGAAACAGGCATTACACGTCACAAATCCCAAAATAAATCCTTAGAATAGGCACGGGAGGATTAAAGGCACGTTATTTCATCCCAAGAGTCACATTTACACATGACTGTCAAGTCAAAGGCAGATCATCACAGGAAGAAAACATCACAAAACAATTCCATTTCCCACATGTCAAAAAGTCTACACCAATACCAATACTGCTGCCTATAAACCTCAGGTTTTCATAAAAATGTGTACATTAAGCCCTCATTTAGAAATCCCAATGCTCTAAATAGTCATAAAACATCTAAAATTATCTTTGTATATTTGTAGGTTTTCTGAAAGGCGTACCATCTTAAATGCTTAATCTAATACAAAAATGTGCGCACCCACATGCGCATCTGACATTTTGGTTTCGGTTTTAAAACATGCAGGAATTAGAAAATAAATTAAGGGTGCACCGATAAATGCCAATATACACTAATAATACGTGGCCGATAACTATTCTGAATCGCACAGACGATATTATTCACAACTATTTCATGTACTATGGCTTTTGATCAGTAAGTCCTTATCGATCTGAAATCACTGGTAGTTTAAGACGTTTAAAACATTAATTTGAAAAAGCAACACTTGTAAAACATAATCATTATTACATATTCTTAATTATCATCATGAAAATACCTAAAAAAGGTTTTAAGAAGAGCAATATAAATATATCCTTAAGCCATTTCCTGGAGCTGCGTGTCATAGCTACATGTGTATAGTTCTTCGTTTCACCGTAATTCATTGAGAAGCATAGCAAGCATCATCGACCGATATATCGGTGCACTACTAAAATAAATTGCAGGACTTGCTTGATGTTAAAATAGTTATTAAGAGAGATAAAGTTCGGTATCTGATTATGCTAAAAGAGTTATTAAGAGCGACAAGATTCGAAAACGATCTTCCTCACACTGACTGACAGAGTTAAAGCATGCACGCGATATGCGCGATACATAGACATATACAAAGGGCTCTATCTTACACCCGGCGCAATGCAGCGCAATGCGTGACGCAAGTGTCTTTTGCTAGTTTCCACTCTGCGCAATTATAATTTTCACGTTAAGCGCCACGTTGTTTAAATAGCAAATGCATTTGCATCCCCTTTTGGGTCCATAAGGGTTCTGGTCTGAAAACGAGGTGTGTTCAGGCGCATTGCTATTTTGAGGCAACTAAAATAGACTATGCCACTGACCAAAAAAAACCTGGTCTAAAGTCTAAAGTCAATGAGTACGTTTACATGCACAGAATAAGCGGATAACTATCAAAAATCTGCATATTATAGAAAACTGTTTTCATGCGTTTATATGCAAATCAATAAACCGGCTATGCAGACATCTGCGTTTACATGGTACTTGGAGAATTATCAGTTTTCTCGCAGGCAGTGACGTCACCACCTATAGTACATAATAGTCGATCAAAAAGCCAATGGCATATCTGTCTTAAGCTGTACTGTTGTATCTCTTCTCGTGTCTACAGAACCAGTAAATGTAACATAAGCTTCTATTTTCACAGTTTCTCTGCCAATTGCTTTAGTCAAGCGGGGGGTTTTATGCGTTACTTTGCGCTTACTTCCGCATGTGACATTTATCTTACATACGCGGAGACATGCGCACATGGACAAAACCGTGAGAAAGCAGGTTAAGGTGTTTACATGCCACGCGAAATCGGCGTAATGAGCAAAAAACTACCTGTGCCGATCGGTTTTTGCTTACGCCGTTTATGAGCTTTCCCCGATTAAAGAAAACAGTTTTACGCGTTTACATGACCCCACGTGTTATCAGTTTATTGAGCATAATCGGCGTAAGACTGTGCATGTAAACGCACTCACTGACGCAATATGTTTTTTGTTATTTAAAGAGCGCATTAGTTATATGCGCCTATAAACGGGAAGACAGCGTGGGTTTGCTTATCACATACATGAATGCGCAGCAGCACAAAAATGCTTTAAATATGAAAGACTAAAGGATTGAATGTAAAAGATTATTTTTGAGTCTCTTGGACATAAATGAGGACTCATTATGAGACGTTAGAAGTTGTAAAGAGCTGCTTCACCTGTAGCCTGGTAAGTAAATAAATGCTTTGCTTTAAACAAATGCATCTATTTTTAAAAGTTTTTTTTTTTTAATTCTACCTCACAGATTTATTGTACCTGAACATTTTTAATTAATGCTTAAAAAAACTGACGCTGTCCAAGTGCTGAAACGTGCGGAAAGCCGTTTGTAAATTCTTTATTTCCTGTTTGTTACAAATAAAGTATTTTTAGAGTACAAACCTTTTCTTACATACTTGTAAATTATTTTTTTGATGATATTGGATAGCCATACATTTAAAGAAATTAAAAGCCTGCTTTTTTACTTCCATGACTAAAAGAAAACGGGTTTTAAAAATTTTAATAAAAAAATAACAATTGCAATACAAGTGGAAAACAACACAATTATTTAACTTTAATCTTAAACTGGGGATCTTCTTCCTCCGCTTAGTTTTTCAGTTTACAAAGTCCGTCATCTAAATAGGAATTAGACATAGCGCCAGCGCAACTTGCTTTTAAAGGGGATGACAGCTGAGACTTGCACGTTACTCCTATTACTCATTAATAAAATAGGACCAACCCTTTTCGACCATGCACTCGGCGCACAAACCATTTTTCCCGTCGTTAAATTAGCAAAAGTGGATTTGGGCACGCCCATTTAGACGTTGTGCTGTGCGCTTTAGACAATGCGCTTAGATCATTAAAATAGGGCCCAAAGAAGTACAGTTTTAAAAATATCTGTATTGACAAGAATTTACCCAGATATAATCTGTTGGTATGTCTTAAGTGAATGTTAGGTTAGTTTATGTGTACCATTATAATTGATCCTTGCACTAAAGTAGATCTTAAAGCTGTCTGTCTCAATGTCAATCAAACAATAAAAGAAAGAAAAAAGTTGAACATATTTTTTCCTGTAGTATTGTTTTTGACATTGTTTGTGCCAAATCTATTCGTTTTACCAGTGATTTTAAGGTATGGATGTGGTGATTTTGATTTTGAACCTTGAAAAATATTTGACTTGGCTATTTATTTTGCTAACTATATCAAACAGGTGTAGCTCTGTCATTTTTCTCAGATTCTAACAAATCCTACATTGTTTTGACTTTTTAATACCTCATTTTCAACAATACAGTGTGGCTTTATTAAGTTTTATACCATGGGGCTTTAAAATGCTTTATTCTGATTGGTTGAGAAATGTTCCGTGGGTGTTGATTATTTTTCAATAACTGCACACCTATGTCTTAAAAATAGGCACAAAAGCGGAATAATTTACTCCGGTCCTTTGAATTAATCGAAAAAATGCACACCTGCTTCGCGTTGTGCAGCATAACCACTTCGAGGGTGCATTATTTTCTTATAATTCAACGGCCCGTCATCAATTATTCCTTACACTAAGAATGTCACGAAAAATCCAATAGTTGTTTGCTCTCACCTGGCTTTGTTACCAGCATCCATGAGGTCAGCAATGTCTGTATAAGACGTGACGGCCAATTTCGAGAGGTCTTCTACATAAGGCCCGAGCAGGGGATGTTCTCTGACACGTAGGTTTCCTTTGTTCTTAGGGTTAAGCAGATCCCTTACCCGCTCACAATATATCTCCATATAAGCCACCTACAATAAGCATATACAAAATCAACTTATATGTCTTATATGTGTCTCCTTAGTCCTACTTAGTCATGTTACATGCCATATCTTATGTAAAAGACAAAGCCACAACAAAACCACCAATTAGAAAATTTGTGGAGGATATATGTTCAATGATTCTGATCAATCAACACCCAATCGATTATAAACAGCAAGATTCATTGTAAGATGCATCTAAAAATTGGGTTGTTTTAACTATGGCTGGGTAAAATTTGGACAAACCTAACCTTTGGGAAATTAACCTATGCTGGGTTATTTCAACCTATGGTTGGGTCAAACCTGGACATTTATCTTCGGGTTTGTCCATATCATGAACCATGAATTTGCAGTGTGTTATTGTTACCAAACCATGAATAAAAACAACACAGCATTTTTAAGCATAAACTGTCCATCCGTACATTTAGTTTCAAATTAAATATAGTGTCAAGTGAAACTAAGGTCTGCAAACACAACTGCATTTGACATGTTAAAAACTAAATAGAAATCCATTAAAATGCGTTTTAATAGATCATGACTCAGTATCCAATAAGTCACACAAATGGACTGATGCTGTGTTCGCTGCTCACCTCCACCGAGTACGAAATCTCCTCATTGTTATTGTCATTGATTTTCTCGAAGAGATCTTCACAGAGCTGGTAGAGGGAAGAAAAAAGCACATTAGAGAGGAGAGAGAGCGATCGATAAGGAGCACAAATAACTCCAGGCCTGCTGGACCCACTGGAGAAGCGCTAATGCTTTAATGTCCTCTGCCAATGTCTGAGATCAGAAACATCTCAGTCATTGTGGAGCTCTTAAGCATGTCTTTTACTCGCTATCCATTAAGGTGACACGGATATGGTGTGCGTACCAGAGGAATGATTCCTTCCTGCCCCTCCTCCTGCTTTCCCATCATGGTGTAGGACTTGCCAGCTCCGGTCTGGCCGTAGGCGAAAATGCAAACGTTATAGCCCTCGAAGGCATGCTGCAACATCTCCTTCCCGATGTCATTGTACACAAGGCTCTGTGATGCAAAGCTGGGGTCGTCCGGCTGAAAGGAAAAAGAGGAAAACATTACAGACTGCTTTATTTTGTAGGATGATTAATTACAGCAAAAAATCTGACTACACAGATTTATTGTGCAAAGGGCCAGCTCAGCAGGAATATAAAGAGACACAGAGAGATCTGGAGGACTTACCGAGGTATGAGACCAGTAAGAATAGTCAAAGCTGAAAGATTTGGGTCCTTCTTTTGGGTTCTTGGGGTTCAAAATAGCTGGAAAAAAAAGATGTGAAGAGACATCAGTATAGACTAGACAAAACGTATTTTTTGCATTGTGTTTCACACAAAAAAGCATTAAAAGTTCCTTGAAATTACGACAAAACAAGATGATGCCTTTATTGTTTATTGACCAAGCTATTGTTGGATATAAATGTCTCATATGATCAAGTGACACACGATCAATTTGCACTTAAACATTGTATAAACCTTGTAATGAAGACTTTTTATTAATGACCCACACAGTAGATGCAAATGACAACTCCTAAAAATTATACACGTATGCCGAAATAGTTAGCTTGTTCGGAACCAAGCACACCTTCATCCAAATACTGTATGACACTTGCATTATATGTGAGCGCCCCCTACACTAATAGTATTTTGTTTCTCTCTCCCAGTCTCGTCCTCGAACCCAAGGACACGGAGACTAACAGACCCAATTCCTGCTGCCGTGAAGCACACCACTGATCTACTGGCCCCCCATCATCGTGATGCCCAGCCGATGTCTGACAAGCGACCACCGACCCCTTCCCTTTATTTCTAAATTTTTTAATTCTTAATAAATCTTATAGTATCCACCTTATTCTTGCAGGGCTCCAGACTGCCACCAAAATTTGAGAGTGTGCCACTGAATTTTACATCCAGTCGCCCATGTGTGACCAGTAAATTTGACTTTTTAGTGATGTGACACTGAATTTGCAACAGCACATTGTACTTTCTGCATCTAGCATTAAAGTATTTATTAGTAATACAGTGGAAATTAGTAGAAATGTGAATTTTTTGGTTAGAATGTTGATTTACGGTGTGTGCCCCTAAATTTTCTGGTTGCGCCCCTAAAATGTTCAGTTGGGGGCCACTGTGCTCCTAGTGAAAAAAGTTAGTCTGGAGCCCTGTCTTGGCGTAAATGCAGGCGCTGCCATCTATGAGCTCATATGAGTGAAACCTCCGGTGAGCCACTACAGCTAATGGTAGTCCTATTGCAAGGGATACGAATCTGCCGTTTTGACTGGCATTTTAATGCTTATTATGAAATTCAGGATGACGGGCATAATTTGTGCAGTTAGGGGTTGCCATAATAGCTGATACAAACGCAGTAAATCTCTACAAAACATTTGTTTTAACCATAATACACGCACAAGAACTGTGAATAAATGTGTATGTGGCGCACATGCATCTATTAACTGTATCCACACATCCATCCAGTAAAACTGACAGTGAACAATAAATACAATAATTTTTCAAAAACAACTAATATTATGCTGATAAAAGTATGCCGGTTTATTTATTCTGGTACTTTATATAAAATGCGATTACAGTACAGAATATATACGACATAAACTGCTTATTATTTAACGTTTATAATAGTTTGTGATGTGTTTGCATACTTTATGTTTTAAATGTTTTTTTAATAAGCAAATAATTTCATAAGATCATGTCTTCTGTACTGCATAATAACATTTCCATAAAACGAAAACAATGCT
The DNA here is from genome assembly GCF_030506205.2 of Paramisgurnus dabryanus. NCBI lineage: Eukaryota > Metazoa > Chordata > Actinopteri > Cypriniformes > Cobitidae > Paramisgurnus > Paramisgurnus dabryanus. The sequence continues at coordinate 11,378,153 of NC_133357.1, read as the reverse complement.
GAAAACATGTAATAGTAGTTTAATATGTTTATTATGGTTTGTTTAAATAACTTACAATGTGTTGAATGAGAAGCATAAGTTACTGCTGCTGTCGGATCGCATGAAGCGTCGCCATAAAATTCAAACAAGTCGATTAAAAATTGCCGTTTAAAAAAAAACTTACACCAGTTGTGACATTTTAAACCATCACCTGAAAAGGTTAAAAACAAGAAGTCTCTGTATATTCCATGTATTAAACACTCGACTGACTGTCCCACTGTAGAGATACTGGTATGTCTCTGTGCTTTTATATTTGCGCATTGAAGACCCGCCACCCCTGAGGAACAATATGAAACGATTGAATATATTTTCATATGATGTATCAGGACAATTCTTAATTTCATCCTCACACTGGCTCATATATGAAATTATAACCGTAATCATCATGGAAAACGGCACTTCTGGTTCAGTGACAGTACGCCCCGGAAGTTGCACCCATAATTTGCGTAAAGGGTCATGGGGCGTAGGAATAGTGTGGATAGTATTTTTTTACTGGAATGCCCAGTTCTGCATAGCGAAAACCAACCGCTTCCTTTAACTTTTAATTTAAATTATTGAAACTTTTAATTCCCATATTCCAATACTTAGGATCAGCTAAGTCTGGCTCTCTAGGGTTTTTTTCCTAGGCATTTTCCCCTTTAAGGGTTTTTCTCCTAGAGGTTTTTTTGTTTTCTTGGTTTTATTCATATAAAGCTGCTTTGGAACAATTGTGAAAAGCACCATATTTGCCCTACAGAAAATATTGCAATATGTATATTGCAACGGTGTGCAATAATTTGCATATTTTAATACTTTGAAAACCTATAACTGACGTTTCACTATTTAAAAACTGGACAAACTTTTTATTTAAGGCTTAAAATATAAAAATTAAAGATTATTTTAGTAAAACTCAGTGTGCGGTTTATGCACTTTTTAAAGTACACCTCTACACATGAATGCTCTCAACTTTTATTATTACTTAGTTATAATAGGTAAAAATCTAATTTATTAAAAGTTTAGGTTTAATTACAATAAATTGGAAAATAAATAAATAAATAAATTGTCTGATTAATCGTATATAAAAAATAGTTGCAGCCCTAATTAAATATGAAAAAAATTTATAATATTATTATAAAATAATTTATTTGCCAAACTTAAAGCATTATCATACTACTACATATTTATTACTGCATGTCCTTTTACATAGCGCAGTCCAAGTAAATAACACTGATGACACAAAATGTACAAGATCATATCTGTTGCATGTGACAACCCAAAAATCTTTCTTGTCTAACCACTCAATATTTCTTGCTGTTGAAATATGTTTGACATTTACATCTATGCATTTGGCAGATGCTTTACCCAAAGCATTTTATAGTGCATTCACATTTTTATAAGTGTATTAAACATCCTCCTCTGTCAATAAATCATAATGATGATAAATCTTCCCAGACAGACATCTAACTACCGTCCATCCACTCTTTCTGCAGGTTGCTAAACATCTCCGCAATCCTAATAAACGGGAATTTAAAGGCTTCTCTGGTATTTGGTGCATCCCAAACACTCAGCTCGGCCCTCATCTCGACAACTCCACGCCACCATAATGTTAAGCTTGGGAGCGAGCCGGCCATAAGGCTGTGGGACCGCAGGAATCTACTGTAGGATATTTATAGGGATCAGAAAGCCAGCTGCTACAGCAGTCCTTTTGGCTGACTTGGAGAACCCTTTGCGAGAGTGTGTCCATGCCCTGATCGGATCCAGACAAGCGCATTCCTCCGCCAAAACACGGGGTGGCGAGGTCAGTTGGCTGGGTGGGTGGAAAAAGGGAAAGGGTGTCTGACAAATGGGATGTGCATGCTCCCGTCCTAGCAACGATATAAACAACACCATAACAAGATGCTTTAGCCATGCCTAGTCCCACTTTAACAGAAGTGACTGACCGGCCCAAGAATAGAGAAACGTGGCATTTTTTCCACTTCAAAGCAGAAATGGAAGAAAGGAAGGTTTAGATTATGCTCTAAAAAGTCAACAGACTAATTAAGCACGAGTCTCACTGCAGTCGATGGTGCTTGAGGACCCCTGCTATGAGAAAATCCCTTTGTAGCACCTTTGGGATCTGGCTAATCTCACAGCATTCATCTATAATTCAGTACAAACGTGAGAGAGGGTGCAGCTTTACTTTCCTAGGGAAAAAATTAATTGAAAAATGAACATCTGTTTAGTTGCATGTCCATTTGGAAAGGCAAGCAATACGGTACGGTCACAGCTGTGAAAGCAGGTCCTCTTTTCGTGTCCTGCGTTCTCGCACGAGCCATGTGACCGAGGACAGCCCTGGGTCAGTCAGGAGAAAGAGAAGCTAAATAAAGAGTGATTACACCTCTGACCTAAGGGTAACTGGAAACTGGAGCAGTGGGTAAAACACATGGGGATTTACATTACCACGGTACCTCAGTTCCTCTTTCCTGGAACAAAATGCACAGAGGGGCTATAAATGCTTCACCTATCATGCACTGTCTTCATCAGACATATTAAGCCACTGATGAGATGGCAAGAGCAACATAAGTCTGGCCTTGCTCACATACTTATACTCAGAAACATGTGTCACTTACTCACACCTGTTCCTGCATCATTCTTCAGCCTCTTCTCGTGTCTGTCTCTTATCAGAGGCCAGCAGGTTCATTCCTGTATTTCCCTTTTATATTCAATTTTGCGATAATGTGATAAATAAATGTGATGCAGCTTGAATTATCATTCACACATTGCATCTCCAGATCCATCTGGTTTAAAAAAAATACAGTATGGTGCTAGTGGAGATCGCAGATTGCTTTGATGTTGCAGGCAATGTTTTAAAGTCCATATATTCACTTACTGCATAAAATGCATTGGGGAAACTTACTGACTTCTAACTAAACTCTGATATCTTTTTTTTTAAATCTCAGAAACACATCCTGCGTCACTGCTGCACTTTGGCAAACCATAGCAAAACCGAAGAACTGCTACCATGACAACCACCACAGTGAACAGTGGGCTTCAAAAACAAGAGCTGTCATTTGTGCTCCACAATTCAACATTTGCTTCGGCCTCAAAAACATGCACTTTATTTTCATTACAGAACTCGAAACCAAATTAAGTGATAATGGTTAAGTGACAAGATAAAATCCCTTAGAATGATACTACTAGACTGCTGGATAGTTGGATATTAAACCAATGAACACATACTAGATTTTTAATGAATAAAATGTTTTTAACAGAAACCTCTAACCGGAAAAGCTGCATGATGAAGTGAAACTAAAGGGTTAATAAACACAAACCGAAGCGCTTTCTATATGACGCACTCTGCATAATATTAAGCCTTTATACAACATAAATGTACAACATGCATCTATCTGCATAAAATGCAAGACTTCAACTAAGTTATTAACTAAGTTATGTACAGAAACTTTACTCCCTTTGTGGATGTGCATCATAAACAGCGAACTTTTAAACACGTCCAGTCAAAGCACAAGCTTCATAACATTAACCAGCTTTAAGTGTTTTGCTATCATTTTAGCGATTAGCTGTGTCGTCCTCTTACCTCAGTCAAGATGTAATGTTAATGCTCGTATGGCTCTCTGGTATCTCTTGACATTTGATGTTTAAATATAAGATGATAACCCATTGAACTTTTGACGGCGCTGTACATTTTGCACATGACTGACTGTATTTCAGAAAATCACAGCATCCTTTTAAACCATAGTGCCTCAGTGATGTGAGTTGTGGCCGTCTTCGCGGGCTGGCAGGCTGCCGCGCATTGCGTGGATCGGCGGGTTGCCGCGGCGCGGTCGCGCGGAATAATCTGTTTGTTTTTGAATCACGCATGGTTATGTTAATGATGTCATATGTCGGTCTGCGTAGCTCGACACGACGTCAAACACGCATCTCCAGACCCAGTCTTTACTACCATGTGCGCTTGTAATGCTAACCTGACATCCAAATGCCGCCATATCCACAATAAATAAATAAACCCACATGATGATCGTTTTCGTGATCGATCATCGATGCCACGTTCGAGTACTCGAGCAATCGTGCCCATCCCTAATATTTACTGTGTGCATAAAATGCAAATTTTCTGTATGCATGTGATTTTACTGAGCATATTAGCTAATTGTATTTATGTATGTGATGGTTTACTGTATATGGCTAAATTTGAAATCAGAATTTACTTTAAGTTACGTCAAGATAGCTTTTTACTTGCATGATTAAAAGAGTCTTTACATTGTCAAACCATAGAAACATTTAATTTATATATTTACAAATACATGTTAAAAATGAAAATATGTAAAGATATACATAATATATATATATATATATATATATATATATATATATATATATATATTTTTTAAGACCATAAAATACCAAAACATTCAAATACTATACTAAATAAAGTACATGATCATTTTGTACAGTGTTATACATTCTTTTGTTTATTTCTCAGTCATGGTTCTGGATCAAAACACCAAGATCTATAACACCTTTAGCCTAAATAAATCATTTAAATCAATGGTGCATTCACACCAGCCACGGGAGAGGTGGCAAAAACGTGATATTTGCGCGTAGTTGGACACTAGAAAATGTTAGTTTACTTTAGGGATGGGCATGATTAATCGACGATCGATAATTGATCGTTAAGAATTTAGTCGATGACGTTAATTTGTTATTGATTAATCGAATACTTTTTTTATCTAATGCAGGTTTCGTTGCCAAGCGTAGCGCGTGTCTTGAAGCAATTAAATGAATTTCACTGTGTGGCAGCAATTCAACATTTTACCACCAGGGTGCAATATTTGACACCATACTCTGTTATGAAAAAAAATAATCATGAAGAGGTCATGATTTTTTTGAACAAATGAGGTCTCTGTTTAAGAATGTGGCTCGCAGCTGCTGGTTCCGCTGCTTTAGAGCGCCGCATATTCAAGCGCATATATGGTCCGTTTGTCTATCTAAATGTAGTTTAACTGTTTGCCACAAGTTGATCTTGTAATAAAGGTCTCATGGAGGAAAACACGCTGTATTTTTGTATTCAACATTTTTGAATAGTAAGTTAAATAATTATTTTTTATTATAAAAAATGTATGATTAATCGATAGTCGATTGTTAATTCTCCCGACAATTGACTAAAAAAATTTAATCGAATGCCCATCCCTAGTTTACTTGCTTCATTCGCGTCAAATTCTAGACATTCTCTCTGAAATTCGCGTCATGGGAGGGGCTTCTGCGACTCCGCTGAGACCCGCTCACTTCTTGTAATCACGTCACTACTACAACAAGGTCCTGATTGGTTAACACTGCGTGGAAATCTGCCAAAGTACAGATTTTTCAACTCGCATGTTTCCCCAGGATGCCTATTCATGTCTTTGCATTGACTTAACATGTAAATCACTTGCGCTTGCCGCCTCTACCGCGTCTGGTGTGAACCCTGCACAAAAGTGTTTACTGCTAGAGGTTGCATTTTCAAAACAATAACAAAGAGGATGCTTGATGACACTATGAAGTAGAGTGGAATGATGGGAGATGTTGTTCTCACCATCCACAGATGCATGGAATTCCCAAGCAGAAACTGAGGATAGTTCGCATATAACATACGAGCCATTATTTAAAAAAAAATGGAAATTTCTCTAGATTTACAAATCCTTGGGAACTTTTGAGATAATGTAAGTACACAACTGAAAACACCTTTAGCCTAAATAAATCATTTAAATCAATGGTGCATTCACACCAGCCACGGGAGAGGTGGCAAAAACGTGATATTTGCGCGTAGTTGGACACTAGAAAATGTTAGTTTACTTTAGGGATGGGCATGATTAATCGACGATCGATAATTGATCGTTAAGAATTTAGTCGATGACGTTAATTTGTTATTGATTAATCGAATACTTTTTTTATCTAATGCAGGTTTCGTTGCCAAGCGTAGCGCGTGTCTTGAAGCAATTAAATGAATTTCACTGTGTGGCAGCAATTCAACATTTTACCACCAGGGTGCAATATTTGACACCATACTCTGTTATGAAAAAAAATAATCATGAAGAGGTCATGATTTTTTTGAACAAATGAGGTCTCTGTTTAAGAATGTGGCTCGCAGCTGCTGGTTCCGCTGCTTTAGAGCGCCACATATTCAAGCGCATATATGGTCCGTTTGTCTATCTAAATGTAGTTTAACTGTTTGCCACAAGTTGATCTTGTAATAAAGGTCTCATGGAGGAAAACACGCTGTATTTTTGTATTCAACATTTTTGAATAGTAAGTTAAATAATTATTTTTTATTATAAAAAATGTATGATTAATCGATAGTCGATTGTTAATTCTCCCGACAATTGACTAAAAAAATTTAATCGAATGCCCATCCCTAGTTTACTTGCTTCATTCGCGTCAAATTCTAGACATTCTCTCTGAAATTCACGTCATGGGAGGGGCTTCTGCGACTCCGCTGAGACCCGCTCACTTCTTGTAATCACGTCACTACTACAACAAGGTCCTGATTGGTTAACACTGCGTGGAAATCTGCCAAAGTACAGATTTTTCAACTCGCATGTTTCCCCAGGATGCCTATTCATGTCTTTGCATTGACTTAACATGTAAATCACTTGCGCTTGCCGCCTCTACCGCGTCTGGTGTGAACCCTGCACAAAAGTGTTTACTGCTAGAGGTTGCATTTTCAAAACAATAACAAAGAGGATGCTTGATGACACTATGAAGTAGAGTGGAATGATGGGAGATGTTGTTCTCACCATCCACAGATGCATGGAATTCCCAAGCAGAAACTGAGGATAGTTCGCATATAACATACGAGCCATTATTTAAAAAAAAATGGAAATTTCTCTAGATTTACAAATCCTTGGGAACTTTTGAGATAATGTAAGTACACAACTGAAAAATAACACTGTGCAAGTGTTTTTGGGATATTTAATTACAAAAATTTTATATACTGTGCCTTTAATATAACCAGTCTATAAACCACACTGCTGTGAATAACAGTTCAATACTGACATGTGGCTATGCTGTGAAGGCATCTGAGATTTTTCATAACCTCTCAAAAAACAAATCTCTCCATTCAACCAATTATGTTCAGACAAAGCAGATAAAACAGCCCTCAACCCTTCAACCAAGTGAGAAGCTGTCATTACGCAAATGTAAATTTAAACATGCTATTCACCACTCCCAGACAATATCCTGACCCCAATCCTCAAACCTCTCCAGTTCAGGCCAGCTTAAGATCATGTGATTACTAAACAGCAGTTCGGTTGCGTTCCAGGATATTCCAGACAGAAACAATTAAGCAAATTTGACCTTTATTGGTATTAAAGGCAGTTCACAAACAACAGTAGAGCTGGATGAAGTTGGCACAACATAGACACACATGCTTTATTTTTTTCACTGTAGGAAATTCAGACAGGGTGATTTTAACAGATTTTACCAGCTGACTAACATTTGTAAAGACACTGCACTGCATATACTCCTAAAACTAAAGGGTGCTTAAAAGGATCTTCATAGTGATGCCATAGAAGAACCTTTTTTGGTTCCTTAAAGTTATCTTTTCATAATCTAAAGAAACCTTCAAACAAAAAAAGGAAAAAATGTTAAAGGTTCCTAATGGAATTGTTCAGCCAAAAATGATTATTTTATGGCATCGTGAAGCCCCTTAATTTTTATGACTGTAGGGGCAAGCAAGCAAAACCCGACTGCCTGTTCAAAGTGAATCAAATAACAGGTGGTGATGATGCTTGAACTTAATTTGTACATAGTGCTGGATGACCTGAGAATAGCAGTCCTGTTTGACCCAATGTGTGTCTTTGCTTAGAATCCCATTGACTTCCACAGTCAAATCAATATCAACTGTTAACAGCCACAAACAGGAAACGAGAATGCTTTTTGCTTACAACGAACAAACACAGACTGCTGGAAATGTCACTGATGCAACTATTGATCCAAAATATGTTCGGTCACTGTGGGTCCACCACACTGCAAAACCAAGCCAGTTTCCACCTGCTAAGGTTTACGTCTCAAAAGACATGTGTGGTGGTGACAGACCCCACCTGTGAGGTCTTAAAGAGGAAAGCCTAAAGAGGGCAGAGCGGGTTCCCATCTGGAATGATCTGCAGCCTGCACATGCAACCATCTGCCTGTGGAGGCAGCAGAGAGCAACAAGCTACACATTCCCATCACAGGTGCTAAAGATCACAAGCGACCACAAATCACTCAGTCTGAAATTAGCAAATGCTAATGGACATTCAGAAGCTTGTCATACTAAATTCAAAACGTAAAGACTGTGTCCAAACTCCTTCCTCTGTACATAGTATGCAAGCTTATAAAATTATTTTGTATGCATTAATTCTAATGAAATGTCGCAATGATATATTTGCAAATAAATGAAGTAATGATGAATTTAAGTTAGCTACATCTGCATACACATGCAACCAGCAGTGACACACATATGATGACAGTGTCCTGCAATGGACATGTCTGCACATTTAAAATGCATGCTACAATGAAGTATACTTATACTGCGAATGGAAACACAGCCAAGTTATGACTCTCCAAAATAGTGTACACAGTATTAGCATATGGGCTTATAATTACACGAGTAATGACAACGACAATTCCTCTTGTGATCATAAGATAAACATCTTCCTCATAAACAGAATACAGCTGCATGAAATCATAACACTAACATTTGCCATCCATTACCCCGTGCCATCTGAGAAGGGCTTTGAGCAAGGGTGCATTTGAGGATACAGACAGATCAAGCCTGTTATATGCATTAAAGGCAGAGTATCTGATTTGATCCAGAAACATTTTTAGTTATGCTGGTTAAAAGTCTCCGCACATCCTGATAGCAATCACTATGTTAAGTTGTTTAAATGTATTTGTAGAAATTTATGTCATCTGTGAAAGACGTAGGAGCAAAAAAATGTTCGACCAATCATAGATCTCGGTCTGAATGGACGTTGCCTTTTTTGTCCCTCATCCGTAAGCGTGATTTGAATGCCACCACGCAGTCTGTTCACGCAGACACCATACGTCATCAGTGCGTTCACATGCGTTGAATTGACAACCTGCACAGGAGCCAACAAAACAAAAGATATCTTTTAAAACAACAACAGCAAAAACTGCCTGGATCAGCAAAGAGCAAAAACCCAAATTAAGATTGATAACTATACTGCTTTACCACGAGATGCAAAGAGCTGGCTGGATTCAGATATTCTACTTTGATGAAACATTGTGTTGCTTATGAAATTTGTGTTCATTTACGGTCGGATTAGAGTAATGATATAGTTACTACGTCTACACAACCGGAAGTGTGCTTTAACTAATTCTGATGTAAACCAGTTGTTTCTGTTGGTTATTTTGGAAATGTTATTTAAATTGTACTGCAAAGTTTTCTCACTGGTGAATGTGACATGAGATGTGACCGTCTGATCTGTGCGTGTTCATGTGTTTTGAAAGAGGCGTGACCTTGGATGGCGATTTGAATGGAGGGTGGGATCGTAATTTCAAAAATTAGATACCCTGCCTTTAATCTCATTTTCCCATGAAGAGCCCATAAAGGACAGTTCCTGTATGGCAAAGCTCAAATACTGGTTTTGACAGCTGGAAATTCGTACATATTTTACAAGTTGGCTAATTCATATGAATTTATATGAAGTTAATCGTGCAAAAACGTCCGATTATCATAAAAAACAATAACGAAACCCCAACCCCAACGTCACAGGGTCAAGGCAAATCGAACAAAAATGTAGGAATGTGATGGTACGAATTTGCCACCTCGTAAAAATACGTATGAATTGCCATGAGATAGCGTTGTTTTTTTAATAATCACATCACACTGAGAAGTCAGTTTAGCCTCAGCTTGCCATCCTCACAGTTTTCGAGTCGCCTGGTTTAGGAGAACAAAAACAGGAAGGCTGAAGAACAATGCTTCGGGTTCGAGCTCATTACATCATCAGTTATGCCTGTATGGAGGTCCACCTTATTTTAGAGCATGAATGATAAATGACGACTATCGTAAAAATTTTTATTTCAAACATTTTACAATGTTGTTTGTCTGGTAGGATATAAACATGACATAAAACAATAAAGTTCCCAGGGTTAAAATGATTGTTATTTGCCGTTGTAAAAACAAGAATGACTCACAGTACCTCTCCATCTGATCTCATTGTGTCTGATCATGTTTGATTATTATGTTTCATCACATGTGATCAAAGACGAAAGATTAGTGGACAAATAGAGACCAGATGTGAGTGAACATACTGGATATACGATATAATACAGAAAAAAATCACTAGAAAATTGAAGATCTGCCCAGCTGCCAATAAGATGTCCAGTGAGCCGCATCTATTTTCGTAGCACCAGATGGCCTGACATACTGACAACTTCTCAGTGAAAGGAAGGAATGGGCAGATTTCTGAACCTGGACCTTTTTGACACACAATACTCGAAGAACAGTCATGTGACACGCGCTACATACATGTGCAATCCCAAGAGTATACAAGCAGTAACAGATTTCAAATACATGCCATTTAAAAGGTTCAAGAATGCTGGAAAGTTGCATTCTGTAAATGGCTGATCATGAACTATTTCTACTATTCAAACTATAATAGTTTTAATACCAAGTCTCAAAAATAAATGTCAACAGTTGTACAGACATTGGCTGTAACAGGACCCTCTGTATCCCTTGGGGGGGGGGGGGGTGTCAGACATCGAAGAAAGATCTAACATACAGTAAGCAATGTGACACTTGCAAGAGTGTGCGTGACAATTACAAACAAATGCAAACATACAGATCATCAAAGGGAAACAGCACTGTGTGTTTCAGTACAAGTGAATGTGTATAGAAACAGATATGACAGAAAGGCTCTGTCAACTCTTTAATTTCAGCCTGGGCAAATAAACTTCTTCCACTCCTTATAAATCACAATCCATGCCAGTGGAAGGGGAATTTCCAGGAAGCAAGTCGGCCTTGTAACCAGAGAGTTGCCGGTTCGAGTCTCACAGCCAGCAGGTTGCAACTGAGGTGCTCTTGAGCAAGGCACCTTAACCCAAATACTCCCCAGGACGCTGTAGGGATAGCTGGCCACTGCTCCGTGTGTGTGATTGTTCATGACTTGCAGTGCATGTGTTTACTACTTACTGGGATGGGATAAAGCAGAGGTCACATTTCGATCTATGCGTTCCATTCTTGGCAAACATGTCACTTTCACGTTCACACCCTTACCCAAAATGACTTGAAGTCCAATTAAGGTCCTGTATAGTTTATAAATGTATGCGTTTCCTGGGTTTGAACCCATGACCTTAGTATTTCTAGTGCCAATGTCTACCAGTTAAGCAACAAGAACATGACCCATCTCACACTAAAGCAGTGTTCACACCAGACGCGGTAGAGGCGGCAAGCGTAAGTGATTTACATGTTAAGTCAATGCAAAAACACGAATAGGCATCCTGCAACACGATATGCGCGAATGGCTGAAGAAATTTGCCCGATTTTCACGTCGCCTTTACCAATCAGGACCTTGCTGTAGTGACGTGATTACAGGAAGCGAGCGAAGTCGTAGAAGACCCTCCCATGACGCAAATTTTTGCGTGAATGTCTCAAATGACTAGAATTTCACGCACCAATGAAAGGAGTAAATGCAAAATGTTCAAGCTTCCAACTACGCGCGAATAGCGCATTTTTGCCACCTCTACCATGGCTGATGGTAAGACAACACAAAAATGTAAGAACAACGTTTTTTGAAAATACTTAAAAAGCGCAAAAATGTACAGCCCACATTAACGTTTAAGATCCTTTGAAGGTTGTAAAACTGCTTTTTGCTTTATTTCACAATAGAAATGCCAGAATACTGTCAGAAAAAAATGGTCCCAAGCTGTCAGTTGGACACGTTACCCTATAAAAAGGTCCTAATATGTATAATATAAAACCGCTAGAGTGACAGCTAGGGACCATTTTGACATTTGTTTACTGACAGTGTAGAAATGCATTCTCCCATACAACAGAATATATTCTGCTAAGCCCTACAAATTCAAAACACTAGGGGGAAAGATGAAAAACAAGCCCACAAGTATCTGTCCGTTAGTGTTTGAATCTGTTCATTTCTTTGTGTCTCCACCAACACCATAATGTCTTTGGCCTAGCATGAGCTGAGAGTTCATTAGACTCCGCCCACCACCGACCCAAGGCTTGCAGAACAATGAATTGAACTTTAAAAAGGCCTGTTCACCGTCCCACACACTATAAACAACAACACCATTAGATGTTGCCATTTCGGGTTGCAGAGCTGGAGTGAAAACCTTCCAGATGGCGACTTACTAGCAGCAGAAACAAATCTGTGTCAGCATTAAATCCACCTAAAGTTGCTGCTAACACTGGGAAAAATTAGACATACAAGGATGCTTCCTGGGAATCAAACCCATGGCCTTGCTGTTGCTAGTGTCATACTCTTCCTGCAGCTCAAATGATACCCTATACACTACAACAGCTTTACAGTATGTGATACCATACCTTAAGACCAGAAAACAGACTGAATGTTTTGCCTTCTAAAATCTGCTTTTCATTCCCATGAATACAGAACGAAAAAGAGTAGTAGCCATGACCAGTCGTGCATGGACTGCAAAGCAAAGTTTACTCTGGGTCTGATGCACAAACCAGTGCTAGAGAGAGTGAGAACGAGAGAGCGAGAGAAAGAGAGAGAGACTGAGGAGAAGGCAAAAGAAAAGAGTAAACCACAAGAGATACAAAGAGACTAGGCTCTGCTCCAAAAGCTTGTGAGCTGCCTTGCTTCCGACTGTCTACATAGTCAGCTGACTTGTAAGGCAGTGTCCTAATCGAAAAACCTCACCCTGTTGAAAAAAACAGCAGCAAATCAGCATGGACATGCATGTGAACTATGCTGGTCTGTGCTGGTTTAGCTGGTGCTGATGCTGGTTTGGTGCTGGTTTAGCTGATGTTCACTAGCTAACCAGCACCAAAACACAACATATGCTGGTCTTGCTGGTATGCCCTTCCGCAACATTTTAAACCCGGAAGTATTGCCCTATGGCAAGCGGCTGCATGTCCGTGTCTGTTTTAAAGATCGCTCTAAATGGGATCTCTATGAAAAGTCCGTCACAAAAATGGAATTATCTCTGCTTTTTGCTCAAAATGTGGTGTTTTTGCAGAAACCTACCCATATTCAAAAGCTCATTACAAAAGAACCACTAAAGGTAGGATGAAACGTTTTTTTTTTTTTGAAAGCAGAGGGTCTGTTCTTTCATTTGGTATATTGTATGTTTATATATTTAAAGAAGAACATTTTCTGGAAGGCATTAAACTTTGGTGAAAATCATGAAAAACGCTGGCGCTGGCTGGCAACTTTTTTTAAAACCGCTGGCAGTGAAAGAGTTAACAATATGCAATAGGTACAAACCCCAAAGTAAACAATGACGCGAGTTATTGTCTCCAATGTTAATCTCTTTTCTTGACTTCAACAAACACATGGATTGTAGGTAACATTTTACTTTCTGGGATTGGTGAAGTAGACAAGACCCACGTTATCATAATTCCTCCCACTTGGACTCACAGCCTGTAAGTTAACTCCTGTTAGCATTGCGACCGAATCTTTCAAACATGGTAAGTCGGTCACAATTCCAGCTGATGTCAGAGGTATTCAGGCCAATCACAACATACAGATTAGCTGGCCAATCAGGGACACAGAGCTTTTCAAATCTGTGCGTTTCAGGAAGAAAGTGAAGTCTGAAGCTACAAAAATTTATGATATGTGGAAAATAATGTTTTTAACCATAAACCACGCAAACACATTGTATTAAACCAAATACACAAAAGAACGTTGTTTTTAGCAATTAAATAGGTGCACTTTAACTTAGATAACTTAATGGCTTTTTACACAACAATATTTGCAACTGAAACTGGGAAAGTCTTTATGCGGTAAGACAGTTAAACGCAAACTTTTGAAGATGGGTTTTAAAGTGTACCGTTTTGAATACAATTCCAGAATCACTTTTTGTAATAAACCTACCCAATCATCCATCTAAACAAAATCCTGCTTGATGTTTTTTGCTTATATTTATTAGTCTGTAGAAAAAATTTGTGAGTGTGAAGGTGTGAATTGTTTGTTTATAAGGTAACATAATCGCAATTAATCGTTAGCAGAATAAGTTTTTGTTTACATCATATATGTGTGTGAACTGTGTATTATAACTTTGTATAAATAAATGTACACACATGCATGTATATGTTTTAGAAATGTTTACATGTGTATATACATTTGTATATTTATGTATAATTTATATTATATATAAATATAAATACTTAATATATACTTTTTTTCTTAAAATTATACATGAATGTGTTCATATTTATATATATACATATTTATTATACACAGTTTACACACATATGTGATGTAAACAAAAACTTTTATTCTGCTAACGATTTATCGCGATTAATTGTTTCGCATCCCTACCATCTATGTAACATACCAATCACGTATTTATCTATGTAAATAAAGTGTATCTTTTTGAGAGCATTATCATGTGTATGTGAAAGTTTTCAGAAACTCAAAGGAGAAACTGTTTTTGTGTTTTCCCAAATCGTTGTCGTGTAAACTTCAGAAAAGAAAAATTAGAAAACCAATTACAACTTAAAAAACCTCTAGGTGACTATCAACCCATTGAGTCATTCATTAGAAAGTCATTCATTAGAAAGACACACAATAACACAGGCTAAACATGATAAACATCATTGCCATCTAGCACTGCTTGTTCTTATCTGCTTTAATTGTACAATCTTAATTAAATGTGCAGTATGCAATTTCCACACCACTGGGAGCAACAAAAGGAGCAAAATAAAAAACGTTTCTCAAAAATCTTTCATGCAAGCAGGTTACACCTCGCCAGTCGCCAAATCATCTCTGCACATTAGACTGGAAAGTATTTTGACACTGAAAAATGGCATCAACGTAATATTTTATTTTACATATGATATATATAATAATTCAGAGACAGGTCATCAACAAAATGCCAAATCATTTATTTATCACTTTCTGCCTCAGTGCAGATCAGGAATGTAGTCCTCACAAAATATAGCTAGGCCTCGATTCTTCCTGTGTAAGAGATGTTTTATGGACTATAACTGATTTTTGTTTCTAGCAAGGGAGACGTAAACATGAATGGATAGCTATTTTGTGCCATTACTAAAAGAGGAAATATGTCATGATAGCAGAGAAAAAGCCCGCCAAATTTAGCACAAGCGTATGATGCTTCCTCACGCTCATGCACATGACAGAGGCTGTTCTCAGCATCACCGCTGCATCTCACCCCCCTCCACATCTCATCATATCCCTCCTTCACTCATACATGAGATCATCTGACTGCTAGGAGATCAACACACAGCCACTATATGCAAACATACACGGCAAACACAGCTCTCCAAACGAGAATGTGTGAAACCAGTTTTCCTGCCCGCAAGTAAATGTGCTTAGTGTAAATACACCTTTGAATGACAACATATCAGTAGAGTATAGTTACAAGAAGCCGACCACAATGGTTTTATGATTGATGCAATATTTAGTTACATTTAATATGGCAGTATATACGGTTACTGTGAAATAAAATGGTCATCCATAACAGATTTTTCTATTCTGTGTATATCGCAGAATGCAAATAAGTGGGCGTGGCCAACTCGAGTGTGAAATAATGTGACGGAGAAACGTGAAATAACAAATAAACAAGTTATTTATGTAATTTCATAAGAAGCCCCAGTGAATCCACCGTGGGTCTCTCTTCTTTCAATACACAAGTAGTAAAAACAAAACTGATGTCAGTTCCCATTTTCTCTGCCCTAAAAAACATTCACTGTATATTGTAGGTGCATGTCACCCTTTCATGGTGCTAAAGCTGTTGGTTTCTGCAGCTGCTCACAGAGCTCAAACCATAGTATTACAAAAATGAGATTTTCCATCATGACTTTTCTTTCGCATGCTGTTAGTGAGGTTTTATTTTTGGCCTGCAGTAAATCTAAAAAACTTTCGGTGCTTCTCAAAGCCGCTAATGAAGACGAGCTGTGAGCAATCTCTCAAATCAGGTCACAGTACATCTGTGGAAAAACATTAGGGTGATTCACCTCTGACAAGCACTTATAATAATATACATGAATCAGATGCTGCAAATTACTGTTGTGGTCAAGAAAGAGACTGCATGGAGCACTAAGGATTTGAAGTTATTGTCTCTAAGTATTGTCCATTGTGCAAGCCTGGCTGCCAGCAGAATGCAAATCAAGAAATTTTCCCAGAATGCACAGCTGGACAGCAGCAGATGAAACCGAAAGAGACGTTTACATGCAGGTGGCATGCAATTTGCATTCCACAACACTTCTTTCTGCTTTTTCGTTGTCTTTTATCGAGGGTGAAGTCAAATATGTTTATGCTTCCTAAATCACTATTGCTGGAAGAACATGATAAGAAACAGCTTAAATAACTATGGGGTTAACCCATGTGTTCAGAGTTTAAATGGACATTTATTTAGGGGATATTGACACAGTGTCTCTAGTGTAATACGTCTGTCAATAGCGTGAAGCCAGTGTGTGTAACGGTCTACTTTAATTTAGATGTGTGTATATGTACAGTCCAGGAAGTTAGATTTTTAGAGACAGCTAATGTTAAAGAGGTAGAGATTGATAAAGCAGGCCTTGTGTACTAAGACATGAGCCATCTACTCTGCAGACTGAGGTGCTTCCCTGATGGTTCGCAACAGCTGTTCTACATCTAACCTTTTCTGTTGCGAGCACCAAGAGGTACCAAAAAAGGAAGCCAAACAGGAACTTTCAAGCAGCTGACAGGGAGAGAAATGAAGCATTACAGAAAAAGCAGAAATTGAGACTGAACTGTGAGAGGAACTATTAGAGAAAACCTGAAGCCTTATTCCTAGTCAATCATTAAAAGCCATAGATCATCCAGATGATTCAATAAATAAATAAAATGTACAATCGTAAGATCTACACATTTAAGAGTTGCTAATCCAAACCAGATGCATTTTATTCTGTATAAGTACATATATACCGTATTTTCCGGACTATAAGTCGCACTTTTTTCATAGTTTGGCTGGTCCTGCGACTTATAGTCAGGTGCGACTTATATGTCAAAATGTATTCATACTGACCATAAAACTTTAAACGATGATACAGAGGCCATTTCTCAATCTGAAGGCTGCAGCCTCCGGAGGTCGTGTTTCTAAGCTCATCAAGCTTCTAAGTCATCAAGACTGTCTTAATTCAGAATATTAACAATTATAAATGTAACTATTATTCTTAGTTAACCGTAAATTGTTGTCATATGTCTATGACTTGCGAATGTTTTGCTCAGTTAAGATAAACCAGGCTCGATGACGCATGCAGCTTGCATATGCGACGTCCGGAGGCTGCAGCCTTCCGATTGAAAAACGGCCAGAGATAACTTATTTCCTTGCTTTTTTCATAACCAATATTGTTGCATCGTCACTTTCTCCGTCGTCACCAGGATTTTCTGCAATGTTTTTCCTCTGATTTTTGTGAAAATTCCCGCTCCAAATCCACCATGTAAACCGACTGTGTTAAGGTTTGCCGCTTTGTTATACGTCATGCGAGTGACAGCCAAACACAGCAAATGAGGAGAATAGAGGAGATAAACGATCTGTTCTGATTGGTGAATGAATAGCATTTGGTTTTACACTGTGTGGGTGTAAGCAAGTTTGACTGACATAACATTTGGATTGTTGTAATGTAAATACGTGAAAACGTGAATGCAGCATCTAAATACTAGGGCTGGGCCGGTTTGGATTTTTTCTTCCCGCGGTCGGTAATCAACAAATTCCCGCAGTTTTGCGGTTTAATGGCAAGACAACCAGTTAAATAACATGCATGATTTATTTATCTTCAATACAAAACATGTGCAAATTACTTAAGGAACATGTAAAGTGAAATATTATTTCCTTCCACATTTCTTCAATTTCAACATTCAACAACTTGAACAATTAATATTATCAGTTTAAAAAAAAAATGTAATGCATTGTGCGTGTCTACACGTGCCTACAGACATTTCCCCACTTTTCTATCCTTAATTTATGAATGGCCTGTAAATGACGCAAATTATTGCTGCCCTGACGGTCTGGTAAAGTAACCATTTGTATGAGAAATCACTTGTACTGCATATGTGTCCGTGCTTGATTATAGCTTTGAATCTGCAGGGAGACGCGTGTGTGTGCGCAAGATGACGCGGTCCGTCTCTGTCTCGCACACCCGGGCAGTCCGCGTCTGTCTCGCGCGCGCCCGGGCAGTCCGAGTATGTCTCGCGCGCGCCCGGGCAGTCCGAGTATGTCTCGCGCGCGCCCGGGCAGTCCGCGTCTGTCCTACCATAAACATCTGTCTGTTTTCCACAAACGGAGAAAGAAGACGCAAAAGAAAAACTTTTTGAAATGTGTCCTGCTTTAGAAATGGCCACTGTGGTAGGCTAGATGAAAAAGAGACAATCTAACCTCTTTGGATATTCATCCTCGGACAGATCGCGTGCTCTTTATATTGCGTGACAATTTAATAATGTATGAAACCTGTTGTTGATCTGCTGCGGCTGTTTGCACGTTCAAATTAAATAAAATGTTTATATTGCTTTTACGGAGTCATAGACAACGTCACCTGTATTTCTACTCAATGACAATTTAATATTAAAAATCATATCAGTTAACGGTTCATGTTCAGTTAACAAGCTGCGGTTGTTAACAAGCTGTGTGTATAACATCCCCACATATACACACAAGTGCAAGCCAATGTTTCAAGTGTATTTTTTTTTTTGCGGTTAATTATAATTTCCTGAATAAATGTGACTTATAGTCCAGTGCGACTTATATATGTTTTTTTCCTCTTCATGATGCATTTTTTGACTGATGCAACTTATTGGCAGCACTGATTTACCAGAAAGGTTCTGTTCACATATGACCTGTTTAAGCAACACCAAAGAGTTTTTTTACCTTAAAATAACGTTTTCAAAAAAGTTTCAGTGGTTCATCAACTCAAAACAGGGTGAATGGCACTTTCACATTCGCTTTGCAGCCCTCTATCGGCCAAAACCGCACTAAAGAAGTTTCCAACCCTCGAGTAGTGGTCCTGTTGGAGTGAAAACTACAAAAACTTGCTTTACGGCAGACCTACAATCCAATCAGAGCCAGCTATGCTGCAGTATTTACGACAGTGGTAATGAACAATAACGCTTCTAACCTGTAGGGGGAGCAAAGAGCAATAAGTCTAGTGTTGCTTTAACTGCAATTTACCAGTAAAGACTGTATGTGTGAAAGGGACTATTGAAACCAATGGCATTAGTTTGAAGATGGGACTATCTGTTTACATTAATGCATTTGGCAGATGCATTTATCCAAAGCGACTTTACAGCACATTCAAATATAAATTTTTGGAATCGAACCCAGAGCCTTTGAGAAGCCATTGCGATGATGTAATACAGTGAGCTACAGGACTGCAATGTTTGCCTGAACAACTTTGCCAATGGCAAAGTACAATGACAGGTGTCGACAGGTGTAGTTCTGCGGCTCATTTGAGTCGACGGCCGCAAACCTGCAAGGGTCACCGAGATTACCGCTGTAGCCTGCTGACCTCAGCGAGTTCACAGGATTACAACCCTTATCAGGTCAATTGTTTTGCATGCACTTAAAACCCAAAGGCAAGATGACCTTCCTAGTGTGAAAATCCTATACAAATTCTTATCTCCTCCCTATTTCACTAGCTCGAGATCGATAGAGCACTTCGGTCTCTCCGTTTCAGAGTGCATAGCTTTAACAGACAACTCCTCCCCTCCTTTCCCTGTACAGGCCGTCCCTAAGGGTTTCTTGTCAGAATCACTCCGTGTACTGAGCACAGCAGAGTTGGAACAGCCTAAAATAAGGTCAGACTAGCATTAGCTGGGAGACAGAAGAGAATGTTTTATTTACATAAAGCAATTATATGTGCAGTCTGCTTTATATATAAATAATACTATAATACTATAATTTTCGCAAGTTTTGCAATTGAACATAATCTAAGGATGCTCTAAATTGTTGTCAGGGTATGGCTGTGATGTTTCTTAGGTGTTTCCAAGTGGTTCTCAACATGCAGCTACATGGTTGCTAGTTGGCCTAAATCAAATAATCCCACCCTGATATGAGTTAAGTCACTCATTTTGTGTAAATCTAGAGAATTTTAGATCTGTCTGTAGGTCAGAGGCATCATTCGTGTACATAGCACAAGCAGTATGTAATGCATTATGTAATAGATGCTTGCCTTGTTACTTAAGTCAATGAGGCATTTCATACATAGCTCACAGTATCTGCTCTTCTGCCAATCTGTCATTGATTTCGAAAACTCCCCACTCAATAGTTCTTGGTAACATTTATTCACGACACTATTGCTTCGGAGAAAATTATGAGTTTATTCCCTCAACACTATTCCTTCATGAGGAAGAAAAGGTCACAATAACAATAGATTCACTGTTGGATGAGGTAAGAAGCACAGATCTCTCTAGGGCTGTCACAGTGATTAAATAATCGTCTATCGTCGATTTCAGATCACCACAATGATTGCACAGCTCTCTAAAAAACACAAGGGGGAGCTGCAGCACCTGTATAAACGAAACCGTATCAGATTACTTTTAAATGTGTGTATTAATATTTACTGCCATGTAAACCTTACAAAAGATTTAATTTAAATAATCACAACAATGTGTGAAAATTATTTCAAACAAAGAAAAAAATTAAAAAGAATTAAATGTCAAACTAATAAAAACCAACTAATCTTTACAATTGTCACAATTTATTAAACAATTAACCGTCAGCCAAATTTCATAATCTTGACAGCCCTACTCGAGAGAAGAGTTTTACATCTTAAATCTCCATGCAACACTTCTCAAATACAAATGAGGCAATTCAACATGATCTCACGGGAATCCATATGTATTTAATGATTATATGGCTAATTTATTATATGGCTAATTTGTATAAGGGAATCGCAAAAAAACATATGATTTAAAAAAAAAAACAATAATAGTACCGCACACCTAACCCCGCCCATAAATCCAACGTCATAGGTGCGAAAGCAAATCATACAAAAAAGCCAACTTTATCTCCAGTCAAAGCTGAAGTGTTAATTTTAGTTAAAAAATCAGAACAAAAAGAAAAATCTTCATAGGAAACTGACAAACAAACTACATCCATGAACAAATCATGGCCTATGAAAAACCGTATAGAGACAAACATTCCTCTAAACACCCATCCTATGGATTCAGATCAGTGGATGCTACCTTGATTACCAACATCCAATGCAAATGAAATCCTTCTAGGACAAAACATTGAGGTCATCCGACTTTTCCTTTAACACTGTACCATGTGTGTATTTGTCAGGAGAATCCCTGATGGTTCATCATCACTGACTGTACTAAAACAACATTCCCAGCATACCATCTGCAATAGTGCCCTAATCAAAGGGGGGTGGGCCAAATGCCAACCTCACGCTCGGGTTTCAGTACGCAGCCTGCGCATGTGTGCTGTGTGACTGCAGTCTCTGAGCTTTTCTTCCTGTGAAACAACATTGCTTTGGCTCTCAGGTGATCTTCTGCTCCCCATAGACCTTTGTTTTCACAGAATCAAAGGCTCTTATAAGTAAACTGAGAATGCAAAAACAAAGAACGTGTGTAATGTTGACGAAATCATGTATGGCATGACCACTTAGGATGAGATAACACAACTGAATTTGGGTTTCTTTTATTCATTATTACAATTATTAATCCACAGAGAAGATATATTATTATATTGAGCGAAAAATTAGCATGACAGAAAGTTAAATCCCGCAAGTAATCTAGAGCGAGAAACGCAATGCCCCGTGTTTGGTGTGTATGCGCATAAGGCCATGTCTCCACCAAAGCATTTAGAAGCAGCTAATGTTGATATGATACTTCTTTTGTGTTTATCAGTTGTTGTATGATTCGCTGGTTGGTGGTTTGGGCTAGATGGGATACAGCTATGGCCTAAATCTCGCAAGATGTTGGGTTTAGGGTTAGGTTTTGGGGGAGAATGAAAACAGCGGTTCTGGCTACATGAGATACAGCTACGTCCTAAATCCCGTGAAACGCTGGGATTAGATTTAGGTTTTGGGGTAAGATTAGGATAAAACAGCGCTTATCCAACGAGATTTCATAAGATTTTAGCCGTTGCTGTATCCCTTCTAGCCACAAACCCAGTTGGTTGGTCCCTTCTCCACTGTGATTGGATAGCGGAGTGAAAAGTGTCATTTGTCCTTTAATTTCAAAAGGTTCTGTATGTGAACTAGGGTGGTCCCCATAATAGGTAAAAAAAATTTTTATGTTTAACTCTCACCCCCTAAATGTGTTAGGATCAATAAAAACACACTGTGCAAAATTTTGAATTGTTCCTACAATATCTAGAGGTTGCTCAAAGCCTTTGAATACTTTTGCAAAAACTATACCATTTAAAAACACACATAAAACTTGCTTCTTGGAGGGTAACTTTGTTCCAGTTATTTTAGTCTCTTCTGATCTGAGTAACCATATAGCGGACTTGCTCCGGTTGAGCTTCAGCCATTATCTCAGTGTATATTGTCTATTGTGCTTCATTCACATTGTGAATGTGAACAATACCTTTTTAATATGCCTTATGAATTTGCAGACCAGCATGTCTGTGGTCAACTCAGCTAATGTTACCTTGACCAGCTCTATGAATCATGTCTCAGTGGGCACCATGACTCACTGCTTAATATAACCAGCATGTTAAAAACCCATATGCTGATCTGATAACACCCAATGTACACTGTACACAGTCATAATATACATGCATAAGACTTATTCATCAGTCTGTATAGATTCATAAGCTTTTAATAAAAGCATCTGCCAAATGCAAAAATGTGACATCAGCTGACTAGTTATTTTTCTCTAACAGTGCAGTAATAATGAACATAAGGCCTAAGCTTCAGGTCAAAGTCATACATCATCTTTTCAATAGACTCAAAGATTCACCATCTTTTCAACAGACCAGCTCAGCACATCAACACACGGCCGACCCTCAGGCAAGAATTCTTTAAGTCATCTCACTTTTCAAAGCAAGGGGATTTCACACAAAAAGGCTTTTCTTTCCCTCCTTTTCTAAACAGAATATCATCTAAACTTATGGGCATTTCCAAATTTGCAATATAATCTATCAGCTTTAAGAACGTCTGTATCTTCTTTACACAAACTAAAGCCAGAAGTCATCCTGAACACTCTGTCTGGTATGTGACAAAATATGAAAAGCATATTGCAACAAGTATGCAAGCCAAGGTTTTCTTGAAAAATACTTACTGGTGGAGTTTCCTTGCATTTGTATAATGCATTTTGATTCTTTGCTGGTCTCCCTTGAGTTGAAGGGCCGTACTCTTACGGCCACTTTCACTGAGCCAGACATGGTTGAAGCTGTTTTGTTTCAATCCCACAGAAAGATATCCTACAAAGACACAAAATGTTTTTGTTCAGCATCAGAACTAAAGGTAAACACAGGTCACAGGTATGATTTATATGATATCCATAGACTGATTCTCTAAATCCATTGAGAAATCAAGACATGACCTTCAAAATGATCAGTGTCGAATAACATTATTTAACAGTGACACTGGAGGGCTGTTCCGAGCTATGCAGCATTTTAATTTAGATTATACATGAAATAAAAATTTGGGGGGTTTTATAAAAAATGTTTTATTAAAAACATGCATTAAAAAACTAGTGTGCACTATAACAATAGCAAGGATCATATTTAGAAAACAAAAGCATGTCACTTTTACAGTCTCTCATGTTTTTATGACATCACTCTGCACTCATCAGACTCCAGGCTCAGGTAAACTAAACACTATTGGCTATGTTAACAGGAGGAGGAGCCATAGTGCGCTCTATAACAATAACAAAGATCATATTTAGAAAATAAAAGCATGTACATTTTACAGCCACTTATGTTCGGCATGTTTTTATGACATCACTCTGCACTGTCAGATTGGCTCAGGTAAACTAAACGTTATTGGCTATGTTAAAAGCGGGAGGAGCCACTCATTACGCCCGACTTCCTGTTTCAGTAGAAATTACGTCAACACATAAAACAAAACTGCACATTTTAAGACACTCGGTGTATTTCTCCATATTAGCATAGCTGAGGTATCATGCACAATATTTGCACTTCTAAAAACACTGTCGCACCACAGAAACATTGAAAATTATTAACAAGTATAAAAACACTTTAAACAAATGGCCCAGGACCAAGAAAAAAACATTTCCCTCACACATGTAAAATCTTAATGTCCAATTAAAGCCTACTTAACACAAGGGTCTGTTGGGAAAAGCAATAAAAATCGTGTAAATAAAGAGTAGTGATTTGGAGTATCTGTTATATCTGGTACCGTTAGATGGTTTCTTCACAGACTCATAAACATGGCTGCCGCTCGCCTGCAGTTGCAGGGCTGGGCCTACATCACAGGACTCATTATTAAACACATTTTTCTGACTAACTGACACATAACAGTGATGACGTACCAAAATACATGGTCTGACACATAACAACGTCAGACTGTCTTTTTAATTTTTTACATAAGCATGCATCACTTAGGTAGGCGTGAGATTGGTTGCCTATTTAACTTGGTTTATTCGACCGGTTGTGGATTAAAACACAATTTGACTTTTTTATTATTTTAAATTTAAAATATTTTATGAGTTAGGAACAGCTGAATAGCATGATACCAAAAGAGGATGTTTTCATCTTTGCCCTTGTAGTCATTCATTGCATTAAGCATACGCCCATGAAATACAATCTGCCTGACTCTCGATGGAGAAAACACAAGCAAATATAACTGTTACTTCATTAAAAGGAATTTGTTTTTATGCTTCTCTTATCTCTAAGGAATATTGTGGGACTGAACACAATAATATGTAATGATACGCCGACTTTGCTGTCTGTTTAAGTGTTTAATAACACGGGTCATGATATTGATGCACTGCCATCATGTATCCGGCGTTGCTATAGCTGCACTCTCATCATAAAAATGTTTCGCAAAGCATAAAAATAATATAATAAGAGTATATAAACGTTTATTTACTGTAAATAATTTCAGTCAGGTGTTACATTGTGACCTTATGTTACATCCGACATCTCCTATGAACTCGCTGACATGCTTTGCATAACCCTCATACCGTTTTAATCATTCTGTCAATATCCATATTGTATGTGTAAATATGATCATTCATTATTACTTACGTAATAACACGATAACTAAGAAGATAGGGAGCTAGGGATGAGCAAATAAATATCCCGTAAATATCCATTCACAAAGGCGACTTCGCGGAAGCTCGAACCCGAACACAAACGTATGAGTAAGATGATTATTTCAGCGGAAATAAAAGACCGCACTTACCTCTATGTGTGCACGCGCAGAGAGGACGAGAACACCATAGAAATTCTGCACGATGCGAAATCTCCGATGCCGTCTACTACCAGCAGAAATAATCAGAAACGATTGACGGCTAAGTTCGTAATAGTTCCCTTTTTGCTATAAACACCCATTATAGCTGCGTTTCATTGTCCTCCGGGCGTCTCGCAGCGCTTAGTAAGCTCGCAGTTCTGTTCTATTTTACTTGAATCGTTACACGGCTCCTCTACCAGGCTTAGGATGTGGATGAATGCCTTGATTTACTGAAATGATTACGTCAACTGCCCTGTCAATATCGTGAATGACAGCCGGTCTGACCAATGAGATTACAGTAATGCATGAGCAATGCGTTACTTAGCCAATGAGAATTCCGGAAAATATAATGTGGGATGGATATGGGTGACGTAACACTGCAGGGTCGCTTACGTTGCGTGCCATTTCGCTGTGGTGTGGCACCGTCAAACACAAAACTAAAGGGCGCCGCCTAGCAGGATTATGTTTAAATAAGCGGTAATGAAAAATATCTTAAAAATTTAATATTTTGAAATCATAAATTGCTCACTATAATAAAGGTTTTAATGTTCTTAAAAAAGGGTATACATCTATTATCTGTAAAATAATATCAAAACAGACTGATGATGTCATCAAACAAATTTTGTAAATGATATTAACCACCTCAAAATTCATGTATATTAATTTATTTCAGCAACGTGAGGCAGAAGTGTTTAATTGTTAACCATTCATCTATATTTATGTTGCCAAGTATTGCCAATCTAATTTAATCAAAGCCAGTATGCATGAAAAAAGTGCAAAAGCTATTGTGTGTGCATTACCATTTATTACAGTTCAAAGACCTGGGTCCAAAAAACCTTGTAGCAAAGGAAGCACATACCTGTACAGTAAAACCTTTTCAAACGTCACTGAAAAACAATTCATTTCCACTCAAGTTGAACAACCGGGGTTAATATTAATAACAAGAGTTGATGGATATTTTTAATCCGAAATCAATTTTGGTGAACACAGAAAAAAACATGGTGTACTGGCATTTGTATGACAATCATGATACAACACAACTTCACATTCTCTCAATCGATCCTTGGTTTTAGGCTCCAATTAGAAAAAAGCTTATATAGAGGCCATACACAAGATATACTGCATCACTCCCAATCTGATGCTCCTCCAACATATTCCCCATCAATCCAAACCAACATGTTTTACATTTAGGACAATCTAGAGCTTTGAATCTGACATACTCCCTTCTTTGTGTTTAAAGGCAGGACTGGAAATGTGAACTACAGTATGTCTACAGCTAATGTTTTGTGAGGATACTGAATGTTCAAATGGAAATACGGGTATTGATTAACAATTTTCTTCCAAATAACACACAAACATAAAATGGATCCCATCCCTCAATGTTTTCCATTTAAAAAGACCCATTTAATTCCAGCAAAACAAAACATTTTGAATATATTAAATTTTTCTAACTGTAAAACTGCCTTTTTGTCGTGGTATGAACTAATTCAAAAATCAAATCCAAAATCAAAATGTTTCAAAAAAGTCTAAACTTTATTATGTTTCAATTTAGAACCACAAGCCTTGCAGACAGAGGCTCAATGAAGAAGATAAAGAGAGGCAAAACAATTTAGGTAACGTCGTATTTTTTCCCATTCAATTCAGTTCACTTCCAGCGTGGTGAAAACATTTCAACTGACGGCAAGCTTGGTTCACTGAGAAAAACGTCCACTCTGCTTCCCTCTCATCCAGGCTTGGATTCGCTCTTTCAGCTCTGGGACTGCAGAAAGAGAAAGAATATAACATTACAGCCGATCTCAACTACCAAAGTGTCACATGTGTGGCTACAGGATGATTACAGACAAATGTCTATCTGTTATGTTTTGTATAAGCACATGTGTGAATGTGTTTGGTACCTGGCTCCAGCATGCTCTCATTTAGAGGCTGTCTGTTAAAAGGATCTGTGGGAGAGTTCAGGAGGTGTCGCAGGATGATGGATCGGTCCATGATGTTGCCAGAGGGCAGCTGAACGGGGTCCGTCATGAGAGTGTCCATCAGTGGATCTAACATACAGGTAGGACGTCATTGTTATTTAATGATCAACAGTGCACTCCTGTTAGTTCATGTTGAGGTATTTATGTGTGGCGGGTTTAAGGGCTCATATGATGTTGCTAAAAGAACATTATTTTGTGTATTTGGTGTAATGCAATGTGTTTATGCAGTTTAAAAGACACATTTTCCACATTGTTGCTCCTCTAAGCCCCGCCTTTTTGAAACGTGTCGATTTTCACAAACTCATAGTTTTGAAAAGCACTATGTGGCTATCCAGTGCTTTGTGATTGGCCGAATACCTCAAGTGACGGAAATGTTATGCAAAATTATTGCAAAGCAGCTCTAGTTAGCAAGTGCTTTCGGCGGTGGCTTCAGCCTCATGCGCTGATTGGCCGGACTCATGACTTCCAACAAATCAGATGGTCGGTGGGTGGGCACTAGATTGCCTTGTTCCAACGTCTCTCACTAAATCCTTGGCTGCATCAGTGTCAAATAGCACATTTCAAAATTACATTACTTACTTTTTCAGCAAATTTGCTTTTAAAATGACCAATGTCGATAATCGGCAAAATGCTTAATATCGACGTCAATAATCGGTCAACCCCTAGCGTGGATAAACCTTTTTCTTTTACAAAGAATATCTCTCTGGGTTTGAGACTTTAATCGAAGAGGGCTGTCACAATGATTAAATAATCATCTCATCACGATTGTTTGACTTCATCGTGATGATTTCAGATCAATGCAATGAATACACATCTTTTTAAAAAACACAAGGGGGAGCTGCAGCGCCTGTATAAATGAGACCGTTTCAGACGCACTCCTTAACTGACAGTGTTATATACTTTATTTATATTTATTTAATTTATATTTACTGCCAGGTAAACCTGGCAAACGCTTTAATTTAAATAATCACAACGTGTGCAAATTATTTTATGAAAAAAAATTAATTAAACGTCAAAGCAATAAAACAGAAAATTAATTGTCATAATTGTCAAAATCCTAAACAGGCAATTAATCGCCACAATTTATTAAACAATTAACCATCAGCCAAATTTCATAATTGTGACAGCCCTAATTGCGACTTTACGGATCTTCTATATGCACGAAATACTTCTAACACTCCAACGTCCAAGAAAAACATGTCGCATCATATGACCCCTTTAAATCAGAACATGATCATTTAAACTTTATAGCAGTTGACACCTTCAAATATTTTTTATGTTACGCTTAAGACACTTGGAAATAATGTGAATTTAACAGAATAGACTGTATTTAAAATGATACAATTCTAGTTATACATTTTATTTTTCCTAGGAATTAAACCCATAAATTTGGAATTGCAGGTATATTGTCTTACCAACAGAACCACAGGAAGCATTTACTGTTTTGGATCTAATCTTTCTAGAAAGTACCAAGGACACACTCCACTTGACTTATGGTACCCACCTTTAAACTCATCTGGGGCGTCACTGTAATCCATCTCAGACTGAGAATTACGGGCTACGATCTCCTCTACCTTCTCAGACAGGAGTTTGAATTTCTCAATAGCAATGGTGGATTTTATGCCCGCCTTTCTCATTTTGGAAATGACCTCTTCAAAGAGCTCCCTGCTGTATGAGCGCTGAATATGAGCAAACAAACAAGAAAGGTGAAATATGCAAACCTGACCAAATTTCTTTATTTAAGGGATAGTTAAAAAATTCTGTCATCATTTACTCTCCTTCATGTTGTTCTGAACCTGTATTAGTTTCTTTCTTCTGTTGAACACTAAAGAAGATATTTTGATAAAAGATGGTAACCACACAGTTGACGGTACCCACTGACTTTCTTTCTTTTCTTTTAAATGCCATGCCAGCTTCTAAGGCTATATTCATGGAGAGAATAAAGTCTAATTATATAAAGTAAGACTAGAAAAGATGACCCACTGACTTCCAAAGCAGTAAAAACAAAAGCTATGAAAGTTGATGAGTATCGTCAACTGTGTGCTTACCATAATTTATTAAAATATCTTTTTATGTTCAAAAGAAGAAAGAAACTCAGGTTTAGAACAACATGAGGGTTAGTTTTTTATTTTTGAGTAAACTATCCCTTTAAGGGACAAAATGTCCTTCTTAGAAATAATTTTTAGGGTCTTTTTTCACCGCCACATTTTGTTTTTAGGTATATATTTTATACTTTCATTCCATTTTTCTTCCCAGCCCCTGATCGAGTTATACTTTTGGTGAGTGACTACAGACCTGGTCATCTGCAATGGCTTTAGCAAATCGGGCACAGTCCAGCTGCAGGTAGATATCAGTAAGCTGATCCAGGAGCTTCTTTGGCTCAAAACCGTACTTTTCTGGGTTTTCAACCTTCAAGTCTCGACATTTAGGCCCACACAGCTGCTGAAGGTTATAGTTCAACATGGCAGCTAGACGAGGGCCTAGTTCCTGTTGAATGCAACGGTGGATGCGTCAGCCATCATTCTAAAAACTAAATGCATTTATGTGCACACCAGGGGTGATTCTCGCAAAATTAGACTTATGAGGTGTCATGAAACATTTTGATAAAAAAAGTAAATGCAAAGAGTATCAAAATAAGAAGCATACAGTTACAAACATCTCTTCATGTACTATTTTGCACAAGATTTCAAATGACATCATACAAACCAATTTGGTTGTTTTTTGTGCACATTTAAGGGGAAAATTTTCATTACCGCAACGTGTCCATGACTGGATTTGGGTTCTTTGACATGGAAATATTTATAATAAAAAAATCAAAAAAATAAAAAGCTTCAGTGCATGTTGTATTATAAACATTTACAGTAAAGAAACATGTGGTACTTGGTGATCATTGGTAAATGTAGAGACAATAATAAGGAATATAAATGTGTCCAAAAAAAAAAAGTCTCATCCTCCGCAACAATTTTTATTCATTCTTTAAGCCCTCAAGGAACTAACATTTAAGAAAAAAAAATTGTTGGAAGGGACATATTTGACTGTGACACTCAAGATGGCTACCAGGTAAGCAGTTCTTATTTTTTCTCTCCAGAGAAAAGTTGAAATTTTGTTCATCATAGTACCTAGACAACTTTTTAGTTCTCATTACCGAAACATGAGTTTGTAAATGCATATATTTAATGTAATATCATGTTGCGGTAATGATAATTTTTGATAATGATTTTAATAGTTCTATAGGAAATATTTTTTAAATCCTCTAAAATCAATGGTTATATTAAGTTCAGACTTTAATCTTATATGTGCAAAAAAGCCTGGACACCTTCTAAATCTGGATTTCGTGAGAATCACCCATATACCCACAGAAAGCAGATACGGCATTGGTTTATTAATGTCAGCAGAACGATCTTTCTCGCACCTCCTCTGAATAAACTCAAAGTTCTGACCCTGGCAGCAGCTCAATTTTCCCTGACGACTATAAATACCTGCAGAGAGCAGAGCGCAGGAGATTCGTTTACATGCATGCAGCAGATGACAAATCTGCATGTTTATATCCAATCATCAAAGCTACATTAAACAGATTTCACTATACTGTAACTGTACCTGTTATGAAGGTTCTTCCCTTATTTGACTGTCCTGCTATGCTCACATACGTTTATTACGACAAATTACAAAATATGGTTAATTAACGTGTTGGTTTTTGTACTTACAGGCCTCAGGAAGGGCTTCTGGACCTTTTTGGTGAGGATATGGAACATGTCTACCGTCTCTGTGGCTAAAGCCAGGTAGGAACGTGACACCCGCTCATCCTGAGTCAGCTGGGATTGACGCCTTTGCTGCTGATCCTGAGGATCAGAATAACAATGCTTTGTTTAAAGGGGACATTACACAAGACTTTTTTTAAGATGCCAAATAAATCTTTGCTGTCCCCAGAGTACATATGTGAAGTTAAAGCTCAAAATACCATATAGATAATTTCTTATAACATGTTAAAATTGCCACTTTGTAGGTGTGAGCAAAAATGGGCCGTTTTTGGGTGTGTCCATTAAAATGCAAATGAGCTGATCTCTGCACTAAATGGCAGTGCCGTGGTTGAATAGTGCAGATTAAGGGGTGATGCTATCCCCTTCTGACATCACAAGGGGAGCCAAATTTCAATGATTTATTTTTTTCACATGCTTGCAGAGAATGGTTTATCAAAACTAAGTTACTGGGTTGATCTTTTTCACATTTTCTAGGTTGATAGAAGCACTGGGGACCCAATTATAGCACTTAAACATGGAAAAAGTCAGATTTTCATGATATGTCTCTCCTTTAATATCATTATCAGGATGCGGTCTCCTCCTTTTTATACAAAATACAAGTTGTTGCTTGTAATGTCTGATGTGCATGTCTTTATGGTGAGTTGTAAGATGAAGTAGTGATGTATCATCCATCACCGATTATGCAATTTAATGGCTTGGCAGTTAAATAATGGGTGTGGCTGTTATATCTGCTAACCCTAGGCAGAAGGTCCCACTGCTCTTTGTTCTTCATCTCCTCCTGGATCTCATGGATGCGTCTTAGAGACTCCAGACTCTCATCCAGCAGGAAAGTTGTGTCGTTAATCAGCATGTTGATGTAGCGCACAAACTGCTTTCCAGAGCTACGTAATGAAAGAAAGAATCAATGACTTATCTCATAATTAGATGAAGGGACTTCAATCTCAAAAAGGCCAAGTTTCATCCAATCAATATTGTCTAGATATATCAGTTCATAATAGAGGCTCACTTACTTGAACTCCTCCAGAAAGGTCCCTTGATGGCTAATGTTTTGCCACAGGCTTTTGAATATGGTGCTGATGTGGTAGCGAATGGTAAACTTGTCATAAAACTCACTAGTGGCTCCAGTGTGCTCCACATCTAGGAAAATATATTTGAACAATTAGTCTAAAACATATATAAATTGCTTAGATTAAACCAGTCTCCTTGGTGATCAACAGGAAATGCCCCCTTTTACCTGTGTAGAACTTCATGAGGGCGGGCACGAGCTGATTGATTGACAGCTGGTGGTTCTCCATCATCTCGAAGAACCTCTGGGTGCGTGGCTGCACTGCTGGGTTGGTGACAAAGAGCACCTCCACCAGCTTGGCGATCAAGTATGGATTCTTTATGTAGTTCTGACTGCAAATAAAGACCACCAGGAAGGTCACAACGTCTTCGGTGCATGGCTCGTAAAGGACCTGGGGAAAGTACCTAAGATACAAAAATCTGGATCAAACACTCAATATCTGGCATGATGATTCCACACAAGGAACCTTTGAATAAATATTGAACTGGAATACGTTATGGCTTTAAACGTACTGCACAATAAACAGCAGGAACTCGGCCACATCTTCAATGTAAAACTCAGGCAGTGCTGCAAAGCTTTTGGGAATTTCTGGATTCAGAGGCAGGCTAACGCTGGATGGAGATAAAAACACAGGAAATCAGGACAGGGTGTCATCTTGACCCTGAATAACACATATATTTATATATAAGATGATGTCAGTAAGGGTACTGACTGTGGATAGGCAGGCTCCACCATGCGCAGGATAAGCTGTATGACCATACTAAAGAACTGCAGACATCTGCGCAGCAGGTTCTCGTCCAGCAGCCCTGCATCTGCGCAGGCTTTAGAGCGTACCAGTTTCTGTTAACACAACAACACGGAATGATTTTAAATATTTAGACATTTTGGACAAATTATAATAAATGACCTGTAGGGTATTTTAAGCTGAAACTTCACAGACACATTCTATGCACACCTGGAACGTATATTAAATCTTGTACAAATGGGCATAATAGTAAGGGTGTCACGATTTCGTTTTTAAATCAAAATCGATCGAAATTAAGTCACAACCTCGAACTTTGAATAAAAAAATTGGAATCGTCGATGCTGCATGCCCCCATTTCACATCCGGTCTGCTTGCCAAGAGGAAAAAACACACGTGTTGAGTGCTGCGAGTCAACCTCTTTTAACTTTGCTAGCTACGGTAAGTTAAAAGATAGCAAAGATAGCGAAACTTCGCCCCGGTGGTAACAAGTGTGTAGAAAGAGGACCGTTCCTACGTTGTTGTATGTCAACTGATACTAATTAATGTCTTTGTGTCAGTTTATTGTTTACAATGGTCCGCAAATGTGCGTTTTATATATGTAACACGTGACCTCCCTACGTCACTACGCATTTACGTTAGGTCACGCTGGACCGGACCTAGACGAAAAGTTGTGGTTTAAAAGAGCATATTTTTTATTTTGTTTGTCAAAAATGACAATCGTTTCACTAGATAAGACCCTTATGCCTCGTTTGGGATCGTTTAGAGTCCTTTGAAACTCCGTTGAAAAAAACTGTTAAGTTTTGAGTTAAGTATTAAATGTTGGGCTCTATTAAAGTCCATTAAAATGAGAAAAATCCTGCAATGTTTTCCTCAAAAAACATAATTTCTTCTCGACTGAACAAAGAAAGACATCAACATTTTGGATGACATGGTGGTGAGTAAATTATCTGGATTTTTCTTTTAACAAAATGGAATATTCCTTTAAGAGTTATGAAAACAGCATTTAAACATGACTTATTTGGGTATAGTCTCACAATCTTGTCTGACGGTAATAAAAGCGCGTTTTTAAGGTGCAAAGGAATTTGACAGAAATTTTTTTGTTTAATCAGGTATGTGCGTGTACCATATTTTTCCACTGGCAGCACGACTAACATAGCAGGGCATCTCTGGGTTCAAGGTCAGATATTAAATTTCATAAAAGTCTAGTCTAAAAATGGCATAGCAACCTGTTATTTAAAAAAATAAATATCGAGAATCGAATCGTGGCCTTAGAATCAAAAATGTAATCGAATCGAGGATTTGGAGAATCGTGACACCCCTACATAATAGGTACCCTTTAACGCCAAAGACTGAAATCAAACATTAAAGCTACTAAATGCTCAAGAAAGTCTAAATGAATGAATATAAAATATTTCATAGAGGCGTTTGATAGTTGTGGCTTGAAAGAGACTCTGCACTCACCTTCAGCTGTGCTTTACATCTCTTCAGCATTTCCCGATGACGACTGGCCAATGGGGAATCTTTCCACTGGTTCTCACTGTTCTTCAGCTCCTCAACCGATCTGTAACACACACACACACACACACACACACACACATTTAGGCATTTGATCAATGACTTTCTGAACTTTTAAGAATTTTAAATGAGCACTTACTTTTCTTTTGCTATTGCTTAACTTGTACTATCAGTGTATATACAACAAAACCCAGAAGCACTTTGTCAAAATATTTTTTTCTATTTATTTATGAGTAAATTTTACTGCTATTGATTTTTAAAACTTGTATAATGAAAAGAAAATTACTGAAAAAACATCACAAGGAATATTTCTGGCTCATTGTTATGACTCCTGCCACCAGCAGATGTCACTAGTGATTAACCAAGAATGTTGCATCACGATAAACAAATTTAAGTGGTCTAATCCAGAGGCGTCCAGTTTATTGTGATGGACACAGCAGTAATAAAAAAGCTTTTATTTCAGGCATTAAGCCAAACAAAGATATGACATTTAAGCTACTCTTCAATAGTGCTACAACCTACAAACTTATCTTCATCACGAGACACAAAACAGAGCCGGATTAACCTGTCTCATCAGAAAGAGATTAAAAGCTTTTTTAGAAAGCATGACAGTCTGTCATATCTACAGCTGGCTATCTCACATCATCGATAAGTAATGAAAATATAAGCCACAAGTCAGAGTATCACAATAACTACCCAATTTGTTAAGCATAAAACATTTAATCACAAATCAAACATCAGAGATCTCTTCTCCTTAAACTACACAATGAAGCATATTCATGCCAAAGTGTGACAAAATCTACATTTGGACCCTTACATATGAAGCCCACGGGACTATACGGTGTCCCATTGTCCTTTGTACAATTCAGTAGGACACTAACAAGCACACCCTGTGACCTTGAAACTGAAAAAGGTTTCGGATGGTAACTTTCATTATCTTTTACAAAACCCTAAAGTCAAGCATGTTGGTAACATTATTACACAATTGGCACACACTTATATCCAAAATGACATGCATATACAAAGTATACATTTTTATCCTTTACCACTGAGCTGTACAGAAGCGCAAAAGCATCTGTGTGGCTCACCTGTTTAGATCCCGTATGGCCCTCAGTCTGCGTATGTAGCGACGACAGCAGGGCAGGATGGACAGGTGATGTGCGTGTAGCGTCAGGAAGAAACACTCAGTGGGAAACTTCGGCTCTGGAAACTTAGATGAGTCCGAATCTGCAGAATAACAACAAGAACGTTAAATAGAGGTCCTGGAAACAGACGCCAAACACCTATTATATGGAAACCTTTTTTATTGGGTTAAAGGGATAGTTTGGCCAAAAATTATATTAAACCCATGATTTACTCACCCCCAAGCTGTCCGAGTTGCATATGTCCATCGTTTTTCAGACAAACACATTTTGGGATATTTTAGAAAATGTTTTAGATCTTTCAGTTGATTAAATGTAATGTTACAGGGTCCACCCATAGTCCACGACCTTCAAGTCCAAAACAAGTGCGTCCATCCTTCACAATATAAATCCAAACGGCTTGATGATAAACAAAGGTCTTCTGAGGGTAATCCGTGCGGTGTTGTTGTAGAAATATCCATATTTAAAACTTTATTAACGAAAATAAATACCTTCCGGTAGCGCCACCATCTTAGTCGCGTCCGCATTCAGGATGAGAGCTTACGCAGCCTACGGAGGCTACTCTGCTGCTGCTCTGTGCCCCCGCCCTCCGAATTTGTCATACGTCACTAAGAAAAGTGCGTACACTACGCTAATACTCTCTCCTGAATACAGAGGAGTCTAAGATGGCGGCGCTACCGGAAGTAGGGCTGTGCAAAAAATCGACTGCGATTATCATGCGCGTGTCATCAGTAAAGCCGGTTCCGTGATTAGTATTAAATCGCCATCAGCTGCTTTCAGATGGAGCGGCATTTATTAAACAGACCCGTAGTTCACCGAGAAGCTAGGCAAAATCGGGTTCATAATCGAGGAAAATCGATTCCGATTTTCTATGCGATTTTGCCTAGCTTCTCGGTGAACTACGGGTCTGTGTAATAAATGCTGCTCCATCTGAAAGCAGCTGATGGCGATTTACTTCTAATCACGGAACCGGCTTTACTGATGACACGCGCATGATAATCGCAGTCGATTTTTTGCACAGCCCTAACCGGAAGGTATTTATTTTCGTTAATAAAGTTTTAAATATGGATATTTCTACAACAAAACCATGCGGATTACCCTCAGAAGACCTTTGTTTATCATCCTGGAGCCGTTTGGATTTAATTTGTGAAGGATGGACGCACTTTTTTTGGACTTGAAGGTCGTGGACTATGGGTGGACCCCGTAACATTACATTTAATCAACTGAAAGATCTAAAACATTTTCTAAAATATCCGAAAATGTGTTTGTCTGAAAAACGATGGACCTATGCAACTCGGACAGCTTGGGGGTGAGTAAATCATGGGTTTAATATCATTTTTGGCCGAACTATCCCTTTAAATGGCTTCGCCAAGAGCACCTGCAACCATTTGGTTAGACACAGAGATCTTTAACCACTAGGATACACCGTGATTCATCTTTTCAAGAGAAAAGCCCGCACTTACGCATCTCCGTGAGCCAACTCTTCAGCTCCTCCATTGTGGCTTTGAGTCTGGTTTCTTCTGGGCTGACGTTCAATCGACACTTGGGGTGAAAGATGTAGAGAGGATCCACCGTGTCCAGCTTGATCTTCATACTCAGCTGCTGAAGCACCCACAGGAAGTTCATCATGAATCCGTCTGTGGACACCAGCTTATCATCAGTCTAAAACAGGGGGAAAAAAAAGAGGAAAACTATTAATGCACAATTATTGCAACATTTCTCAAGCTTGAATGCAGTCTCCATTGCCTGTTTAAACCATTTTTGCTCACATTTTAGAGGCTTGAACCAATCTGCATTTAACTAGCCAAGATGGAAGAGACTTGCGCAACATACCTGCATCTGAGCCTTCTTTACATTACGGTTCACCAAAGCTGCCATGTAGCTCAGAGCTGCTTCTCTTGTTTCTCCATTAAGCAAGATGTTGTGCAGGATTTTAAATAGATCACCCTGGCAAAGTATACAGCAAGTGTTAAAGGGCCCATATTATGCAAAAGCCTTTCACAAGATGTTTGGATGTAAATGTGTGTTGGCAGTGTGTGAACATAACCCCCACCCTACAATGAAATAAAATCCACTCATTCTTTTTTTAAATCCCCCCATTAAACCAAAGCGGTCTCATTAGACATCCTATTTTGATTCTCTTGTTTTTGTGATGTCATACTGACAAAGCCCCACCTACAGTCACTGACTGCCTGTGTAACTTTTGCCAGAAGCTTTTTTAAATTTGTTTGTTAGCAAGCTGTAGCAGCAATGCAGCTAAAGATACTATTGTCTCAGACTGTATTCACAAGAAACAGATCTATTTTTAATAGAAAGCTGTAGCTCATTTGCATTTAAAGGTACAATTAAAGACAATTTCTTGCATCTGTAGGGTATTTTGAGCTGAAATTTCACAGACACATTCTAGGCAAACCTGAGACTTGTATTTTATCTAGAAAAATTTTTGGTGTTGGAATAAAATCATTATGATTTCTTGATCTAGGCCCTTAGGAAGCACCAATAAAAGAAAATATAAAACACACAAAGACCCTTTACTTGCAGTCATGCTCTAAATAAAAAAATCCTCAGATTGGCCCAGTTCAATATAAAGCTATAAGCAGTTGATGGTGTGATATCTCACCCTGGCAGACTCCAGATAGTGCTGAAGCGTCTGGCTGACCACACGAGTGTTCTCCATAGTTATGGCAGGGCCTGAAAAGTACTTGTCTCCCACTTTAGTCTAAACAACAGAAGAAGAAAAATAAAGCACTTTGTTCCATCATTGTTCTTTAACGTTGTACTTTACATTACATTGGTCTGATTTGTCTCATTAGTGAAATGACTTACGTCATCCTCTGCGAACACAGAGAGACTAAAGAAAGATCCGAGGAAGGAGAGTCTTTGAATTTCTCTTCCTGTACCAGGACTGAGAGGGTCAGGACACCATAATGGCAGAGAGGTCATCTAAAAATACACACAGATAAATATCACAGGCGTGACTTAAGATTATTAACAGCAACCTCTGTAAACCTGCGTGTCTTGAATTTTTCGTTAGCTCCTGCAAAAACCTACCAAACTGCATATGGGGTGAGTCTTCCCAAACTTGATTTCACAAAGCTCAGCTAAAGCCTGTAAAACAATGAAACATCAGTGAGAGATATAAATAAAGCCTGTGAAAAATACAGAAGAACGGTCTGCTGTGTAAACATATCTGGGTCGTACCCGTTATAAATGTACATTTTCATGTCAACCTAATTTGTTGTTAGATTTCTTTTTTCTAATTATTTGATACAAATTATTCTATATTATTACACGGCTTGCTGGAATGCTTGCTTCTGATTGGCCAGATGTGACATTTGCAGGTTTGTTTTTCCAACAACTGCTTAAAACGTATAAAGTAACCCGGATGCTGCAAATAATTTTGACAAGTACATTTTAACATTACACAAAAATGTAATATAAATATGTCTTTTAACTCTTTCCCCGCCATTGACGTGTTATCTCCCAATTACCCAATTTATGAAAAAAAAAATGAATCCAAACCTTATTTACTAATTTTAAACACTGTGTATGTTTTGATAATCATTTTGAATCTGATCTCTAAGAAAATATCTTCACAAAAATGCAATTATTTCAGCTTTTTGTTTCTGGCAGGCAACTTTTCAAAAAATGGCTGGCGGGGAATGAGTTAAAAACATATTTGACATTATATTTACAAATTATTAAACCAAATAATGCGTTTGAACATCTGTAAGTAAAGGGTTTTTCCTTACCGAAGATCTGCATTTGTTTAAAATGAGAAAATAAAATATTTCAAATCAATATTATATGAGTATCTTACCTTACTTATGAGCTAAATAGCAGTGTAATAAGCGGGATAATGTACAGGCAGCCAGTTGTTTTCACAAAATAAGCCCCTTCAGTGTCATACTTGGTCCTGATCACACTGTCGGGACAATTTTTTGCGATAACACCCTGCTGCCTATACATTATCCTTAACTTACAATACAAAAATTTATATATTATATTTTATATATATATATATATATATATATATATATATATATATATATATATATATATATATATATATATATATATATATATATATATATATATATATATATATATATATAACAAGACATTTTTACATTTTTGCAAGTTACAGAGCTCAAACGCTAAAGGCCGATTCATACTTCTGCATCAGACTTATGCGTAGTGCACCTCTCCAAGAATACATCAACTCTACGCGGACCGCAAGTGCCGTAATATGCATCCTCATATGCATTTCCACTTAGGGCACTAAAAACAAAGATGGACCAAGGTAAAGAGTGATATTTAAAAACTTAAAAGCTGATGCTTATTTAGCAACATGTCTCTCAGTTTTTGCCTTGATACCACAGGTTACAGCAGTAAGGGCGCACTCACCCCGGATTTCCACCGACTGCGGAGCAGCTGCAGATCAGCTCCGCTGCGTTACGGCTCCGCACTCCGCCGTCCGTCAATACCCACCAGATCCGTATTTGTTGCAGAGCGGCTGCGTGCTGAAGTGACGAGGACCCATGAGGTCTCGCAAATTCACGTGAAGATCGCGCGATACCTAGTTCTGTCTCTGCCCATTATTCTGTTGAATTATGACGTTTTTACAAACCAGCCCAGATCACAACACGAGAACTCACGTAGACAGAGCAGTACATCATATCCATCCAAAATTCAAAAAATAAGAAGGCTGCTAAACCATTTATTTATGCTATATCTTTAATGTATTTATTTGAAACTCCCACTGGCTCGGTTCTTGTCTATTATTTGTTGTTTCTGTATTAATGACTTTATTTGTGTGTGTTTGCAATGTTTGTATTGCAAATATTTAATTTAAAAAAACACGAGTTCTCGCGTATTCAGGTATGATCACGCGATAAAGTCATGGCTCCGCCCTGCGGAGCTGTCCGGCATCCGTCAAAAATAGAAGCTCTGCGTATCTGTGCCGGAGGGCTGCGGATGGCCGGAGCTGTGACGGATTCGGAGCGCAGTCAGTGGAAATACACACATTGACTTGAATGGAAACCAATTGACTCCGCCGCCGTTCCGCAACGGATCCGCAGCCGTTCCGCAGTCGGTGGAAATCCGGGGTCACACTATCCAAACCAAACCGCGCTCGGGCGCGTTTGACCCCGAAAGCCTGGTTTGATTGACTAGTGTGATCGCTCTGATCTGTGCCCGGGTGCAGATTGATTAATCGCGCCGCGGCCGGGTTGCAGAGGTGGGCCGGAGCGCGAAAGGCTGTGGTGTGAGCGCAATCGCGCCTGAGCGCAATTCAAAAGGTGAAGACGTCAGTTGCGCGACCACTCACCTTCATCTGCCTCGGTAAAAACCTTTTGATGCGCGCAGCGGGGTTACGTGAATGTCCGAGCTGCGCACGTGACACATCAACTAAGCAATATGATGACATGTGAGAGGGCTGTCCGTAATCGCGCACCGAACGACTCCGAATAAAAAACACAGACTTATCATTACGGTGGGTTCCAGTGTTAAGAGAGCGCTTTACTTCCTGCTTTTTTCAAAACAATCGAATCTTAATGACGAAAGCTCGCCCGGACTCGGATCGATAAAAAAGTACAGTGTGAGTGCGTGCATTTGGGGGAGTAGGGAGGGGTGACAATCGCGCTGGGGCATGGTTTGGTTTGGATAATGTGAGTGCGCTCTAACATGCACATGGACACTGCCTAATAGTGCCCTGAATAATGCACACAGACGCAGATATGATACAGACTATGGTGTATGTCTGATGCATTAGTATAAATCAGCCTTAATGAACAGGAACATCCTATTTAACAGCCATAATTTCACAGGCTGCATTTGTTTGGATTAAACCTCATATCTCAGTATGTTTTCAATAGCACAGCATGCAGTCTCGTACCATCAGAGGATACTTGAAGTTGTCACAGTCAAATGAACACTCTCTTGAAGCTTGAGCAAGCCCTTGCAGAATAGGAACGAAGATCTGAAAGAACAACAGCACTGATCAGAACAACAGACTTTTTTTGGGATATATGTGTTATTATACTGGCAGCCAATTACTTATTCCTTAAATTACCTGTTGTGTCATGAAAGATTGATGCTGATAGACAAAATGGCCACAAAATGGAGGTAGGCAACTTATAAATGTAATATTACATTTAGTTATTTAGCAGACGCTTTTGTCTAAAGCGACTGGATTAACATACATTAAGTATGTCTAAATAGACTACATGATCTACATATAAATAAACATTCTTCGAATGCAGAACTGTCTTTCCCACCTAGAAACACATCAAACACGTTTAATATCACATATTTCTATAATCTGCTGCAACCCCCACCTGTTTAAACACATCCTCCTCCTGGTGAGTCATGCGTACCAGCTCCTGGATAAAGCCGTATGGAAGGTTCCGGCACAGCATGTAGGGAACCAGCAGGGAGGGCTGTAGTGGGGCCCTGATTGATTGAAAGGAAATTGTGCATTATACTTTAGTACCCAAACAACAAGTGCAAAATTAGTTGATTCTTTTCATGCTGATTTTAAATTGTGCGCTTGACGTTTCTCAAAATATCTTCCTTCATGTTCATCAAAACGAAGAAGGTTATACAGGTTTGTAGCATCATATAGGTGACTAAATGATGACAGAAGTTTCATTTTTTGGTAAACTATCCCTTTAAAGTTTGTTTATGATCTGCGATTTCTCTCGAGAAACCACACACATACATTTTTTGTGATTTGATCATAAGATTACGTTACTGACCTGGGTTGTGTGAGGGCACCTTGAAGCACAAGTGCAGCGTGGGAAATACACTGGGAACGTATGTTGCTCAGCAGCTGACTGACAACTGGTTGACTGCACACCTGAAACAGTATAACATAACACCTAAAATGAGACTTACAATGACAACACAAACAATTTAGAAGCCGGCCAAGCCACTGAGGGAATTTCCCTGTGCTCGGAGATGTTTTTTGCTTTTACTTTCACATTTATGCCTCTCCTCTGGCCTACTGACAACTGAGATAA
This sequence comes from Paramisgurnus dabryanus, assembly GCF_030506205.2. Lineage (NCBI taxonomy): Eukaryota > Metazoa > Chordata > Actinopteri > Cypriniformes > Cobitidae > Paramisgurnus > Paramisgurnus dabryanus. Next base: position 11,335,386 of record NC_133357.1, on the reverse strand, counting down.
ACAACTTCAATCAAAAGCAGTTCCTTATCATTCACACTATGCAGGAACTACAAGAGATTTAAAAGCAATGCTATTATGCATTGTGACACTGAACACATATTGAACAGTATTATACTGTATACAGCCAAGAAAAGGGCAATTTTGTTTATATTTCTTCCAAATTTCTAACAAAAATAATGTTGTTGTTGTTTTTTTTACAGAAACCTGAAACCAGGCAAACTAACAAAAAGATGCAATGTTTTCAGATCTTAAAGTTTATATTCATTTTTAAACAACACATAATGCAAATATTTTACATGTATTTTAGGCACAATTAAAAAACCCTGCTTTTTAATTTTCCATGTGTCTTCGTCTTCTACATTGCTTTTGGGTGACTTAATGTCACTCCTAAGGTTTGCTTTTGTTGGAATTCAACAGACACTGGGCTAAAATGGTCACAATACAGAGAGAAATGATGATTAAAGCCAAATCTAGAGTGGTCTCTTAAAGGGATAGTTCACCCAAAAATGAAAATAATGTCATTAATGACTCACCCTCATGTCGTTCCAAACTCGTAAGACCTCCGTTCATCTTCAGAACACAGTTTAAGATGTTTTAGATTTAGTCCTTAAAAATCTACGTACAGTTTACTGTCCATGTCCAGAATGGTAATAAAAACATCATCAAAGTAGTCCATGTGACATCAGTGGGTCAGTTAAAATGTGTTGAAGCATCGAAAATACATTTTGGTCCAAAAATAAAAAAAATGATGACTATATTCAGCATCGTCTTCTCTTCCGCGCGTCTGCTGTGAACCACATGAATAAGACTGAAGTCACGTGACTGCAGTGACGCTGCTGACGTGTTATCTGGTACGCCCCAGCTGTTGTTTTTTTTTGTGTGCCCGAGCTTCGTTTCTGAGGGAGACGCATGCTGCGAGTTTGAAAAAAACAAACACTTCGCAAACATATCTGAGGATCCGCGTCACTGCAGTAACGTGACTTTAGTGTCGCACATGCGCTTCACAACAGACGCGGAAGAGAAGACAATGCTGAATAAAGTCGTAATTTTTTTTATTTTTGGACCAAAATGTATTTTCGATGCTTCAACACATTCTAACTGACCCACTGATGTCACATGGACTACTTTGATGATGTTTTTATTACCTTTCTGGACATGGACCGTAAACCGTACATAGATTTTCAATGGAGAGTCAGAAAGCTCTCAAACTAAATCTAAAACATCTTAAACTGTGTTTCGAAGATGAACGGAGGTCTTACGAGTTTGCAAGACATGAGGGTGAGTCATTAATGACATTATTTTCATTTTTGGGTGAACTAACCCTTTAACTTTATCCATGGCTGTATATAATTATACAGAATTATCAGCAGCTACCTTTGGGGCTTTCCTCTCCTCCATACCAACACTGTCAAAACGCTCGATGAGGTAGTTCAACATCTCAGTCTCTTTACAGGACTCCATGGTAAATCGGTCACCAACCATGCCCCCTCCAGTTGCACCCACGCTATAGAGAGAGAGAGCGAGGGGATTTTTTTATATTTTTAAGACACAGAAACGCCCTTCTAAAAGGGATTTACACACTTGGGGGTTTCAAAAGTATAACCACAACCACACTGCTTCACCCCTCAAGAGAATGTCTAGAGTTTCTCAATTCTAAGCTTCCCGTTTTTAACTGTATAAGACAACATGGCCATCAAAAACCATACGAAAATCTAGTATAGGTAGAGTTGGGAAATATGGCAAATATTAACTTTATATACTGTACATACAATATATTTCCCTGGCAATGTATAACTGTACTAAAGCATATTAAAGGCAGGGTGCATGATTTTTGAGAAACGCTTTGGAAAAGGGAGTCGGGCCGAGTACCAAAACACACTTGTAGCCAATCAACAGTAAGGGGCGTGTCTACTAACCGACATTGTTGCCTTTGTTGCGTATGTGTGGGCGGGTCTATCAAAAGAAGGTCCAGATTCTATTGGGGTAGGGGCGTGTTTGTTTAGGTGATTTCAAATGTTAAAATTGGCTTTCAGAGATCATGCACTCCACCTTTAAAAACAAGTTTAATTTTATATTTTATCTGCCAGGTTTAAACCTCTAAAAAAACTAATGATAGATTTGATACCCTTAATACTATAAACAATGTAAGTGATGGCACAAACAAATCATGAATCAGTGTTTTAAAACAGATTCACTAAAGCAGATGGATTAAAATAACTTTGTAAGAAATATTTTTAAAAAATCGATGGCTATTTTAACTGAATGAAAAATCAAGGCATCGTCAAAAGACAATATTCAAATCTGTCATTTGGACTGGGTCATATTGCTAAAAAAATATTTTAGAGTAATGGTTAGAACACACTCAACCAACAAACCAAGCAGTGTTTGGTGATCAAATAAACTGATCACGTCTTGACATGTTATCATGTAAACAAAAGCAGAAGCTTTCAATAAATGAGATCTGGAGGCCAATAAACATCACGTCACGTCGAGGCAAAAAAGGAGACAGACAAGTTAAAATAAAATCGATTAAAAGATCAAAAGCAGGCCTCTCTCTCCATCCCTCCTGCAGATGTTTGGTCATGAGACGGCATGCGTTAGTGGACTCTAGTGTGAGCAAACACTCCACAGCACGCTTCTGACTCTCTTATTAGTTTGGTTAAACAAGTCAGCTAGCAAATCTCCTTAACCAGCCTAATTTGAATGCTTGCCAGTCAGTACTTAAAAACACAGATATCCTGTAGCACGTTTATCCTGCAAGAGAGTTTGAAGGTCGGATGGATCATATTTCTGCTGCAAGGACTTAAAAATCTTCATGGAATTGACAAGATTCCATCCACGAAAAGTGAGAAAAATGCTGATTCCTATCTGGGATGAGATAATCAAACTTTGCCCATCCAGACTACATCTGGCGTATTCTTTTGGGCGTTGCTGTGCCGATGCTGGGCGCGGCGGACTGCTGTTAGTGGCCAGGCGGCACGCTGAAGCATGCAACACACGTTGGCACAGGTACCTGGACCCAAACTGAACCGCAGAAAAATCCTCCTCCTCTGGTTCTTCATCACTGCTATCATGAGACAGGTCGGACAAGTTGAAGAAGAGGAGGGAGAAAGGACTGGTGTGGCCGTGGTGCGATGAAAGGAAAGAAGTGTTTGAGAATGGAATGACACAAACAGGCTATATAAACAAGACTAAAATGGACTGAACAAACACTGGAGAACTACGCAATGGATTTGCTAAGCTTGAAAAATTTAAATTATTTTTATGACACACGCACATCCTTATAGATGTCATGTTAGGCATGCAAATGTAATGCTTTTACATTAAGTGGGCACAACTGCACATCTAACAGAGTGAAAAGGTACCTAGATGACATCTGAGCAGCTAGCACAGTTCTTCTGGCCACAGTGTTGGGGGAGCTGGGTGGAAGGGGTAACGGCACGGAGGAGCTTTGATTGGCACCGTGTCTGGAGGAGGGGCTAGAGGGCATACCTGTGGTTGGCGGGGGCGTAAGCATACCGGATGGGACGGATCTGGGGTTTGGGCTCGTGGGAACAGAGGGGCTAAGGGTGTAGGGCCTGTACCTCTGGGAGATGGGCACAGGGGCAGTTGGAGGTATAGATGGGAGTGTGGTGGGAGTGCGAGAGACTGGAGGACTGGGGGGAACCAGAGAGGCTGCTGTAGAAGGGGTCGGAGGAGCCGGTGGGGCAGTTTGGGCACTCATTCTGGCAGAGCTTGGAGCTAGAGGGTTTGGGCTACTACCGTAAAGACTGAAAACAACAGGGATTGCACATATTATGACATACTGAAAGATAAAATACAGTTTATTGGATAGGTTTGGAATAACATACTAGTATTACTATTGATGAAGCATATAGTATGCGTGCTGTGCACAGTATCCAATTTACGTAGGAAGTATACAGTGTATAACATGCTAGAAATCTTGCGATTACCAAAGAAGATGGAAACAAAGAAACAGCAAATAAGAAAAATAGTACAAAAACAAATACATTTGGGAATGTGAGATGAAGTTGAATGTGAAAATGTTCCCATTAAAAGGACATTTTGGTGTAAATTTCTAATTTAACACACTTGCCTGGACAGAGAGCTGGCACCGAATGAACCTGCGCAGGGCATCATGGGACTGTCACTCTGGCTGGAGGGCGGGACGAGAGTCAGGTGACGATTCGGGGATCTGGCAGCAGTAATTGGCTGAGATGTGGCGGTCAAGCTGGCAAAGGGGTTACAGTCACGCGTACGGGTGGACATCATAAGAGCCTCCATTAAAATCTGGCCAATCAGGTCTTTGAAGTCAGAGTAAACTACGAGACGGAGAATTGTACTTTGATTACAGAAATGACATTTACCCCATACCCCCCATATTTCTCTGTAACTTCATACCATCTCTAGGATTCTTCTGAAATTCAGCAGCAAGTGAAGGAAGGAAGATGACATCATGGTCTTGCTCCTTCCAGGAAACACGCAAGATCTTACATATGAGCTGCAAAGCCTGCTCTTCAGAGACGTCAGGATTAGATAAAGAGTCCTGCAAATTATAACATCAGCATCATTTTTCACCCATCGTCCTTTTATTAATTTCTTCAGTTTGTATACAGAAACATTGTGATTGAAATTATATTTTGTGTGATGGCTTGGTCCAGTAGAGCTGTACTGCTGGTTACCTTGTCAGACAAGTTTCTTTTCTCTCTGCGGTCACTGTCTTCCACCTCCATGTTCTCTATTCCTGAGTCCACATCAACCTGGGACATGCTGAAGATCACGATAACATCTAATTTAATCGACTGCTCTCACTCAACTTTAACAATGCTTATACTTTTTGCAACTAATGAGACAAACATTATATGCAGTTTCTGAAGTCTATTTACAATGAGACATCTGGCATTCAGTGAGTGAGACAAATACTTCATCTCCAATAGCGTTTCATGTGTCCCAGCCTCTTTCGTCTTTGATTAGGAGTTTCAAGCGGACAAAGGTTCACAGATGTCTCACCTCTTCTCGCAGGAAGCTGTGTCAATGTCCATGCTTTGAGAGCGGGACAAAGATTGGGACTGTGTCTCCAGGCTGTTAGATGGTGAGCTGGAGAGAGAGCTTACCCCCTCGCTGCTCTGACTGCGGTAAGCAACCCCTGCAGTAATGGACAGCACAAAAGGAAAAACATAAGTATCTTTTCTTTAAAAACACTCTGCTTGCACTGCATCATGGAAAACATTGAGCAAGCAGTAAATGAGTTCAAGAAAACCTTTTGGAAACTTTTGTGCAGTGTTAACAAACACAGCATATGTTTAGTCAAAAAACAAATGTGAACACAAAATCGTATAAAAGATTGGATTTTGCAAGTTAACAGTGTTGTCAAAATTGTATCTTAAAGTAAAAAAAAATGGATAGCTGAGGCTGAATCGAGCATATGTATTAAAGGGATAGTTCTCCCAAAAATAATGTCATTAATGACTCGCCCTCATTTCGTTCCAAACTCGTAAGACCTCCGTTCATCTTCGGAACACAGTTTAAGATGATTTATATTTAGTCAGAGAGCTTGTTGACCGTTCATTGAAAATCTACGTACGGTATACTGTCCCTTGTCCAGAAAGGTAATAAAAACATCATCAAAGTCGTCCATGTGACATCAGTGGGTCAGTTAGAATGTGTTGAAGCATCAAAAATAAATTTAGGTCCAAACAAAACAAAAATTACGACTTTATTCAGCATCTGTTTTTTCCGCGTCTGTTGTGACGCGGATGACATGTTATCCAAAGACATGTTTGCGAAGACTGTAAATGAAGCCCGGGTGCAAAAACAACAACAACAAAAAAACTGCTGGGGCGCACCAGATAACACGTCAGCCGCGTTGTATGTCATGTGCGTCACTGCAGTCACGTGACTTCAGTCTCGCGCATGCCCTTCACAACAGATGCGGAAGAGAAGACAATGCTGAATAAAGTCATAATTTTTTTTCTTTTTGGACCAAAATGTATTTTCGATGCTTCAGCACATTCTAACTGACCCACTGATGTCACATGGACTACTTTGATGATATTTTTATTATCTTTCTGGACATGGACCGTAAACCGTACATGGATTTCAATGAAACGTCAACAAGCTCTCGGACTAAATATAAAACATCTTAAACTGTGTTCTGAAGATGAACAAAGGTCTTACGAGTTTGGAACGACATGAGGGTGAGTCATTAATGACATTATTTTCATTTTTGGGTGAACTATCCCTTTAAGTGATTAAGTAAGAAATAACTGCTGAAGACACAGGCTTAGAACAAACTCAAGCTTGTACTTTTGCAATGAACTGCTTTTTAATGTCACACCAAACTGAATCTGAATAGGTGTGGTACATGGACACAAGACGTAGTTGTTCCAAAGACAACACAGTCCAGCTCAAAGCAAATACACTTTCCATTATTTAGCCAGCAAAACAGGCTCATTGTTAATTAACCATGAAAAACACAAATGATTTAACTTTATGGTATCACAATGACCAGTGCAGAAAAGTAGCGAAACTTGTTTTCATCAATTGAGTCATACACCAAGTTAATAAAAATCTATATCATCCAAACTCCAAAAAACCATAAGAACCGACAGGCACAGCACAAGAGCGATTCGAAGAATCATGCAGTCATCAAATCTCTTTCAATGCGCTCTCGCTGTACTTTGATGTAATTCGCCTGTCGGTTCTTGACGAACACACCCATAGACTTTCTCCATCAAAATAAACACCCAAAACATTAATATGCTAAAGCTTGTTTAATAATCCCTGGACCAAAGCAAAAGGTCCTTAAAGGAATATTCCACTTTCATAAAAAAAAATCCAGATAATGTACTCACCCCCACGTTATCCAAGATGTTTATGTCTTTCTTTGTTCAGTCAAGAAGAATTTTTTTTTTTTTTTGAACACCATTCCAGGATTTTTATCAATTTAATAGACTTTATTTCAATGCGGTTTAAAACTGCAGCTTCAACGCAGCTTCTAAGGGTTCTAAACGATCCCAAACGAGGCATAAGGGTCTTATCTAGCGAAACGATAAAAATATGTACTTTTAAACCACAACTTCTCGTCTTACACTAGCCGTGTGATGCGCCAGCACAAACTTAAGTAAGGTCACACATGATGTATGCTAAGCTACCGCTCCAGTGTTAACAAGTGTGGAGAAAGAAGATCGTTCCTACGTTGTTGTATGTGGAATGATACTAATTAATGTCTTTGTGTCAGTTTATTGTTTAAAATGGTCCGCAAGTGTGCGTTTCACATATGTAACGCGTGACCTTTCAACGTTATTACGCAATACAAAAGGTCGTGCTGGCGCATTACACAGCTAGTGCTGGACAAGAAGTTGTGGTTTAAAAGTACATGTTTTTAATTTTATTGGCAAAAATGACTATCATTTTGTTAGATAAGACCCTTATGCCTCGTTTGGGATCGTTTATAGCCCTTTACGCTGCGTTGAAAATGCAATTTTAAACTGCATTGAACTGCTGAGGTTCAAAACAAAGAAAGACCAACATCCTGGATGACATGGGGGTGAATATTCCTTCAATACTGTAAAAATGAAACCAAGGAGAACCTTAAACACAGCTAACATGGCACACTGACCTAAAAAATAAATCGACTAAGAGACGGTGTAATCAAGACAAAAGATTATAACAGAGTGAAATGAAGCTTGTGTGTCTGTGTCCTGGGTTAAACCTTTGCCAGGGCCTGAGCTACCTCCAGTATGACTCTGCATTTTTCTCCAGAGCAATACACAGCGGGCAGAAAGCACCTACCTTAATATAAACCCGGACTTAAAAACCTTAAAAAATGGGATGTTGAATAAAGCAACTAACATCACTGACCTGCAAGCAGAGTATGCCTCATATACTCAACAATAAAGTTTTATTCACAACACATTCGAAGTAAAGACTCACTGTCCCATATTAACATATGCAACATTATCACGCAAAAAAAAAAATTCATGTTGCAGCACCCCAGAGTTGCAGATAACAAAGGCGCATTGGTCAGCCTGGTCTAGATGTCATATAAAAATCATGCTAAATGTATTAAAAATGTTGTCTTCTCAGGTTCTATTAAGTAAATTATTAACTCAATGACAAAATGTTGAATACTATCTCATTGAATAAAATGATAAACGCATCTGCTAAATGAATCAATCTAAATGAGTCAATACGATGGACTTTTACCTATAGCCCTATAACCCTTCCTGAAGGAAAAAGCCAGCGAAGCACTAACCTGATGCCCCCATCGGAGAGGTGGCAGGAGTGACATTTTGGGCATTAAGGCCCAGAGTGTGAGATGAAGCTGGTGGGACAGACTGTGATGGGGCTCCAGAGGGCCCGGGTAAGGGTCCTGGAGGGGTCTCTCTCTGTGGGGAGGTCAAAGGGGTACTGAGAGGGGTGCTGGGCTGAGACGTCTGCCCTCCGGCTAACCGGGCCAATCGCCTTCTTCGAATCTGAACGAGACAGATTAATCTTATTATAGATCAATAATTAGCACCTGTTTACAGTCTGGTCTCTAGTTGGCATATACAAAGGCAAAAGATTTGTAGGAAGATCTTTTTCTTTAACACTTTAAGTTAAATTACATGACATTAGACTATTTCAGGGATTTTATTTGGAGAAGACACACTCATGGCTTTAGCTTCCATGGCAAATACTGCCAGTAAAATGCCAAGGACATAAATTCGTGCAGAAAGGCAAGACCCAGTTTGAACCTGCCAATGATGTTTCATCTCTATTCACCAAAGAAATAAAGGTTTCACAGCTCACATTAAAATGAATAATTGTACCTACATGTAAGCAGCCATAATAATAATAATAATAATTATTATTCTAATAATTATAATATAGCAAACACACCAATAAGGCTACATATTTTGAAAAGTTGGAAAGTTCTGCTTTAAAATACTCAAACGGTTTGATGATGATTTTTACACTTTCAAGACCATTTTAAAAATAATGTGTCAAATGAAAAAAATAGTTAATTATTAAGCAAGCATGGGATCTATTTATTAAATCATTAAAATGAACAAGTATCATAGGTTAGACCTTATTTGCTACAGCAAAAAAAGGCCCCACTGAATAAACCAAACAATGAAATTCTGTAAAAAAAAATAGCAGCAAAAAGTGTTCAAGATTTAAAAGCTAAATGCTTAACATATAATAAAACACCAAATGATATTAAAATAAAACGACTTTATATTAAAAATGACGCTTGAAAGCACTGACAAACAAACAAGCCCATTGATTTGACGACTGACAATGCTTGTTGCGCATGATTTCGGTTTCTATATCAATATGCATGCTTTATTAACTTTAGTGTCAATAATTCAATATTTTACCATAACTGTAGTTGTAATTGATTAAATATCACATCCAACAATAATAACATTTATTTACACGACATCTTTCAGCCATTTTGATTTGCCAGTAAAGAAAACCTCCACAGATAAATATTAACTCGTGCATTTTCCAGTCGACTTCAAACGATAGATTATGATGATATTGTTAGATTTATATTAAAGAGAACAAAAGCAGATGGTCGAGGCGTGTGGCAGATCCCGGTTGGCAATTTATAACTTGCTAGCCAGCTGACATGAAATAACCAAATTTTTCACTATTTCACGTCTATGTCGGCACTGAAGTGGCGTAAAATGATGACTCAAACCCAACCATATATTTCTATGTGAACTAAGTTAATTTAATCAGAATTTGTGAGCTGTTGATTAGCTTGTGCTCTGCTAGCTTATCCAATCATTGCTGCGATTGTAAAAAGGGTGACAATGACAAGCCATTACACCTTCAATAAAACACAGAAACGTAACAGTCATGCCATGATGTGAACTGTTTCGAGCAGATTTGCTAAAAACTATGTGTAAATACTCTTACCTCCTCGGGACTGAGCTGCTCCATCGATTTTCTTTTAATTTTCAGCTTAATTATGTTGCTAGCCAGTCAGCTAGCTGCCTTATAACCAGCAAAAGTGCATAGTCTGAAGCATAAAACAAATATTAATAAGCGGTGATTGTCTAATTTAAATCTTTCTATTAAAACATCAAGCACGCGTGGTTGTTTTTCCTGACCAGGAAACGTTTTCTTCGATTACTGTGGAGAAGGTAACAAACACAAAAGTATTATTCGTCAAAACACCGACGCGGCCATTTTGGATCTGGAATCACGTGACGTGAGATCGACACATTCTAGGCTGCGGCAGTTCAGGAAACTGATTTCACTGCTGGGGAGACCTCAAGGGATTTGTTTACTTCAAAGCAAAGTTTAATTAGGTTAACTGAATGGCAAAGTTTATATTTTATGCAGATACTGTAGAGAATAAAGTCATTAGTTATTTCATAACAGCAACTTTATTAACAATTTATTGCCGAGATTTAAGGAAGTGTTTTCTCTATATTCTACTAACTACGGTAAATGTCGAGTCACTATTAAAATCCAGTGCGTCATTTGGTCTTGTAGGCTAGGAAAATTTATAATATAACTGTTTTTAAGATTAGTGGCGTTATATTACAGTAAAAAAACATACAATGTTTATTATATTTTTTTTTGTTTTTATTTCACAATAAGGAACTTTGACTGATGAAATGAATTGATTGATGGCCCTGTTTTATCTTAGCACCGATATAAAACTACTCCTAGAAACTTAAAAAAGAATAAAGATCAAATAAAATATAACAATAATTTAAATAGTAAAAAAACACAATTAAACAATATTAACAAGTAAAATTTAAGTGAAATAATTCTGGCAAACCCATAAACAAATACACACTGACAGCATTACGGCCACAGGCCATTAAGAAATCCTAAGCACTTTTCTCCACGTTTGTAAATGTAACTCTTGTTTCTTGATGTGATTAGAAAATGGAGGCACACAACAACTGACAACATTCAGAGCATACAGTGTTTCCAGTTGACAAACTAATGTTACATTGATTAAACAGTTACAGTGACCAGTTACACTGATACAGTGTTTGTAAATGGTCTCATGTCGCCCTCTAGTGACAATGTAATTCATGCCATGTATTCAATTGTTTACCAATCCTGGCTCAGAATGTATGTCTCATTGGTTGTAATTGATTAGTCTATGTTTTGGGACACATGTCGTATCCCCTTGCCCCACATTCCTTTGATTAAGAATTGAACAATTATGTTTACATCAGTGTATGTGTGTTTTTCAAGTAGTAAGCTCCTCCTCGGGACCTCAGACAACCCGTTTGAAAACTTGCTTGCAGACTTGATCTTCACAGTACAACTCCTGTGAAAGGTTAAAGAGTTTAATTATTATCGAAATAAACTCATAAATGACAAAGGTCTATGGGATATGAATTTCACTCTTACCAAATGGAGTTTATCATCCTCGATCCAGTGTGCCCAACCTCGGTTCTTTTTCTCACCGTTTTGAACACACACAATCTTGTTCCCCTCCCATTGAACCAGGGACTATTGACAGATAAAATTCAGTGTCATTTTGTCCTTCATCAGTTCAAGAGTGCATTAACGCAATAGTTGTGATCATTTACTTTAAACCCATATTACTTTATTTTTTAGAATACTAAAGGATTTTTCTGCAAATCATCCAAGCTGGTTTTTCATACAGTTGAAGTGAATGGTAACCACTTGTTATGCATGCAAACAATATGTGTTTGGAGTGCAAATAATTCACTTAATGCAAATATTTGAATTCGAACAGACAAACTAAAAGGAGATCTGAATTTTTCACTGGTCTGGTGCTGTAAAAATGTAAACATTGTATAGGCTACATCCTATACTGTCAAGAATTAAAGACATTTCATTAATTAATACAAAAAAGTGAATTGAATTCAGTATTACCTTGCAGTGTCTGTTATCCAGTCCCTTGGTAAACTCTTGAAACTCCTCATTCACCCTGAATGAAAAAACATAGTTTCTAAAAGTGCTGAGGGTCTTGATGACATACTGATCCCCCACCTGCTCGATCACTTTACGCAGTTTCAGCTTTAGGGCGACCTTACGGGTATACATGCCGATTCCTAAAAGATAACAGAGTTTTGGAACTATTAAGAGGGCACATTAAACAGAACATTGCATGAATACAAAAAAAACCCCCAAAAACACGATTTGATTTAACTTTAAAAAGTAAGTTGCCTGGTTGCCTTAAAATATTTGAGTTCATTCAACTTAAAAATATTAGTTGGCTCAGGAAAAGTTGTAAAAATTAAACTAATAATTTTTAAGTTGAATAAACTCAAAATTTCAAGGCAAACAGGTACAGTGCATTACAGTGCAGAAAGCAGTAATCTATTGTAATAGAAAAATTGAATTTTACCTAAAGCAATCATGTATCCTTCAAAGTTGACATTGCTAAGCATATCCCATGTACCACACATACTGGCAGGCATATTTACAAGAGACCGGATTCAATATTTGTAGTAATCTGAAGAAAGAAAGGTGAAGGATATGACAGAGAAAAAGATCCTCAGCATTTAAATCTGTGGCCGGCTCTGTGGGCGGTTCTTTAAACTTTTATTTGTATTCAGTGCTTCAAAGTTATCTGTCTGCGTGTTTTGCGTAAAGTAAAAACGTGTCTGACGGGTCTTTGTGTGTAAATATTTCAAACACACCTTCGAGCACAACACTGCCTGCTCAAAATAGAGTTTCTTACGCTGTGAGTGACGCTCAACATGATGATAAGACTTAAGTTTATACAATACTTATTGTCAAGTCTGCATATTAAAATAAAACAGGTAATAATGGTTAAAGGAATTATACGGCTTTAATTGATGACATTATTAGCTCATGAAAAGCTTAGATTTATACTAAACACATCTAAATACATTTATTTATTTTTTGAATCAAAAGTCCTTGTTGTGAAACTTTTGTTAGATGCTTTCAATCAACTGTTATTGTTTTCTTTTCCTCACATGTCATCTTTACTAAAAAATTCTTTCCACTGCAGTCAGAGAACTCATATGACACCATCACATGAACTGCACACGTAAAACATGATGTCAATTTCCAGAGAAAGATAAAGATTGATGCTGAAACGTAATTTCAAACAGACAAAGTTAAATAGGTCTAATGTAATTCCAACAAAACTAAATTAAATGGTATAATAGTAATACTGTAAATGTTTTATTATAATAACGATACCTTTTGAATCTTAAAGCCTCTTGAGAAATGAGACAAATCTGATCACAATCAACAAAACTACATAAAAGTGTCAAATGTGACTTTCAGGTGACTATTACACCCGCTAAGCTCTTCATATTATATGCAAATGAAATCAATCAGATACAGACAGAACCATAGAAAACAATGTCATTATTTAATCAATACATAAAGGCGAAAATCTTCTATTATTAGGGTTGTAAAAAAATATAAACTGGTAATTTTACTAGATCTATAAGACTAAAACACATGGGTCACATCCACATTTCCTTAGGCAACTCCTGGGGAATGATATAGAGACAACAGACAGTCGTAAAATAGATATGATCAGAGATCGTCTGTATACTTACACAGAAAACAAACTACTTTATAGTGCATGACAGCAAATAAGCCAAGAGCAATGTAGATACTCACTTTCTTCTTATTTACCTAACTTTTATACTATCGGGGGTGGTAGCCTTAAAGGGATAGTTCACCCAAAAAGGAAAATTCTGTCTTTTATTTTAAGCAATGTTTGTAACCAAACCCATCAGAGGCCTTCCTGAGTAGTTTTAAAGAAGTCAATGGGGTCTCTGATGGGTTTGGCCACAAACATTGCTCAAAATAAATGACAGAATTTTCATTTTTAGGTTAACTATCCCTTTAAGCCCTGTTAAGGCATGTGATCAGTTTGACTCTCTTATATTTTATGGATCATAATATTAAAGCAAATATAGCAATATTTGCCCCACCACATAGCTCTGTGAGCATTGCGTTAGCACCACAAAACGTCATGGGTTTGAACCCAGGGAACACACAGGGAAGAGCGGGGCACAACCTAACGCTTTTTGACTTTGGCTCTATCATTCAAAAAATATTTAAGTTAGATTAATCTTTTTTTTTTACACAGTCAACACACCTCTCTGCTACAAATGAACATTTAAAGTTTATTTGTGAGACCTATCATTATTGTACAATTACACCGAAAGTGACAGGAGTGCTAACGTTACAACTTACCCCATAGGTGGGGTTCATTGTAACAGATGGTTTGTTGTAACACCTGCTAGAAAATGTTGTTTAAACACAAATAATTCAATAAAATTCTGTCTATATAATATTGATGCACCGATGTATCGGCCGCCGATATTTTTCGGCTGATTTTTGATGAATTTGAAACCATCGGCATATCGGCTATGGCACGAGAAAGGCCGATACCGATTGTTTATTAATTAACTGCATAAAGAAATCCATTATATATAAAAAATGTTGTTAATGTTGTTAATAAAATAAAGGCTGAATTGCAAAAACCACCTTTGAAGGTTGTCATGCTCTCTTATTATATTTGTTTTAGCTTAATTTGTGCCTCTTTTATTATGTTGGTCAGTTGAATGTTAATTAGATCCAATCCATGTTCAGTAAAACTAATTTGATGCAGAAATAAACTAGCTTATAGACCAACTGTATAGTATTGTATACAAATGTTTAATATCGGTATCGGCATCAGTATCGGCCATAAGATGTCTGTTTAAATCGGTATCGGCCCAAAAAAATCATATCGGTGCATCCCTACTATATACTAAAGGTGCATATTGTTTATATATATCCATGATCCTTCATCTAACCATCCTTGTATTAAGCATCAATGCATATAAATAGATTTTTTAAAAGGGCTGCACAAGTAAGACAAAAAATTATTTTTGTCAGTTATTTCCCTTGATGTTATATTAACAGTTATCATCTTGATGAATAGTATTTACATTGTTTTCATTTCATTATCATTGTATACTGGAGGCTTAGTTGTAACACTGTGTTACAACTTACCCCACTGTGTAAAAATGTTTTCAATCCCACCTATCAGTTACTAAGAGTTGCTGACATGTTTTAAAATTGTTTTATGTTTTAGGTAACAAGACAGTGACTAAAATAATATAAGGTTGGATTTGGTGACTTACACACTAACTCAGAAATCGAAAAAAACTTAAGACGAAGAAATTTACTTTTTATGCCTCCAAAACACTCTTTGTTCAATATCTTAACCAATTCTTTTCACTAATTCACAGGAGATCATATTCTGATAGTAAGAAAAAATGACCAAAAGCACAGATTGCTCAGCCTTGTATAAATATATAAAGTAGCTGCGTTACAATTAACCCCGTGTTAGTTTGTGCCCCGCACCCCTACTGATAAAAAGTATAGATTGTGATGGAACATAAGTCACTTTGAGTAATAAGTGTCCTCCAAATGCATAATGTAATATTTTCTGCTTGGAAGACTCATCACATAGCACTTTAATAGCTCTAAAACACAAAATCAAAAAGTCAAACTTCTATATTTAGCATGTTGCAGTGAATACAGATAAAAACGATCTGATGCTTAGATATTTTTAGACGTCAAGTAAATGTCAGTGAACAAATGTAGCATAACCAAGGTTTGCCCTTTAGATTGCATTCTAGACTATAACACTTGTTATGTAAGCATTATTATGTATGATTAAATAAAAGCAAAATTATGCCACACTGCAGGTTTATTACCTTATAAAATGCAAAACGAATGATATAAAGATGTAGTGACTTTTAACATTTAAAACAATCTTCTTTATTAAAACATCTTTATTTGGATTTATTCATCATAAATTATATTCTACAAACCTCATGATATTGAATCAAATATTATCACCTATGATGATTCACAATAAAGTCAAATAATGGGTTAAAAAGAGCAGAAAAACTATGAATCAACTGTCAGACTGTCTTTGTAGGTAACAGGCCCGTTCTCCATCAAAGTCAGAGCTGGAGTCAAAGATGACCAGACTTATTAGTGCAAGTGTATCTTTGGAGAGGGGCAAGTATGACATCAGCATTCTTCTTCTCACTCTCTGCACTGTACAGGTTGTTCTCCTGAATATAGTTCACCACAGCGTCGGGCAGAAGGTAGCGTACACTCTGTCTCCTGCGCAGGGACCGCCGCACATGAGTGGCTGAGATCTCATTGGTCACCCATTCTCGAATCACATGTATGTTCTTGCGGTGTCTGTACAGCACATCAGACTGATTGATGAATTTCTCAGGGTCGCCACCACATCTGGTAATGCACGCCACGCCGTAGCGTCCCACTATCTCTTCAATGTCTTCTGGCTTCCAAAGGTTGGGAACACCAAAGGACTCCAGTACATCGGCACCACATAGTAGTTTCAGCTGGGGAGTGACTAAAAGTATATGGATGAAAAAAAAATAAAGAATTCATTTTAAAAAGGTTACCTTAATTGCAATTAAATTTTAAAGGGACACTCCACTTTTTTGAAAATATGCTAATTTTCCAGCTCCCCTAGAGTTAAACATTTGATTTTTACAGTTTTGGAATCCATCCAGTTGATCTCCGGATCTGGCGGTACCATTTTTAGCATAGCTTAGCATAATTCATTGAATCTGATTAGACCATTAGCATCACGCTAAAAAAAAAAACCAAAGAGTTTCAATATTTTTCCTATTTAAACTTGACTCTTCTGTAGTTATATCGTGTACTTAGACTAATGGAAAATTAAAAGTTGCGATTTTCTAGGCCGATATGGCTAGGAACTAAACTCTCATTCTGGCGTAATAATTAAGGACTTTGCTGCTGTAACATGGCTGCAGGAGGCGCAATGATATTACGCAGCGCCTGAAAATAGTCCCCTGCTATTAAAAGTAACCAAGGGGACTATTTTCAGGCAGTGCGTAATATCCATACGCCTGCTGCACTGCAGCCATGTTACAGCAGCAATGTCCTTACGCAAGAATGAGGGTATAGTTCCTAACCATATCGGCCTAGAAAATCGCAACTTTTAATTTTCTGTCGGTTTTAGTACACGATGTAACTACAGAAGAGTCAAGTTTAAATAGGAAAAATATTGAAACTCTTTGATTGTTTTTTAGCGTGATGCTAATGGTCTAATCAGATTCAATGAATCATGCTAAGCTATGCTAAAAATTTTACCGCCAGATCCGGAGATCAACTGAATGGATTCCAAAACTGTAAAAATCAACTCTAGGGGAGCTGGAAAATGAGCATATTTTCAAAAAAAGTGAGTGTCCCTTTAAAAAGGATATAGAGAGTGCATACAAAACGTAGTTAGGGAACTAGGGAATGCTGCAAAAATCATGTAGGAAGCTTGTGCTTAAAAATGCTTCATTGGTTACAAAAATCTTTGACATAAGTGTTACAAAGGTTAATTTAGAAAAAAATGCAGTCAGACAGTGCTAAGAGATGCAGACTATGCAAATAGTGTAAAGGCTGATAAAAGTAACAATGCATCTATACCGTCCCTTGAGGGAACATCAACCTGTAAACTTGTCAAATGGTGTGACATTTTAAAATACCCTCCCAAATAAATATTTGTTTCAAATGAGCTGTAAGGACTAGGTCTTAGTTAAATTAAGATGTTTAGGCATCTTTTATTAACATGTCTAAGAACAAGACCATATTGGTGTGTACAAATCAGACTTTTTTCATGTTTAAGTGCTATAATTGGGTCCCCAGTGCTTCTATCAACCTAGAAAATGTGAAAAAGATCAACAAAGTAACTAGGTTTGGTAAAGCGTTCTCTCCAAGCATGTGAAAAAATAAATTTGGCTCTCCTTGTGATGTCAGTAGGAGATAATACCGCATGTGTTTTAGTCTAGGACTAGCCTTGTCTGTAAAACCGGGGGAAGGAGTATTTAGGAATTATTTGCTGTACCTTCATTTGTGTTAATATAAGATGAACTCTGACAGATGCTTTCGTTTTGCTTCAGTTTTCGTCTCTTCCCACCTCTCACTGTGTCCACATCATCATTGTTGTTCTCACTGGAAATGAGTTCTTCATAATGGTGCCTTTAAAAATAATATCAAAATCATATAAAACATTATTTAGTGACAGCTAGTGCCACTCTTTAAAAAATGTAAACGATGCAAATGAAGTGGTTAATCCATCACTTAAAATGATAAAGGTTGTTGATGCTGACATCCAATCAAAACACCACAACTTTTTAACATGTGACATTGATTTTTTCACCAAAATGAAACCATTTCCATATTCTCCAAAAACATGTGATCTGAAAGATTCTCACCGTACTACTTTGGCTGTCTCCACCCACTCTGGCTGCTGACACTCCCAGTCATCCACTGTGATCCAATCAGAATTCTGGGTGGCAAGTCTGGCCATCTTCAACCGATGAGAGGCGTCAATCAGACCTTTCTTCTTATAGCTGTCTCCAACTGGAGATATTATACCCTTTACCACCCTGTATTTTCCTGAAATAAACATACACCAAAATATGCATCAAAACAGGATTAAAAAAAAATCTTGTGTATTACACAAGTGACAAATGGATTTTGAAGCCTATCACTATGCTGTACAAGTAAGGGATAATATACACTATAGTTTGTAGGGGTCTTGTATCACCCTAAAGGGACTTATACAAGCAATGCATGCGAGTCTGTGTTGTATTG
This sequence comes from Paramisgurnus dabryanus, assembly GCF_030506205.2. Lineage (NCBI taxonomy): Eukaryota > Metazoa > Chordata > Actinopteri > Cypriniformes > Cobitidae > Paramisgurnus > Paramisgurnus dabryanus. The sequence continues at coordinate 11,316,759 of NC_133357.1, read as the reverse complement.
TGGAATAACAACACTAGCCTGAAGTATCTTATTGCTTTTATTAAAGGTCACGTTTTTTCTGATCCCTAGTTAGTGTGTAATGTTGCTATAATAGCATAAATAATACCTGTGAAATGATAAAGCTCAAAGTTCACTGCCAGGCGATATATTTTCTTTAACAGAACTCGCCTTTCAATGACGTCAGTAGAAGCATTTTTGACTAAACTCCGCCCACAGAAATTTATGTCAGTTGCCATAGATATATACACTAGATGTCGCCTTGGGGTTTTAAGCATGCATCAAAACCGCCGCCATTTTAGAACAGGTGTCTTGTCATAGGGAGTAACTAGGTGAAGCAATCTGCAATCTCTGCCTGTACTTTGAATTCATGGACGACGACGGACTTTTGTGCTGCGTATGGATGTTAGGCCTACTATGCATTATAGTTAGAAAAAGTAGATTTTCATAATATCAAAACTTCAAAAAAATGTCTGGACTCAATGCTTAATACATGTCTGACTGTTGAAACGAACCAAAAGAAAACCAAGAAAATCACATTCATGACGATTTATGGTGATTTTATTTCCGTTACACCATTGCCTACAATGACGCTGATGCGGGGTTCCCCTGTTTCAAGATGGCGGCTCTAGTTGGCGCATTCGGTCCAATGAACTGCCATAGCCAAGGCGACATCTAGTGTACATATCTATCGAATCACAACACACTAAACAAACTACACAATCAGAACTCGTTACGTATTTCTGAAGGAGGGACTTCACAGAACAAGGAAGACATCAGCTAGTGAAAACAGCACTATAAAGATAATAAATTGTGTGAAAGATACCGCGTTTTTACCGAGGGGCAATCTTCCGATCTCTCTAATGAAGCCAATACAGAAGTGACTTAAACTGCAATTCATCGACTGACCACTTGAGGCTGGCTCCAAAAGGGAGTCAATTCCCATAGAGTCTCATGTTAAAAATACCCAACTTTACAGCAGAAAATAATATGTCCTGCCTCTTTACCCATTTTCGGTTTTCCGCGAGTGATTCGCGGTGACGCGCGGCCAAGATGGCGACGGCAGGCAACGCCTACTTTAAGCTTCAAAAACGATCTTCGCAAACCGTCACGGACGCTACGTTCATATTTTTTACGGTCTATGGTTTTTACACGTGAAACATGAACACATGTTACATGCGCACTGTAAACACAATCAAAGTTTAAAAAACACAGAAAGAACGGGACCTTTAAACGGTTACCACACAATACAAATATTAAAGGTGCATTGGGTCACCTTACATGTAAGTCACCGCCATGTTTCTACAGTAGCCCTAAATAGACAAACATTTCTATAGCGCGAGCTTTGTCACTACGTTGTCTCAGATTATGATTTGTTCGTCCTGAGGCGGCTACCGTAGCTTCTATGCGTTTCAAAAGGGAGGGGTGAGCTATAGTAAGGACTGAACCGTAAAATCTTTAGATGCCGCTAAATATCTACACAGTGGATCTTTAAAACAAATATTTTGTATCAACGCAACTTTCGCGAAGTAAAATCACTCAAAGCCTCCTTTCCGCTAGGTTTTGGCTAGATGGGATACAGCTTCGCCAAATCTCGCGCGATCTTGAGTTTAGGGTTAGGTTTGGGGGTAGGATTAGGATGAAAACAGCGATTCTGGCTAGATAGGATACAACTACGGCCTAGATCCCGTGAAATGTTAGGTTTAGGGAAGAAAACAGCACTCATGCGGCAAGATTTCACAAAATTTCTGTAGCTGTATCCCTTCTAGCCACAACTGGTTGTTATCCATGGATAACAGATCCCAGAATGAGACAGACCAATCAGAATAAAGTATTCCAGACAGTCGTGAAATAATATTTTTTATTTTCTTGCACGTACCACTGTCTTCAAGGTGGTCACGAGCCAGTTCAAACATGCGCAGGTGCATGTTTGTGATGGGGTTGAACGACCCGCATGCCAGCAGCACAACTTTGATTTCCTCTTGCGATGTCATTGATCACATAAAAGATGTTTCCTGCAGAAAAAAAATGTAAATGAGCTAGATATAAATATATGCAAGATATCTTTAATAAAATGTACAGGTAAAAACTTTAAATGCATGTTTATAAATTAACGGACAAATGTGTGGTAATAATGTGTCAACCGGCTAAAAACTGTTAGCTCTTACCAAATCAACAACACAGAGTCTCGTGCTTCCTATTTTAGTTGGTGTTGCTGTAAAACTGCCTCACGGACCCACAGACTTTACTAAACCCATAAACGCAGCGAAACGTTGTTCAGCGACAATACGACACACAAATGTAAAGTGTTTATTAATAATAGATCTTAATGTGACGGCTGTAAAAGTATGTGGAACAAATTATCAGTGCGAGTGACAGAGTTGCGTAAATCCGGTGAGTCGCTTCTCGTATTCAAGAACCTCAACTCTGCGCAACATTTACGCAAAAAGCAATGACGTGCTAGCAGTAGCAAACCACACCTTAGCATCTAGATTAGATAAACAGTACCGAACCTCACTCCTATTTTTGTTTCGACATAAGGACTTTTATTGGAGAATAAAGGACGGGTGGGAATTACGTCATTGCACTTTTAAATAACGCATTCGTGGACTATACAGTGTGCATTGTTTTTTTAGCTGGTTGTGTGCTAGCTACGCTAGCTGCGCAGGGACATGAAGAGTTGGATTTCTTTTATGAATGTGATATTGCCTGAATGCTATTAAATCTCTTTAGTCTAAAATAGTAAACGAAACTAAAATAAAAACATTTACTTTCATACTGCCAATCATTGTGTACTTATTCTAATTATATACAGAAATAACTGTAGTAGATATCAGATATAAACAGCTGATTCAGAACAATAACATAAATGTCATGTTCTGCATGAATAGATGAGAATGATAAAATGTGATATATTTTAGGATTTAAAGAATGGCGTCTCGGGGTAAATCAGAAACGAGTAAACTGAAACAAAACATGGAAGAACAGCTGGACCGGTTGATGCAACAACTGCAAGATTTAGAGGAGTGCAGGTACAGTAATGGCATCCTTTAAGTGAGACCTTTATTGATCTGCAACCACCAGTTCTGTTACAAAAACCAAAAAAATGCATGATATTTCTTTTACATTTGTATTATTTTAAGGTACATTTTTCATTTCAGGGAAGAACTTGATGAGGAGGAGTATGAGGAAACTAAAAAAGAGACATTAGAGCAAATGAGCGAGTTCAATGAATCCCTGAAGAAGTTTATGTCTGGGAATATGACACTAGTAGATGAATTGGGGGGAATGCAACTGGTGAGAAATAAAACTTTATTTACATTCTTTCAGACATATTAAAATCTTAGCCAAAAGTTTTATAATGTGAATGATGCCTATATAACTGTGCAAATATTCATCCTTCAGGCGATCCAAGCTGCCATCAGTCAGGCATTTAAGACGCCTGAAGTTATTCGGCTGTTTGCCAAAAAGCAGCCAGGGCAGCTGAGGACAAGACTGGCTGAGGTGAAGTTCTTTTGCATTTATGATAATAATATACAGTGAGATTTAACCCTATATATTTAGGATGATGATGATGATCTCAGATGTTTGGACACTCACTGTATATCCAAAAACTTGAACAATCATATCACACTGCATGCATTTATCAGATGGACCGTGACGTAATGGTTGGAAAGCTTCCTCGAGATGTCTATACTCAGCAGAAAGTGGAGATCCTCACAGCTCTTAGAAAACTTGGCGAGAAGGTGAGAAAGTTATTATTGACAGCATAACCCTGTCCTATAGCCACACCTGTTACTGAAGATTATATTGTATCATTTTTTTTAACAACTTTTAAATGTATCCATCATCAGTGTCTTACATTTTATGCATTCTTAAATGCACAGCTTACACCAGAAGATGAAGCGTTTCTTGCTGCCAATGCTAGTGCTAAACTGAGCCAGTTTGAGAAGGTCACTGCTAGCCTAGGTAAGATTACCCAGCAGTACTTTTACTATTACTGTTAATATAATTCACAAACAAACATTTTGTTGCCTTTCCAGGATCGGAAGATAAGATTATGGCATTGGCCAGTTCTGGCGTCGAGAAAACCCAGACATAAACATGTACATGGGTTGACATTTGTTGTGAGTTTTACTGTTCTTTTTTTTTACAACGACTGCAATTTCTTAGTTGATGGATGTGGTTAAATATGTGCTTAGGAATATTCATACAAGTATTTGTGTTGTATGCATCCTGCACATTTTATGACCTATTGTACTGATCTGGGTACAGTGAAAAACTGAGTTTACATTGTTCTGAACACTTAAACATGAAAGATACCTGATATTTTAGACATGATAGTGTTGTCTTTTCTTTTTAATTGTTATTGTTCATTTTTAGTCCTCTAGTTGTAATGTAATGTATTACAGACTGTGCAGCCAATTACTCTTTTGGTACGGAGTATTTGAAATAATACTATGAATTTTATTCTTATGTTTTTTTTGTGATTTTAACCAGTGTGATGTTTGTAAATATTTTGTATTAGAATATAATTGATGAAAACCTGCCAATGTTTGTTGTTTTATGTGCTCCACACATCTCATTTATTTTATTGCTTTGCACAACAGTATTGATTGTATTTTGGAAACAAATCTCTCCAAAATATATTGAGGACTAGACTGTGGTCTTTGCGGATCATACGTAAAAAAAAGGTAAAAAAGAGGAAACTAAAGACGTTTAGCTGTGCCAGTGCACTTTACAACCATGTTCAATTCATCAAAATTATTTAGGTATCATAATAACATTTGATCTGCATTTATCTAGGTTGTTCATTTTCAAGTATAATAATATAATTTAGTTAGCTACAGAATTAAATGATATTAATGAATTTAATTTTACAATAAAGTGTTACTGTCATATTACCATAAAACAGCTTGTCAACCCAGTAGTTTTACTAGGACATTAGCTGACTCTAAACCATTTGGCAGCATTGGATATATTATACTGTTCAACACTAGGAGGCGCTCTAATTCCAGAAACTTCTGCTATGATCTGCAATTCACTTTGCATTGATGCCTCATAAAAAATTATTTAAGCAAGATGAATGTAAATTGATTAAAAATCTTTTAGTGGTGAGCAAAATCTTCCTATCCTTTAAATCTTTAATAAATGTGGGAATGATGGATATTTTCCTTTAACGCTAAACATTAAAGTAGGCCTATCTGTTTATTACTCAGTATCATATAATTATGGACATACATTAAAAAGCATCTTAGTATGTAAGCATCTCCAGGGTAAAGCCTCTTGGAAAAGGAGCATCGAAGTCACTGATTTCACATTGATATCAATCTTTCACACAGCCTTACTCAGCCAATATTAAAGATATCAAGGTTATGTTTTCAAAAAATATTTTTATATTATGTAAGATGACTTTATGTAGAAAACTATGGAGGATGAAAAATGACTTCAGTGTATATAAATACATAAATCAATAAATGTAGATATACGTAAATAAATGAATAAATAAATGCAGAAATTAATAATAATTAATAAAAATGAATAAATAAAATATACATAAATAAAAAATGTAGAAATCAATTAATTATTGCAAAAACTATATATATATATATATATATATATATATATATATATATATATATATATATATATATATATATATATATTTCTACATTTGTTTATTTATTCATTTAATTAATTATTTATTTCTGCATTTATTTATTTATTCATTTATTTACTTATATCTACATTTATTTATTTACATATTTATTCATTTATTTATTTATATACACTTAAGTCATTTTTCGTCCTCCATAGAAAACAGTATACAACAAAAATCACTAGCTGATTTTTCAAAAGGGTCAATTTTTTTGAAATATAAAACCCTCCATATAACGCTGCAGTGAATGTGGACATGTAGTGTAGCATATATATATATATAAAAAATGCATTCAAACATTTTTCCCCATCTCATTATCCTTTATTTTGTTCATTAACAAGCATCAACTTCACTATAATTTTCCAATTTTAGAAAAGTGAATGAGCTTGAGGGCAGCATCCAACAATTCTACAACATCCCCAGTTTACATTTCTAGAGCAAAAAATAATTCAAAATGTGAACAATGACCACTGAAGACTGCAAATTCATAAACGCTAATCTTTGATTCAGTAGTATAATCGGTCCAGACCCATCTTCAGCTTCAATGTGTCATTTACAGAAAATATTTATATCTGTTACACATGCAAAGACGATGCCCCTTTAAATACACACCACCTGCAGCTGTTCACACCGAAAATATTTCATCTGGGAACGTTTCTGTGTCAGCATCCTAAAATTGTCAAACCACGTGACAAAATCACATTGTTTAAAATGCATTAAACACTGTTTCCCCTTAAGAACCTGCAGATTAATATTTGTATTGGGGAGGGGGGAAAGGACGACAGATATAAAGATTTGTGCGATTTTTAGTATAAACATCAAACAAATTTTGGTCTCATGAAGTGATCATCTGATCGGAAACAAAATGATTGAGAATACAATATGAAAACAAACATTCTGTGACTGTTATATTTGTGTCTTGTTATGAATTTCATGCTGCCCTCTTTATCTTTATCAGGAAATACACTTCAAGATCACCTTGCACTATACACAAATTGTTAAAATTGCCTAAAGTTCATTTCAATAAAGTACATCTTTTTAAAAGTGACATGATTTAGTACAATATTCATTGATGATACAGTATGGACCTATTTTAGCTACACATCAACATGAACACAAGACATCTATGTTGGACAATTAAAACGTCCACTATTGAGAAAACTAGCTGTTGACCCCCTAGTATAACATAAATGGAAATCAAATCAAATAAAAATCGCTTCTGTGTGTCTATAAGAAACCTAATGTTAAAATATATTATAAAATAAAATTACTAAAATGGCATGGATGAATGTTAGCTCTGTTATTAATGGGCTGTGATAGGCAAAAGGCACTCCTAACTCTTCCAGCTGAATTTATGAGGGGGATCTGTTGACCAAATCGTCAAAAGAAATAAAAAAAAATTAATACATAGGATAAAAAAAATAAGAGTCAACATTTCTGAACAAATCTTTCATTCTTCGCCCTTTCATTGGTCACAAAAACAGACCTTCTTCACAACTCCCCATCGTACCTTTCCTCATAACATAAAATTATATTTATACCACCTATCACTTTAGATCTTAAACTGAGAAAATTCGTGCCTATAAACAATACATCGACAAAAATGAATAAAGTACACCCTAAAAAATGCTTGGTTATCATCAACCCAGCATTGGGTCAAAAAAAAAAGGGATAAGCCCAGCCGTTGGGTTAAATTAACCAAGAAATGTTTATATTTGACCCCACAATGGGTTAAAAACCCTGCATTTTTAATAGTGTACCCTAAAGCTTTACTTCTCTCTTAACTAAACCATCAAAATTCTCCCAAATAATTAACATTCTTTTAAAGCCCACCGGGAACTGAATATATTCTCTGGTTTTCCAAAAACTGGATATTTTTTCCGAAAAATACGACCATTTTGGTAGTACGGAGCCCCTAAGGTGACATGGAGCAAAAATTAAATAAAGTTTAGTTTCGCGTGCACATGTGAAACTATTGCGTGCGCACGTAAAACTATCACGTTTAGTTTCGCATGCGCACGAGAAACTATTGCGTGCGCACGTGAAACTTTCGTTTTCACGTGCACACGCGATAGTTTCACGTGAGCACGTGGAACTTTCACGTGAGCACGCGGAACTTTCACGTGAGCACGTGGAACTTTCACGTGAGCACGCGCAACTTTCACGTGAGCACGTGAAACTAAACATTTAAAAAAATTCTGCACATGAAGGTTTCGCGTGAGCACAAACTAAACTTTAGATTTTTTTACTCCAATGTCAACTTAGGGGCTCGGTATTACGGAGAAGGGTGCATCCTAAAAAAATTCCAAATCGCAGTCAGAAAATGAAACTGATGCCACTACATGGAGAAATGCAAACCTGGAGAAGACACCATCACCAAAATAGAATAAAAGTTTACCAAATGTAAACAAATATCATTACACAACTCTACAGTACAGTTCCATGTACAATAAAATCTAGCGGCCGTACTGCAAAAATCTCATTTATATTGTATGTTGTATTTTTTACTAGTAAATTGAAATGTGTTGTGATCGAGGAAGGGTTAGCCCTTTTAATGTTTAAAAGAGTTTTAGGGGCTTTAAAAAGACAAGAATTCAATACTAAAACTAAACGTCATTGGGTTAACCCTGAATTTACGAACGAAAATGAATTAAATACAAAAATAAAAACATCCCCCCATTACTTTATTTTCAGTACCGTTCAAACGGACCATCTTGAGCTAAAATTGTCATCAACACGAGTCTGTTAAATACATCACAGACCTAACAATGCTCATATAACCGATCATCGATAGCACATCATCTCACACGGTAAAAAATAATTTTTGCGCCTACATTTTTAAGTAGCCCAACTTGGAAGTCACATCAACTTGTGACAAAGACTTAGCTTAACTTATTTTAACTTTATTTGATAAGTTACAGCAACTCATCACCTGTCAAGATTAAAGTACATGACTTCCATGTTGATTATACTTATGAATTTAAGTGCAATTTTGTTTTTTACAGTCACTACAGTCGCAAAATGTTTCCCAAATTGGTGCATACTGTGATTCCAATTGGTCTTTATGTATTACAGAAAACACAAGCACTGACTATCACTTAAGAATGGCTTAAATAATCGCAATGTTCCTAAATTGTACAACATACAGTACCACGCAATAAACAACAGTATATTCATCACCTGAATGTGATTATTAGTCCCCAAAACAAAAACGTCTGCGCCACCACTCGACTAAAACACAGAAGCTGTGGTAGCGTTAATGCCATTGCGAGCTCAGCTAGTATTAGCGTACGTATAGCCGAAACACCGAACCGATTCCACGCCTAAATAAAAATAAGATGCACACCCACCCGAGAGGAAAGACAATGGAGTCTGTCACAGAAACCTCAGCCGCTATCATGGGTTTCTCTATCTGTGAAGCGAACGTCTCGTACGAGCATGACGGAAAAGTTGAACTGAACATGCGAAAAGCATTTTTGACAGAAATATTCTACAGCAGTGTATTTTTGTCGTCGGATAGGCTTTCACGAACACATTGACTAATTACATGGTTTCATCATATTTACAAAATATCAAAAAGCAATTGTATTCTTTCATACCCATGATTGCAAATCTTGCCATGCAATATAAAGAGAGAAGAAAAATATAGACAAAAATGCCAACTTATTTCTCTTTCCGAAGTACTCGTGGATAAAGCAAAGAGTCCAACCCTTTTTTCCTCTAGATTCTGTAGCAAATCTAGCTTAAATTCATGTGCAAGGATTATACATTAAATCGTTCTCCCGACTCCATAGTCAAAATAAAAGTGCAGGGATGTGTCCTTACACGGCTCCAAAGAAAAGCAAATCGAAATAAATTAATAACTTGGATCTTGTGATAACTACACTACACAGAAAATCACCACGATAAGATGTCAGCCTCGGCTGGTGGAAAATAAGCTGCAACACCTGTCACGACAGACACCAGATATATTCGCATCTATATTGTACATATATTGTATAATTATTACGTTGTTGTTTGTACGCATGGCTCTGTAGGTAGGGGCTGAAAGGGAAACATGGGCTTCCATATTGGCAGAGTGGTGTGACTGTGCGAGAGTGTGAGTGTACTGATCTGTGTGTGTGTGTGTTTTAGTAGGTAAGGGTGGAGTCGTCCCATTCCAGCTGCTGCTGTCTGCTGGAGCTCTGCTGGTCTTCAGGCTCACCGGCCTCATCCTCGCTGCTGCCTGACTCTGCGCTGGTGATGTCATCTTCCTCCTCGCCATCCTCGCTCTCCTCCTCTTCCTCATCGCCTTCTTCCTCGCTGCTGTGCTGGTCCTCATAAGTCTAAGAGGTAAAAGAGAGTCTTGATCTTATGTACTGTGAAAAAACTCAAAATCTTCTGAACATAAAATCCTCAATTTGGTATTGAAGAACTTGTTTGAGTCACTAAAGTAAAAAAAAAATACTATTGTTACTAAACTCATGAAGTTTAGTAATGTAGCTCCACAAAATAGAAAAAGGGATACAAAAATGGGAAATTTTGATAACAGTGCTGTTTTAGATGGTTTGGCCATTTTAAAATCCTCTGCTATATGAGCGAGTGAGTTAAGTTAAGGACACACCTCCATGGGGTTGACGGTGATGGTGAGAGCCGAGTCGTCCCAGTCCATCTCGTTCTCTTTTCCGTTCTCCTGGTCCCTCATGGTGCGCTGATGAGCTGCGCGGATGCGGAACACGCCCAGGATAATCATGAACACCAGGAAGCTCACGCACACAACGATGACGATGGTGGCGGCACTGGGGACAACTGTGAAGAGCACACAAAGTGATGTTTCGAATAAAGCCGTTCAGATGACTCCATTTTTAATAATCCTTAAACTGCCCTACTTTTTAAAAACTCGAAGAATATTTTTGGCCACAACATTAAACAGATTATATGTTTGATTACAAGGTCTGGATTATGTTTTATAAGAGATTAGTGCAATAATCTGGAGGAGATACAGTAGGGATTGAGGTGGCCAATGAAGAGAGAAACACAACAGATGGGTCAGGGTTGGAAAGGTTAAAGGGACACTCCACTTTTTTTGAAAATATGCTAATTTTTCCGCTCCCCTAGAGTTAAACATTTGATTTTTACCGTTTTGGAATCCATTCAGCTGATCTCCGGGTCTGGTGCTACCACTTTTAGCATAGCTTAGCATAATCCATTGAATCTGATTAGACCATTAGCATCGCGCTCAAAAATAACCAAAGAGTGATATTACACAGCAGGCCAAAATAGTCCCCTTAGTATCTTTCAATAGCAGGGGACTATTTTCGGGCAGTGCATAATATCACTACGCCTGCTGCAGCCATGATACAGCAGCAAAGTCTTTGATTATTACGCCAGAATGAGAGTATAGTTCCTAGCCATATCTGCCTAGAAAAACACAACTTTTAATTTTCCGTCGGTCTTAGTATACGATGTAACTACAGAAGAGTCAAGTTTTAAATAGGAAAAATATCAAAACTCTTTGGTTATTTTTTGAGCACGATGCTAATGGTCTAATCAGATTCAATAAATTATGCTAAGCTATGCTAAAAGTGGTAGCGCCAGACCAGGAGATCGGCTGAATGGATTCCAAAACGGTAAAAATCAAATGTTTAACTCTAGGGAAGCTGGAAAATGAGCATATTTTCAAAAAAGTGGAGTGTCCCTTTAATGCTGGGTAAAGAATAAATACCTGAAGCCTGATGTGTGTTGGCGAGGTTGTGTCCTGACAGGTCAACTGAAGCATGCTGGACTTGGTTGATGAACTGAGGTTGGACCATTGCATTGTTAGCATGATCCATGGGGTTGGCTGTGTGGATCACGTTGACCTGATTATGTAAACAACAATGACGATCAATCTCCTGCCATATCCTTCTTTCAAATAGTGTAATGGTGCGTTTACACCAACCGCGGTAAGGGCATGAAGCGCGAGTGATTTCAATGTTAAGTCAATGTGAAGACGCGTTGAAGCGCGTCAGGAGGTCCCGCGGCGCGGAAGACGCGTTTCCGCCTCATTCGCCCGTGAAGCTCGCACGAAAGGCTCGAATTGAGCGTTGTGCGCTGTACGCGCGAATTGTGCTTTTGTGCATTTTGCGGTACACGCGAATTTGCGGCTGACGCCCGAGTTGAAAAATTTGAACTTTGGCAGAATTTCGCCCCGCGTTAACCAATCAGGAGCCTGCCTGCTGCTGTGGTGGCAGCCCCGCCCGGAGTCACTCACTCAACCAAGGCTTGATATTGTCCGTGCGCAGTCACCCAGAGCTATACGACACAAGTTCTTATTTCTATAGAGGAGACAGGAATAAAAAGGACCTCGCTTGGAAGAGTGTCAGTAAGGACTTTGGGCAACCTGGTAAGTTGTAATACACACTTCACTTTTAAGTCACGTGACGTTTATCGACCCGCGCCGTTTATTTTCCCCCTATAGAAAGGTTACCAAATACAAACTGGTAACTCTCTCAATAAATGCACAATCAACATCAGTCACCTTGCAAACAGACAACCGCATAGCACTTGCCCCTCCCACAAGAAGCAGAGTTTGCCTCTGACGCGCGTCAAATGCTTGCTTTTTCCGCGCGTCCGCGCGCGAATGCATTCAAAGTGTTCAAGCGGCAAACTAGGCGCGGTAGACGCGATTTTGACGCCCAAAACGCGTTTGGTGTAAACTCAGCATAAGAAGCTTTAGCAGTCTTTTGAAACCAGAAAAGGCTCATCACACAATGAATGATAAATCTGGCACCAGCTGCTTTATACAACATTTCTAAGACTCAAAACTGTAAAAAATAAATCTGATTGGACCCTTTATAAAATAGCACAATGAGTGGCAAAATGCAATTGAAAATGCAATTATGCCCTTATTATGAAGTAAGCTGACTACACTGGAAACTCCCACTGATCTGATATCAGTAGGCTATATATATATTTTTAACCCCTTCATACCCTGCGTCCACTGGAATGGACGTCACGTTTTGTGGTTCAAACCAATAAAATGCTCATGAACCAACAAAATTAGGCACACTGATTAAACACCTGAAAAATCAGGTCTGAAAGTGTTAAAGTCTTAATGCACATATACCATGGAATATTTTTAGCACCTGACACATTTCCACCAATTTATATCCCATCATACTGCTCAGCAGTGTGTGGTCAGCCATACCTCCACTTTAAATTCATTGCTGATGTAGCGGCCGTTGAGCTCAGAGCAGACCAGTTTGAACTTCCTGTCAAACAGAGCATCGGTGTGCCAGTTCCTATAGCGAATCAGATGCAGTACCTGTTCATAGTTTGCCATCGTGTTAACACCTGCGGACAAAGACGAGAACATCTTCTGAATCTTATAATGTTCAGTTGCTTACATCTGCCACAAAGTCAAACCTGACCGTTTTACCAATATAAAATTTATAATTACTATTATAGCTTCCATTATAACCAAAACGTTATGGGGCGTAGCTGTAATTTTGGTCAGTATGGCAAAGCCCTATTCTATATACCAAATTCCAATGACCTATTTTTCACATGCTTGCAGAGAATGCTTTACCAAAGTTACTGGGTTGATCTTTTTCACATTTTCTAGGTTCATAGAAGCACTGGGGACCAAATTATAGCACTTAAACATGGAAAAGTCAAATTTTCATGATATGTCCCCTTTAATAATTCTTCAGTTTTTCTGTGGTTTCTTTGTCTTTCAAGTAAAGCTGCTTTGAAACAATGAAAAATTGTAAAGAAGTGCTATATAAATCAATTTTACTTGACTATAAGCCAACCAAAATGTGATGCTGAATCTAATCTACCATGAACAACGCTCACAAGAATGATCCAACTCATTGATCCTATTGTAATAAAAGGATTAGTCCATTTTCTTAAAAGAAAATCCAGATAATTTACTCACCACCATGTCATCCAAAATGTTGATGTCTTTCTTTGTTCAGTCGAGAAGAAATTATGTTTTTTGAGGAAAACATTAAAGGATTTTTCTCATTTTAATGGACTTTAATGGACCCCAATACTTAACAGTTTTAATGCAGTTTAAAATTGCAGTTTCAAAGGACACTAAACGATCCCAAAAGATGCATAAGGGTCTTATCTAGCGAAACGATTGTCATTTTTGGCAAGAAAATAAAAAATATGCGCTTTTAAACCACAACTTCTCGTCTTCCTCCGGTCCTGTGACGCGCCAGTGCGACCTCACGTAATACGTCATCACGTCAAGAGGTCACGGATGACGTATCGAAACTACGCCTCAGTGTTTACAAGTGTGGAGAAAGAGGACCGAGCTGACATTGTTGTATGTCGAATTAAACAAATTAATGTCTTTGTGTCAGTGTATTGTTTAAAATGGTCCACAAATGTGCGTTTCATATATGTAATACGTGACCTTTCGAAGTTATTACGCAATTACGTGAGGTAGTGCTGGCGCGTCAAAGCCAGAGGAGGACGAGAAGTTGTGGCATATTATTTATTTTTCTTGCCAAAAATGACAATCGTTTCGCTAGATAAGACCCTTATGCCTCGTTTGGGATCTCGTTCTAGATTCCTTTGAAACTGCATTAAAATTTTTAAGTGTTGGGGTCCATTAAAATGAGAAAAATCCTGTAATGTTTTCCTCAAAAAACATAATTTCTTCTCGACTGAACAAAGAAAGACATCAACATTTTGGATGACATGGTGGTGAGTAAATTATCTGGATTTTTTTAAGAAAATGGACTAATCCGATAATAGTAGTTTGTTGACTGTTGTAGACAGGTTACCTGTGATGACAATGCCCATGTTGGAAGAACTCATCTCCAGACCTCTCTGCTGAATTTGGACCAGATCCACATCCAAGCTCTCATGATCTCCATTTAGATCATCTCCAACCACAGTCACCTCACAGGTGTCCAAGTTATGCATGATCTCCTCAGATACCACCGTCTCTTGCACTGCAAAAAACAAAAGTAATGGTATTTTATCTCTGATATATATGTGAATGGGAAAGTAAACTAGGAAATACTTACACGCCTTTCAACTAGTAGAAAACCTTACTGACTTTTTATTTTCCTCATACATAAGCTACACATTTCATCACAGAAACCATTACAAACAGTCACACTAAATTATCACATCAACATGATTATTCAAGCATAAACCTCTAGTATCACTCCAACAGTTTAGTAACTCCTCTTGCAGCCAATAGGGAAACAATTTAAAATTCTTCCCTTCTAAATTAATTTATTTAGCAGATGCTTTTTCCTCAAGTGGCTTATATTTAACATTTTGCCTTAAGAGCCAACAATCTTCCTTTTTTTGCTTTTTCTGCCTTCTCAACAAAATCGGAAACACTCTCATCATACCTGTAGGATCATCCTCTCCCTCAGCCTCTGCCTCAGCATCCACCTCAACCTCGCGGGTGATGGTGCTGACGATGCGTAGCTCGGGGAACAGCGTGACGCCCTCTGTGCTCTCGAACTCGGCTGCTCCGCGGGCAAAATGGTCAATTCCACTGAGGCTGATCTTTGGCTCCTCTGGCTGGAGGACCATCACGTAACCTTCAGAGTCGGGCACGGAGATACACGTCTCCTCATTGAAGCATCTGAAGAAACACCATATAGGAAGCAAATCATCAGCATTTTCACAACTATGATTGGATTTTTTGGAAAACAAACATTGTGCCCTAACTATCCTAAGCGCTAAGTAATTTGTATGTGCAAGTAAAAGCAAAACACTGCAGAAACTAAACACTTAATACCAATTATAACATATTTGCTGTTTAATATGTGGTTATGTAAGGTTTTAACTTAATGAGATTTCACTTTGGGTGAAGCTCTCTAGATTTTGATTTAATTGCATTGTATAGTACACAGCAAGTCAAAGTGTAACTCTACAATTAAAAATTAAGTTACTGTCAATCATTTTGTTGCTTAGCACTGAATGGCTGCTTAATTAATGAATTCTCTGTTGATGGAAACTAACTTGACTGTGGTGGTGACACGAAGATGACGGATGCCTGGTGTGGGGAACTGTCGGGAGTTCAGGTAAGAGATGTGCTGCATGACCTTCTCAAAGCTCTCAATGTCATCTCCCTCTAGGCTCAGAGAAGACTGGTTGGGGTTAAACTCCACCTGCAGACAGACACGAACAAACAGATCAAACAAGATGCCATGAGTTACAAAAACACTGGAACAGAACTTATTAGAATTAGAATAGAACTTATTCTTAGTTCCTTTCCTAGAACTTAGTAATTACTCTGTAATCATGTACTATGTACTATAATCCAACTGGTTCTATATAGCTTTTAAAAACAAAGCATTTTTGGTGTATTGTAATGCCAACGACTGGCAGACAGACAGACAGACAAAGCATAGACTAATAGATAGACTAACAAAAATTTAGATAAACAGACAGCGAAAGATTGGGAAAGAGTGAGACAGATAGAGTGTGATAGGTAGACAGACAGACAGACAACTAAGCAGACAGATAAATAGACTAACAAAGATTGAGATAAACAGACAGCGATAGATTAGGAAAGAGTGAGACTGCTGGAGTGAGACAGAGTGAGATAGGTACACAGACAGACATACAGATAAGCGGCAGACAGATTGGAAAAGAGTGAGACAGCTGGAGAGTGAGTGAGATAGGTAGGTAGACTGATGGAAAGAGTGAGACAGATAGAGTGTTATAGGTAGACAGACAGACAGATAAATAGACTAACAAAGATTGAGATAAACAGACAGCGATAGATTAGAAAAGAGTGAGACTGCTGGAGTGAGACAGAGTGAGATAGGTACACAGACAGACATACAGATAAGCAGAAAGACAGATTGGAAAAGAGTGAGACAGCTGGAGAGTGAGTGAGATAGGCATGTAGACTTATAGATAGACTAACAAAGATTAAGATAGACAGCGATAGATTGGGAAAGAGTGAGATAGCTGGAGAGAGACAGAAAGACAGCAATAGGATTGGGAAAGAGTGAGATAGCTGGAGTGAGACAGAGTGAGATAGAGAGACAGACAGACAGACCGATAGACATAGACAGATAAGCAGACAGACAGATAGACTAACAAATATTGAGATAGATAGCAATAGATTGGGAAAGAGTGAGACAGCTGGAGTGAGACAGAGTGAGATAGAGAGACAGACAAACCGATAGACACAGACAGATAAGCAGACAGACAGATAGACTAACAAATATTGAGACAGACAGCCATAGATTGGGAAAGAGTAAGACAGAGTGAGTGAGACAGAGTGAGATAGAGAGACAGATAGACATGGTCAGACAGACAGATAGAATAACAATAATTGGGATAGACAGACAGTGGTAGTTTGGGAAAGAGTGAGACAACTAGAGTGAGACAGAGTAAGATAGAGAGACAGACAGACACAGAGAGACAGACAGACAGATATATAAGCAGACAGACAGATAGACCAACAAATATTGAAATAGACAGTGATAGATTGCGAAAGAGTGAAACAGCTGGAGTGAGACAGAGTGATAGACACTGACAGACAGACAGACAGACAGACAGACAGACAGACAAACAAATATTGAGAGATTGTGAAAGAGTGAGACAACTGGAGTGAGATAGAGAGACAGAGAGACACAGACAGACAGACAGACAGACAAGCAGACAGACAGATAGAATAACAAAGATTGAGATAGACAGACAGCCATAGATTGGAAAAAAAATTAGACAGCTGGAGTGAGACAGAGTGAGATAGAGAGACAGACAGACCGATAGACACACACAGACAGACAAGCGGAAAGACAGATAGACTAACAAATATTGAGACTTTCTAGCGATAGAAAAAGTGAGACAGCTGGAGTAAGACAGAGTGAGATAGACAGACAGACAGACAAATAAGCAGACAGACAGATAGAATAACAAAGATTGAGATAGCCATAGATTGGGAAAGAGTGAGACTATTTTGAGATAGAGTGAGATAGGTAGGTAGGTTGGCAGGCAGACAGATATGGATAGATAGATTGATATGGATGGATTGATTGATTAATATGGATGGATTGATTGATTAATATGAATGGATAGATAGAGATATAGTGAGACTGGGAAAAAGTGAAACTGGGAAAGAGTGAGACAGCCAGATGGATAGACGAACTGCCAAAGAGTCAGATCCAATACACTACAGCTACTACACTTCTTGAAGTTACCCACCTTCACAGCTGAGGCCACTTCTTCTGGAAGCTGCACATCAAGACCTTCTTTACAGGTGTAGAGGCAGTCAATGACCTTCTTGTTCTCCAGTTTTCCAGTACGGATCATGAGTCCAGCCAGGCTGCCCCGGAAGTACTGAGTCATGCGGGCGCTGCCACCTGTTCAAACCCAGAGATAAACAGATTACAGCTGTGAGACTTCAAACATATGCCCTGCCGAGGGTTCAGCTCAAGCATGCTCTCATGACTGATGTTCATGCATGTTAATTCTGTCGTGCTGGCCCGGCCCGATGCATCTGGGCTTCTGCGGTCACACTGGATGATGGATGATCTGATTAAGGCCTGTGGCCACATGCAGCTCTTGGTGGGCGAAGTAGAAATGGCAAATGAATGGGGATTAACACAAATAAAGCACATGAATAAATTAATTAAAGCAGTTTGCATATACTTATATGGTTTGGTGGGGTAATTGATGATGTGTTTTGAAACATCATATTATTAAGGTTTTAAAAATGGTTCACCCAAAAATCTAAGTTTTGAGTGAACTGTCCCTTTAAGGGAAATGAAAGCCAAGTGATACTTTATCTGAATGTAATGTCTTACTGTATATACTATGACTGCATCTGAAAGACACCGAATGATGCAGGAAGGGTCAAAGTGACCTTAACCAGTAATATGACACAGAGTGATGCTCTAAAGTGGCTCCCGTGGGTAGCGAGGTCATTCGGTGAGATCAAATCACAGACACAACTGCGCTGACACGGCCAGCATAAACAATCCTGTAAACTGCAGCGTGGCTTGAAGCCAAATGCTCTGATTTGTCAAAGACACAGATACCTAAAGTCAGCTGAACTTCTTTTTGTGTAACTTTAAATTTACTGAGCAAAATGAGATGAAGCTAGTTTGATGAATGAATAAAACAGAAAGGTGAATAAAGAATATGACAGGCGGGTTTATGATCTGGCATCTCTTGTCTGGATTGCATCATGCTACACATGTTATGCAAGCGCAGACTAAAGCTGCATGCACATGCAGCCCTTCTGCAGCTGTGTGGCTTTCAGCTGCAAAAGAGCTGTACATGTGCAGGGATATATTGGGATGATGGGAAAGACGTGGGCAACCTGTCAAGGGCTCTGAGAGTGTTTGAGTTTCATTGTCATGTCCTGAGAGGTCTGTAGAGGTAAGACAGAAGAGCAGGAGAACAGCAAGGCTCATTATAGTCAATCATTTGATGCATTTTCATGAACACACAATTTCTTAATACTTTTAAAATACTCCACAGCAAACACAACCTACTTCCTAATACAGTGCATGTTTCAATTCCAACAAAAGCTTGCGGCAAGGGTTTCAAATTCAACACAGAGTTTCCATCATTGTGTACGAGGAGGAGATCAATAGATCATTAGTAAGTTTACCTTGCCAGCAGGCACCGATGGTGAGCTGGGTCTCAATCTTGGCGGCATGCAGCGGATAATCCTCTGTGACCAAGAAAGGCTCAAAGGTGGAACCATCCACAAACAAAGTCACTGCCGGGAACTCGATGTTCAACACGTAGTGATGCCATTCTTTATCACACACCTAGGAGAAGAGACATGGATCAACAAATTAAATCAAAGCTTTTTACTTATAATTGTGATGACTATCAATTTATTTTAAGATTATAAACACTAATTCATGTTTAGAGGAACAATCTTCTCCATTCACATTTGTGCATTAATCTATACATTTCTTTTATCACTATCTGTGTTTCCTGTGATCGAATGCATGACCCTTGTGTTGCTCTACCACACAAAAATGACATATACCTACCTTGGGAATAATCGTAGTAATGCTCTGAATTTTCTAGACTTGTATCATGGTGATACTGTATGTTTTGGTCTTGTATCATGTACTAGTGTTGGGTGAAATGCCCCATTGTGAAATCGTCCTATTATTAGCCTGTGAGGGGTGGGGCAATATTTTACTCCTTTTTTATGTGTTTATTTTTTACTTATTCATGAGAAGCCACTTGATTGGTGGACAAAAAAAGACTGTCATAACCGCAACCTTCTTAAAACTGATGCCATTAATCCGAGTGCATCATTAAACCCCAGGTGCTTTAATATTTCCTGCGTGCCCGGTAGTGTGAATAACACACTTGCTGGTTTTAAACCCCTGCGCACCTAACAACCTCTTTAGTGCAAGGAAATGTCAGGGCCACGCGTATTGCAGGCACATGTGCGAGGAAGAGTCCGAGTTAGGCGCATTACAAGTTCAGGTGCTGGGAGGAGTCCATGATGCGCGTTAAGGTCCGAGCAAGAGTCAAGGGGCTTTATGTATAAAAATATGCGTAGATTTTATCCCTAAGTTGCGCGTATGCATATAAGGCAGATTTTGCATATTATGCACAAAAGCTTTCAGGTTTATAAAACCATGCATATTCAAGAAACTGCGCAAAATTCTGTTCATAAATCCTAGTGAGCATCTTGTTCCCGAAACAACAATATATGGAGCGTGCAACGCTTAGTTTTACTAGGCATAATGTCGTCTGCATATCATTTTAATATGGAAAATATTGTTGTTGTCCCATTTCCAAAAAACGCTTCTTTTCATGACATTACAAAAACACTAATTTATATTAGCTTGGCTAAAGTATGTTAACATTTTTAAACAGTACAGTAAACATATCAACAAGTAAAAGAAAAAAAATCAACAAGTAAAACAAAAAGTTTTGAGTAGACTACATCAGAAAGTAGCCCTCCAGATTGTTTTATCCATTGTGGTAGCCCTTGCTCACAAAAAGGTTGGAGACCCCTGGTCTAGAGCATCTGTATGGTGCGCACTCATTAACGCGAAGTTTATTTTTTATAAATCCCAATATGTACGTGGAAAATTGCACATGCATATTTCTATGTCCATTTTGTGCGTACACAACTTTTATACATCAGACCCCAGGTAAGTGCGAGAAGGCAGTGGTGTAGTCTAGATTTTTGTAGTGAGTATACTGTGATTTTTCCCTCTCACCCTTATGCTCACTCGTCCTAGCGCGACACCTCATAAGCACCACCACACTCACAGATGCATACAGTAAAGATATTCATGTAACTTAGAGCATTCTGAAAGTGTACTCATAAACTCATAAACTGAATGTGTTATCAACATGTCAGTTTATTATAAGAAAAAAAAAAGACTTTAGAGCCAATGGGTTTACAGCTGGGGAAACTGGACTGATTTTTAGACTGGTTTAGTGTTAATCAACATCTAACTCAGGAACAAAAGTTACTTAACTGTTAATTAAAATTAAATAAACTGTTTACAATCTTCAATCCGTGGCAAACACATGCATTGAAGGAGAAAAAAATATTCACTCTTTCAATAGATATTATCTGACAACTATATGTTTTTAATTAATACACATTTAAGATGACCATGAATTAACTATAATTTGCATAGTCATTGATATTAAAGCTTATTTTTTGCATATAATATAAGCATTGTCTAAAAATGAAAATAGGCTTATACTTAATTATTATTACAAGACCATCCTGTAGCCTAAAATTTGCAAGTCTAAACTGAAGATCAACGCAGACATGAATTTCCTCACAGAAGTTTAAGATCATATACATCTTGTCAAGATGATCTTGAACGCAGATATATAAATGAAAACAGAGAAGGAAAGTTTAACAATGTGAAGCACAAGCAAACATGCAGAGGAACTGAAGGCAGCTAAAAACCATCAGGATATTATCACGGGCTTATTTTATTGCATTTGGAGCCTTACCTCCAGATAAAGTAATAAACTGGACTGATGATTTAAATGTTGTACTCACATGTGCGTTGTAAGCTCTATGGATTTTATGTTGCAGCACTGCTTCACTCGTTCACTTCTCAGTGTCGCGTGAGCAGCTACACTGCAGGTTCGACTTCATTTGGCGCTAAGCAGACCTCTTGGTGATGTCAGAGTACCGCGAGAGCGATTCAAAGCAGATTTCTCCATGTGATAACTGGAGTCGCTCTCGCGGTGCTTTGCTGTCACTTACCTGTGGCGTCACACCAGTCTGCTCCCCAGTCACTTTCGCGTCACTATAGTAATTTCATTTCATAGAAATTCATACGCCGATCGGATCGCGCAGTTCGGCAGGAAGTATATAGCCTAATATGTATTTCAACCCGCTAAAGTGGCAAGTGTAGCATGCTAATGATCAGTGCTTCACATGTATATTATGACTAAAAGTTTAAAAATGTCAAAAAACCATGCTGTTACGCATCCTCGCGCTATTTTTAGTGGGTATACGGAAATCCTTGACCATTTCTAGTGGGTATACGGCGTATACCTGCGTATCACGTAGACTACACCACTGCGAGAAGGAATCCTCTTAAATGAAGAAAAGCATGCAATGCACATGTTAATGTGAAACTATGATGATAATAAGAATAACTATAGCCAACAATCATCATGAAAGCCCGCTATTGGCCATATGTCTGACTATCGGTGATACACAATGGTATGGTCTATCAGCACAACCATATCATGTACCATGGTATTCTTTTAAATACCTTGGTGTGATGTGCAAATATGGTAATCACTGAGCACAATGCATTAAAGTATGCCCATTTGATACAAATAAGCTCATTTTTTTAACATAAATTTGTTAATAATAATTTCCTTCAGTAAGGTTTTGAGAGATCTGTTGGACCTTTAATAAAGTATTTTCACTGCCATACATGAGGTGCTCTATTCATAGCTTGGGTGCTTAAATTTAGTATGTAAGCAAATCACACAGAGGTGTCTTTCAAAAGCGACTGCTTGTAAAGAGGCACCAGTGGACTTACTTGGTCAAGTTTCCAGTGAAATTCTGCAGGTTTGTAGTTCTCGGATTCAGTCGGGTCCTGACGCAACAACAGCACAAGACGACAGTTGTGTACGTATAGAGAATAGTGGTGTCTGTTCATCTCTGCGGACACATAAACACAGAAATAAATCACAGAAATACATTTTGCAATTATAGCTTATGCTAACACACTTATCACGTGTGTCCTCTTAAGATCTGCATGTTATTTTGTATATATAATCACCAATTATATGATTTAACATGTGCTGCATGTATTGTACACGTGTCTCAATCTGCATAAACTGATACAAGCCTACTCACACAAAAAAATAATGAAACAACTTTCCATAAACAGGCACATAACTATGATGTAATCACCCTTACATAAGAGGCTCTAATAACTGGACAGTCTTCTTGACTCACAAAACTACAATGAACCATTCATAAGCTACAAAATTGATGTTACGAGGCCATTATTTTAGCGATATATTCCTATACGATACTAATCTTATTATTAAACATTTAAAGGGATAGTTCAACCCAAAATAATTTTTTTTACATATACTCATGTCATTTCGTTTTTTCCCTTCCGAGTTGTTAACTAGCAGAATGTCCAACCTGGTTTTATCCATTCAATGAAAGGAAACGATGACCACTGCTTTCCGCAGTCCTCATCCACTTTCATTAAATAGAAACAAGTTTTGGACAGAACTATCCTTTTAAATAAGATGAAGAGGACACAGAAACAGTCTTGGTGTTATGTCAATGTCATTACCGGTTTTGTCAGAATTGCAGAGGATGGTTTCTTTCTCCCTGCTTCCAGGTCCATGCCTCATCCACACTGAGATGGTAAAGGGTTCCTTCAGGCTGGTGCTTACCACACCCTCAGGGACCTTTGTGGCCTGGGTGCCATTGAACTCAAACACCTGGTCGCTGTCGTGCCCGTTGTCAGTGGGCAAGCCAATGGTCCAGTTGGCAGAGTTGCCAGGAGCTGGCAGTAACTCCACAGTACCGGCACTTGCACCTGTATGTGCATAGAAACAGTAATTGCATTATGGTTTTTATAGGCCTTTGAGATTATGCAATGTTTGCAGGTAATCCCATTGCTACAGTTTTAATGATATGCATTTTTGAAAGTATGCTAATTTGATTTTTATAGTTTTGGAATCCATTCAGCCGATTTCCGGGTCTGGCGCTACCACTTTTAGCATAGTTTAGCTTAATCCATTGAATCTGATTAGACCATTAGCATCACGCTAAAAAATAACCTAAGAGTTTCAATATTTGTCCTTTTTAAAACTCAACTCTTCTGTAGTTATATCGTGTACTAAGACCAACAGATAATTAAAAGTTGCAATTTTCTAGGCAGATATGGCTAGGAACTATACTCTCATTTTGGCATAATAATTAAGGACTTTACTGCCGTAACATGGCTGCAGGGGGCGCAATGATATTACTAGTCCTCTGCTATTGAAAGTAACCAACTTTTAATTTTCTGTGGGTCTTAGTACACGATGTAACTACAGAAGAGTCAAGTTTTAAATAGAAAAAATATCAAAACTCTTTGGTTATTTTTTAGCGCGATGCTAATGGCCCAATCAGATTCAATGGAATATGCTAAGCTATGCTAAAAGTGATACAGCCAAACCCGGAGATCAGCTGAATGGATTCCAAAACAATAAAAATCAATTGTTTAACTCTGGGGGAGCTGGAAAATTAGCATATTTTCAAAAAAAAGTGGAGTGTCCCTTTAATGGTTTATATTTTAATCTTATACGTTTGTTGTGATTTACCACAGAGCTTATGCAAGGATTTTTCGGAATACGTGTCTCTGTCGCAGCCCTTGCCGATGTGGTTTGTCTCTAACATAATAGTGGCCTGAATGGAGGTTATTGGCTCATCGCAGGTCTCCAGGTGCATGCTAGGAAACAATGCAAGACTTCCTGTGCCAGGTTCATATTCAATCCTTTTGTTAAATCCTGTTAATAGAGAGACAAATGCGGGTGACTCAAAACATACACAAAATGCTTTGCAATATGGATGTATATGTTGGTTGTACATGTATTAATGCATTTTATCATTCAGGCTTCGTAGCCTTATTGCAACTGCAAGGCTTATCAAAGAGTGCTTTCATCTAATTTAGCTTTATCCAACAAAAAACACAGCTGTGTTGTCCTTAAATGTCTTTCGTACCTTGCCAGCTGGGTTTACAGGTGGGCTTGATGTTGATTTTGACAAGGACGTCCTCAGAGGCGCGGTTTTTACCGCAGTCATACGCGGTCACTGTAAGTTTGTACATGCGCTCTTTGCTGTAGTTCAGCTTCTCTGTGTTCTTGATGTTGCCTGTTTGTTAATAAGAAACGACAAGCAATGAGCTCATGCTCTTTTCTTTAATATGACAAAAGAAATGCTATACAAACATGCAGCTGGGTGAACCATAACATCGAAGTGAAAGTTAACAGTACATTTATAGTACGATCAACCAACATTGATCATGCTTAAATTCAGTCAACACCTCAAGGTGACATACGACCAACATCAAAGATAAGGTGTGCTGAGGATTCTGAAATGGCTGCTTGTTTGCACAAATCAATTTTTATAGGCACACTATAAGTGTCATGAATAACAATGACCCGCAAGTCAATATCACTGTAAAGTCTATAAGCTGTAGCTTTAGCAGGAGTGTCAGACTGGCGGTGTCATAAACAATTTGGAAGGGTAGCAGTAGACATTTGTAGGGTACAAGTAGCAGATTAAGCTAGAAGTATAGTCCAGCGAGAGTTTGCGTGCAGTGTGTGACGCAAATTTTATCTTCAGAATAGTACGCCACTGCCGGATTTGCGCATACTTGTACGCATAGGCAGGAGAATGTAGTATGCAACCCAGGAGATGCATTGCATTTTTGCGTAGAACGTCCGCATACACGTACGAGTTAAATGCACATACGTGCAAACAAACTATATTCCGAGCTTAAGCATACCAGCACTTTTCTCTCAACTAAATGGCCGGATCAAATCGTTCATGACAGCGAACAACTCTACTTACCATCCTTGTCAATACTAAAGGGCACATCGGGGGTGACAATCTCATAGCTGCAGATCTGACTGAACTGGAACGAGCAGTCGGCATCCACGGCCTCCACCTTCATGATGCTGTCGTACTTTTTGCCCTCGATCACTGTGGCTTTGTAGGACTTCTCTTTGAAAACTGGAGAGTACTCGTTCATGTCATTTACTTGGATGTGGACAGTGGCCCTATGGGACATTAAAGCGTGTTTAATAAACTAGAATCAGATGAGGGGGGAAAACAGGCAAGTGATGTAAGTCAGTAACAGCTGGCTGATTGATCTGGACATTAAATGATGGTACACTGACATCCCCAGGGCTTTGTAGTGTACTGTCAGCTTGATCTCTTACATAATCTTTTATACATCTGGATCACATTTCACCCCATAAGAAAGATTATAAATGAATGCAATTCTACATATGAAGCTTTTTAGTGACAATTAAGATTATATTATTTATATATTTGCATGACAATTAAGAATCCGCCAGTAGTTCTCATTAGCAATGGCTTCAAGACATTGAGTTTTTTGCATTAGTGATTCTCATTAGATTCTTATTGCTGTTATAATCTTTACTGTTCATTAATTTTTAATGATTCTTATTTAATAGTGCATATATTTTAAAAGTTGTTTAACAATTAATTCAAAAACATTTTACTAAAAAACAAGATTTTTTAGTAAGAAGTATTAAGCAATAAGATTTAATTTGTGCATTATTGAAATGAGAAATGGGGTTGGGCATTATACAGTAGCATTTCTTCTTAATTTGGGGTTAAATATGACCCAGACAACATGTTATATTTGCTATCATGTCACATATCATTTGACATTTATTGCTGCTGAATGCAAAACAAAGTATTATATGCGAATTATTAGAGTGTTCCTGTAGCATTGCATTAGTAAAACATGAGGTCATGGGTTTGATCCCAGGAACATACATAGTGATAAAATGCATAGCTTGTAATGGACTGTGTGATTTAGATAAAAGCATCTACCAAATGCATACAAGTAAATATGTGACCCTGGTCCACAAAACCAGTCTTCCTCAGTAGCATGGGTATATTTGTAGCAAAAGCCGATACATTTTAGGGGTCAAAATTATTTATTTTTCTTTTATGTCAAAAGTCATTAGGATATTAAAGGGACACTTCACTTTTTTGAAAATATGCTGATTATCCAGCTAGAGTTAAACTTTTGATTCTTACCGTTTTGGAATCCATTCAGCTGATCTCTGGGTCAGGCGCTACCACTTTTAGCATAGCTTAGCACAATCCATTGAATCTGATTAGACCATTAGCATCTCGCTCAAATATTTTTTATATTTAAAACTCGACTCTTCTGTAGTTACATCGTGTACTAAGACCGACGGAAAATTTAAAGATTTTCTAGGCAGTTATGGCTAAGAACTATACTGTCATCCCGGCATAATGATCAAGGACTTTGCTTCTGTAGCATGGCTGCAGCAGGCAAAATAATATTACGCAGCAGCCTAAAATAGTCCCCTTAGTAACTTTCAATGGCAGGGGACTATTTTCGGGCACTACGTAATATCATTGCGTCTCCTGCAGCCATGTTAAGGCAGCAAAGTCCTTGATTATTATACCAGAATGAGTGTATAGTTCCTAGACCATATCGGCCTAGAAAATTGCAACTTATAATTTTCTGCGGTCTTGGTACACGATGTAACTACAGAAGAGTCAAGTTTTAAATAGGAAAAATATTGAAACTCTTTGGTTATTTTTTAGCGCAGTGCTAATGGTCTAATCAGATTCAATGGATTATGCTAAACGATGCTAAAAGTGGTAGTGCCAGCCCCGTAGATCAGCTGAATTGATTCCAAAACGGTAAAAATCAAATTTAACTCTAGGGGAGCTGGAAAATGATCATATTTTCAAAAAAGTGGAGTGTCGCTTTAAGAAAAGATCATGTCCATGAAGATATTTTGTAAAGTTTCTATCGTAAACAGATGAAAACTTTATTTTTGTGAGTGGATGCCATTGCTAATGACTTCATTTGGACAACTTTAAAGGTGATTTTCTCAAAACATTTTATCCAAAGGGACTTACAGTGTATACAGGGTACAAAAGTGTTTTCCATAGGTTTAAACCCATGACCTTTTGCATTGCTACTTATCGCAAACACTTCAATAGCAGCACCAGATCAAAAACAGAGCTCCTGGCCTTCCATTCATTGGAATACACTCTGATCAAATATACCCACTTGTGAGATTTCTTCATGTTGCCTCCATCAGGTCCTTCCCCACAGTCATATGCCTGAATAGTAAAGGTGTGCTCCTTCTGTAGTTCACAGTCCAGTTTGTCCTTAGCCCGGATCACCCCCTCTCCCGTCGACTTATCCAGCACCACCGCCTCAAACGGAACATTCTGGCCGTGGATCTTAAAGCCGCAGATCTCCCCTGGAAATGGCAAGGTACATACCAGTTTAGTCAAGCCCACCCTTATGCTAAAGGAAATGCTGTTTAGTGAAAATGAAACTCCACAACAAAACCAATAACACGCCACACGCAGCCAAAGTTGGTTTGGCAGCCAAAGGGATTGGGACACTGAGGGTGGGTGGGGGGTGAAGGTGTCTGTGGAGGAAGCCAGAAGCACTGTGGGATGGGTGAGTATACGGGAAGTGGAGGGGACGAGAGTTAAATAAGGGAATATTGAGTGTCTGGTCCAAGCCATTTGATCACATCGCATCCAGTCATGCAGTAAGAAACCCAGAATGCAGACAGGCATTTCACAGGAATACTTAATATACAAGGACAGAAAGGAAATGATAGAAACATATAGCTAATATCTGCAAAATCCTATTTAAATCTGTACACTTAAAAAGCTCACTGCTCATAAAACAAACAAAAGAAAACAAGGTTAAAATGTTGAAGTTAATCATGGGGCAATGAAAAAGATTTATGACAGACATCCAGCATCCTATCAGAAATTCAGGCAGTGCCACTTTAAAAACAAAAAGGAAAGGAAATATCAAACAAACAAGCAAACCCCCTCATATGGAGCATCAATTTCTCCTTAAAACTAGATTTTGAAGTGAAGGAAGTCTTCCTGTGCAATGTTGTCTCACGCAAACCCTTTGAAACGAACTGAAAAATGAAACAATAAAGAAATAGAGGAACAAAGGCAGTGGAACTTAAAGACTGGATGAGAGCAGGGGTTAGAAATATCCAATTGCTTGACATCCACATCAAACCGCAGTATATATGCCATGCTATATCTCATATGGTGTAGGAGATGCTTAAACTAAAAGTCAGACCACATCACAGACCGTACAGCAGAGAGAGTTTGCATCATTTAACAATCTCAGCAACGTTACTTTCTTTAAAAAAATGTAGGTTTGTTTGTTTTTTTACCCCAAAAGGTACATAAGTAAAAATACCCTTGCCCCTTAAAGTAAAGAAAAATCTAGGCTGTATCAGTAAACTCGTGCATTTATTTGGTTTTGTAGCTGATGCACTGTTAGGATCTGCAAACTTCAATGGATGTCTCATGCATTGATATTTCTAAATTCTGTTATGCCCCACGTCAAACTTGTCATCCAGTTGCTAAAGTTTCAATCGCAAAAAATTCAAAGGTGAGAGAAAACCAAACAAAAGAAGAACCGGGAAGAGAATAAAGAGCATGGCAAGAGGTTCTGCGTGAAGTGCCGATTTCTTATAATTGCGTTAGTGGGTTAATAAAACAAGGTTACAATGCGGAAGAAAAAGCCCATCATCACCTTCTTTGGTGAAGGTCACCTCAAAACTCTCTACAAGAAGGGAGAAAAGATAAACCCAGATCAGTCAAGAGAAAGAAGGAGATTGACAGAAACACAGAAGCAAAGAGAAGAGAATGAAGACAGATGTTACAGAAGCAGTCAAATGCTCAGAATACCTCAAATGAATTAATCGCACAAGTACAGATCGGTTTTAGACCGCCTTTTGCCGAGTATGTGAAACTTTACCTGCGCTGCCTCTATACTATACTGAAAACATAAATAATCTTAAAGGGATAGTTCACCCAAATACAAATTCTGTCATTATTTACTCACTCTCATGTCGTTATAAACCTATATAATTAACACAAAGGAAGATATTTTGAGGAATGTTTGTAACCAAACCGATCAGAAGCCCCATTGAATTCCAAAGTATTCTATTATTTTATCCTGCTATGGAAGTCAATGGGACCTCTAATTACAACTAATTAAAAAAAAATCCTAAACTGATCCATTTTTATAAAACAGATGCAGTACTGGATTATGAAAAAGTATCTTCTGTGTAAATACAATAATATCTTTTATTTCGCTATTAACTCTTTCCCCGCCATTGACAAGTTATCTCGTCAATTAAGAAAAAACATTTGCATAAAAAAGTGTTCCTGATAAGGTTTTGTGTTAATCTGTAATACAGATGGCTCTGTACCTGTGGATATGGTGAGAAACATTTTAAGTAATGCTTTGTAAAAATCCCATGGCGCTGTCCGAGTGCTGAAACGCTTCGGCTCTCCGCACGTTTGTAAATCCTTTATCTCTTGTTTGTATTTTTAGAGTACAAACCTTTTCTTTCATATTTGCAAATTATTTTATGAGATTACAATGATTATGTAGGATATCAATACATTTACAGCAATTAAAAGCCTACTTTTTGTACTTCTTTGACTGAAAAAAAAAGGCTTTTCAAGGTTTTAATCCAAAAAATTAAAATTTCAATAAAAATGAAAAAAACACAATTTTTCAACATTATTCTTAAACTGGTGGTCTTCTTCCTCCGCCTAGTTTTTCAGTTTACAAAGTCCGTTATCTAAATAGGGATTAGACATAGTACAACTGGCTTTTAAAGGGGATGAGAGATTAGACTCTCATTGGTTTATTGCACGTTACGCCCAAAACACACCCATTACTCATTATGAGAATAGGAACAACCCTTTTCGACCGTGCGCTCGGAGCACAAACCATTTTTCCCGTCGTTAAATTAACAAAAGTGGCATCAGACACACCCATTTAGGTCGTGCGCTTTAGACAATGCGCTTAGATCGTTAAAATTGGGCCCTATGTATGTTTTGATAATCATTCAAAATCTGATCTCTAACAAAATTCCTTCACAAAAATGTAATTATTTCAGCTTTTTCCTAAAAAAAAAATTTATTTAAAAAATAGCCATATTTAAGAGTTAATTTGATATATTTGTATGTTTATATATTTTTAGAAGAAAATTTTCCTGGAAAGCATTTTGTGAAACGTTAGTGAAAATCACAAAAAATGCTGGCGGGCAACTTTTAAAAAAATGGCTGGCGGGGAATGAGTTAAGTAACAATCCATTTGACATATTTATCCCAAGAGAGACCGATTATCTGATGGCTGTTATGCGTAAAGATGTTGTACCAATCTGCACCATGCTAATCTTGAGGTCAGTCTGAGCTGGATTATGACTGTATATAAAGCACAAAACAGCATAGATAGTTCACATTCACACTGAACAAAGAACAAAGACACAGAGTAAAGTAGGAAAATAGGAGAAAACTGCTGTTCATAATCCCTGTTGGGGTTAAAACATTACATTCTGCAGCCTTATGAAAATACAAGATTAACCAAAAATGTCTCTAAGCCTCTTTTCTGTTAGCTTGGCTGACAAGTTAAAGTCCAGTTTGACCCCATCATCGGCCCTTTATTGGTGGAGCTGTCCACCTTGTTTTTACCTCCACAATTACAGATGGATTTTCCATTAGGATCTGCTGTTGAAAGTAAGCCATCCGACTGAAGCCTTATGCCTCATTGGTGCATTCTAAAAACACTGATGACTGTACATCTGTACACCTCCCCAAAAATCCAAGTGCGTACTCCTTCACTTCCCATAAGTCGAAACACAATGAATATTGATTCCTTTCCTCAGACTGCTTTACTGCACGGTGGGAATCGATTAAGATGCAACATGAGAAACGATTCTGCCCGAGATGTGAGAAACAAAACCCCTGGTGGAGGGTCTTAATTGTTTACTTGATTATTTTTTGCTTTATGACCGTCTTAAGATTTGACTGTCCTGAAGGTCAACAGACCCGAATAAAGTTAATAAGGAAAAATTAACATCGAGCTGGCACTGCAGAGTCCTCCACTGATAGGAACGTAAAAGCTTTCGATAAAGTGCGTCATGTGTGCAGTGGAAATCAATGCTTGGGGCTGGTTTATAAAACACCAGCAGAACATCAATCATGATGGTGCATTTGTGGCCCTAATGGGACATCATTTTCACATACACAAAATGAAACAAACACAGCTGGGAAATGACAAAAGAATGAGGAATTAAAAAGGGTTTGGGAATTTTTTTTAATAATGCAGGGTTCCCACACCTTAGTTAACTTCAAATTCAATGACCTTTCAAGGACTTCCAGGTCAAATACCCTCAAATTCAAGGACTAAATGTGGGGACACATTTCAAGTGAGAGCAAGGTTACATTGTGTTACCTTTTAAGATACATTGATACAGTTTCCTTTCGAGGAACTTGCGCTGCGTCACTGCAGTGACACTTTGGGGACGCCTCCAGGGGTAAGTGCATCTGAATGTGTATATTAAATTCAACCAATGATGAGGCTTAACAACAAAGACAGGGTGACGCAGGAGCCAGGAAGTATATCGCTATCCGAAATATTGCCAAAGACAGCGTTACAGGGACGGAGGAAGTATGGCAAGGGAGACGCAGCGTCTCGTTCCCATTTCAGGGAACAGTTACATATGTAACCCGAGATGTTTTTATGTGTCAAACACGACTATGCAAAAAGCATTTTGGTATGAACCAACATTTGCATACAGAAGATATAAGCATTTAAAGCGAACAGTTTAGCATGTGTGCATAAAAAGTCTAGAATTTTTATGATATTATCTTACACTACACAGGAAATAATGTTTTTTTCCAGAAAACGTCTTGCATAGATTCAAGCACTTTCAATGACCTGTATCTATGTATGTATACTTTCAAAAACTTCCAAGGGCCTTGAATTTTTCCCCCCAGATTCACAAACTTTCAAGGACCCGTGGGAACCCTGATAATAGGAGGGGTTCCAGGAGACCAATCACAACACTTGCGGCCCACATTGGAACGGGGTTTGTGACATTTTTAGAGAGGAGCACGTCAGGCTACTCAGTACAGTCTACTGTATAGGTATGGCTGACATTCGGCAATGCTCCCTTTATTCATTACCAATATGCTTAAAAACTAATTTGCATATCCACCACCAACATCCATGAGAATGTAATGTCTGGACTTTACATCTAGATGTTCCATTTATCTATAGCTTAATATCTAGAGACAAGAAAACTCACAAAAAAGCAAAACCAGTAAAGCATTAACAAACAAACCCAGTAGCCCCGAGCATCAGAGCCTGTAAGATCATCTACAAGCTAAAGCTGTCCTTGCAAATCAGATTAGGATATAACAGCAAGTTTAATATCAGCCTGACAATATTAGAGATACTGTAAGATTTTGAATGAAAGATCTGGCAAATAAAGAGTGGGCTATATTCGCTCATTTTCGAAATGCTAAATCAGAGAAAAATTCATCAAAACCTATTAAATTGAATTATAGTTTTTGGCTTGCAAAATAAAAAGTTAAAAACCAACTAAAATTATTATGGTTACCTTCAGGAAAATCCTGCAGTGAACACAAAAATAGCACAATTTATGTTTCGATAATCAAATCACGGGAAAATGATCATGTACTCAATAGTAATTTATAAACTTAAAATCAGAGTAGCTTATGACTAAATGTTAAGGTTTAGAAAGCATGAGGAAGCAAAATGGCTGACAGCTTAATCTGCAAGCATAAGATGGAGGGTCTTACCTGCGTAACGTAATGGTGCATCTTTATCCAAAGCTATCAGTGGAGGGTCCAGGAGAACTTTGTCGTCGTTTTCCGTCACAATACCATGATACGTGGTCTCGATCCATGGCTTGTGCTTATTTACTGTGAAAAATAAGGAGAAGCAGTTTATTTGGTGCTGACTGCAACCAACCGCAGGGCAACTGACTATTATTTTGGTTTTCTGCGAGTGTAAGTACAACACTGCACTATCTTCAAAAAGGAAAATCACACACTCAGGCTAGGCAGTACGATTTTATGTCTTTTGTTCTGCTGTTTTACTTGAACTTACTCATGTGGCTATTAGCAGGCAGAACTGTTTAACCATATTTACATGTTAGAAAAATAGGGATAATGCAGAAAAAAGGATAACGCAAAACAAAAATTGACATACTGCAAAAATACAGCTTCAAGTCAAGAAATAAAGAGACAGGGGTGCAACACAAAGAATAGTTTGATTGTTTATGGTATCTGAGCAGGCGAGCATATATGTCACAGACTTGAACACAGAGAATTTAAAGGGGAAGTTCAATGATATTTCATGCATTCTGACTTATTAACACAGTTATAGAGTTGTTCCCTCATGCTTAACGTAGGCAAAGTGTCAAAAAAGCAGTTGAATGTGTTACTGAGTATTTCTTTGCGGAATGCACTTTGCCAGGGTTCATACAAGTTTCGGAAAGTTTTTTCGATTAAGGGTCCAGCTGATGTTCAGGGGTTTCCATACGTATCACTTATTTTTAATGGGCACTTCCCCCGGAAATCCCAAGCCCACCCGTCAATTAGTGGGAGACTCTAGAACGTGCAAACACCACATCATGCGACACAGCTTTGTTTAATCTCAAAACTCAACAATGTCATGAATGAAGAAATGTGTTTTTGGATGTAAGGAGAAGAAAGTCAGCCTTATGGAAACAATGGATATAGTTTATTATCCGGGGTAGCAGCGGAGTTTTGCGTGTGTGTTTGATGCGCTGGATTTCATTGAAAAGTCCCAACCAGGTCATGAGTTGCATGCGGTAAGTAAGACTTCTGTCTTATGTTGGAAATAGACACGTGCTGTTATATAAATGACACGAACATGTAGTGAAACATA
The DNA here is from genome assembly GCF_030506205.2 of Paramisgurnus dabryanus. Taxonomy (NCBI): domain Eukaryota; kingdom Metazoa; phylum Chordata; class Actinopteri; order Cypriniformes; family Cobitidae; genus Paramisgurnus; species Paramisgurnus dabryanus. The sequence continues at coordinate 11,282,130 of NC_133357.1, read as the reverse complement.
AGTTTAACAGTGTTGTATAGTGTTGCATGACTCATACTCGCTCCTCCCGCGGTAGTCCCTCCTTCTTAATTTTTTCGTACGTTATCGGAAAGATTCGGTAAAGCTAATTTTTCTTTTATAAATCTGATTAAACTAAAGACTCTTTGGAGATATAAAGGATGTAATACTACTCTATAGGTACTCCAGATTAACATTAGAAATGCTGATATATATAGACATCTACACAAAATTAATTTTTTTTTATATTTATTTTGACAATATTTCATGCAAATATAATCTGTTATGTCTTAAGTGAATGTTTGGTTACCTGAAAATATCTGTGTGTGTAACATTATATTTGTTCCTTTTATTACAGTAGATCTTAAAGCTGTCTGTCTTAAACGTCAAACAAACAATAAAAGAAAGAAAAAAGTTGAACATATATTTTTTCTATAGATATTGTTTTGACTTTGTGTGTGCTAAATCTGTTAGTTTTACCAGTGATTTTAAGGTGTGGCTGCGGTGATTTGTTTTTGAACTTTCAAAGAACTTTATTTTTCTCAAAATTGACTTTGCTGACTATCAACTTCAAACAGATCTCTGTCATTTTTGTCAGATTCCAACAAATCATACATTTTTAAAAAGTCAAAATATAAATAAAACATGTTTTGCAAATGTTCTTATTACGACTCATTTTGCCAGCACAGGTCACATATTTGTAAATATATGGCTGAGCGATATTTAATAGGGGTGGAACGATACTGATATAGACGGTAATGTCACATTCCATATCCTGCTGGGAAAAACTACAGACGAATTACGAAAACTCAATATACTGCCCAGCCCTAGTAAAGAATTTAATGTATTACATTATAGATACCAATACTGACAAAATTGAAGAATTAATATCCTGTTAATAAGAACATTTATGATCATATCAAAACTGATGTCATGTTAATATTATGATAATATCGTAAATAATTCAGTGCCAGTATGCGATTTATACTTCAACATGCCGTTTAACATCTTGCCCAAATCTGCCTCAAAAAAATTGGCCAAAAGCAAAAAAAACACACACAAAACAATTTGACTAGTAATTGTTAAATTAGTCGATAGATTAGTTTATATAAAAAAATAGTTGATATTAAATCATTAGTAGCAGCCCTATATTGTAACATATTTAAAATAACCTATATTTGGTTATCATACCGTAGCTGTGTTATAAATTGACAATATAAGATTTTGGTCACAGACCCCACTTCTACTAACTGACATATCGCAGTTCTAGCGTGCTGTGGCATTTGCCGCCTCTGTTTGCTCAGCGTGTGGAATCTCAGTGGCTCATTATTGTTGACTGAAGGCTTTAAGCTCTGCTGGCTCTGAAAGGACAGAGGACAGATGCAGTTGCTGTGGTTTAGCTGTAGACTGCAGATTGACTGCAGCAGCACTGTCTGGACGCAGAGGTTGATGTGAAGGGCATATTGCTCTGTTCACAGGCTAATCAGTGCCCACACCCAAAATGTGAGGACATCAGCAGTTGCAGGGTGAAAGGCGATACTTCTGCAGTGCTGATCTCATTGTGTGAGCAACTGACAGTGAGGCAGAAGCAGGAAGTGGGGAATGAGCTCAGCAGATTGATGCTGTCATCAGCAGGGTCCAGAGTTGGCTAAATTTGAGCTTAGGGTAAGTTGAATCATTTAAGAAGCATAATGCACTTCCTAAAAGACATAACGTGTGTCATGTGTGTCTTTCAAAACATGACTGAGTGCCCAACTAATTTATAAGCATCAGCCATTTCAAAAAATAGTTCTGGTGCCGGTTGTTGATTGACTGGTCAATATGACATTGCAGTTTTGCTATAATACACAATGCAGTTACAGCTATGATGCAAAACTTGTTACTTTGATACTCTTGGAATACTGTGTGGAATGCTTGGAACATTCCCAAATCCTGCTGGGATCATATGGATCTGCATGTTCTGCCCAAACTTGTGAAGCTTCTGCATGCTGTCATGACATGATATTTACTCACCACCATGTCATCCAAAATGTTGATCTCTTTCTTGTTCAGTCGAGAAGAAATTATGTTTTTTTGAGAAAAACATTCCTTGTCTTTTCTTATTTTAATGAACTTTAATGGACCCCAATACTTAAAGGAATAGTCTACTCATTTTCAATATTAAACTATGTTATTACCTTAACTAAGAAGAGTTGATACATCCCTCTATCATCTATGTGCGTTCACGTAAGCGCTGGAGCGCGCTGCGACACTTCGATAGCGGAGTGAGGGAGGGTGTTACTGCGCGGAGTCGAAGTACTCCCATAAGTGCTATTACGCCATACAATATAGTTCCTCTTTTGAAATCCTCTTAGAAAAGCACTACGTTTTATTTTGTACCACCAAACTTGCTCGTATAACTACTCGTCTTAAATAGGAAAAACGTTGATGTGTTTGATCACTTCTAACTTTATCACAGTTTGATACCATTGAATGAATGGGGCTAAGCTAAATGCTATCGAAGTGTCGCAGCGCGCTCCAGCGCTTACGTGCACGCACACAGATGACAGAGGGATGTATCAACAATTCTTAGTTAAGGTAATAACATAGTTCAATATTGAAAATGAGTAGACTATTCCTTTAACAGTTTTAATGCAGTTTAAAATTGCAGTTTCATAGGATTCTAAACGATCTCAAACGAGGCATAAGGGTCTTATCTAGCAAACCGATTGTTTACGATCATTATTGTTTAAAATGGTCAGCAAATGTGCATTTTTATATATGTAACACGTGACTTTTGTACCTCATTACACAATTACGTGGGGTCGCGGGCTAGCGCGTCACAGGACCGGAGGAAGACGAGAAGTTTAAAAGTGCAGATTTTTTATTTTTCTTGCCAAAAATGACAATCAATTCACTAGATAAGACCCTTATGCCTCGTTTGGGATAATTTTGATTGCTTTGAAGCTGCGTTGAAACTGCAATTTTAAACTGCATTAAAACTGTTAAGTATTGGAGTCCATTAAAGTCCATTAAAATGAAAAAAATCCTGGAATGTTTTCTTTAAAAAACATAATTTCTCCTCGACTAAACAAAGAAAGACATCAACATTTTGGAGTACATGGTGGTGAGTAAATTATCTGGATTTTTTTTTTAAATGGACTAATCCTTTAAAGCGTAACTAAACCCCTGGTCAGAGCCTGACTCCACCCACTGCAATATTTGAAAAATGCAAGAAAAGTGGGCAGATCCCAACGGAGATAGAGGGGACGAACTAAGTGTGTGGTGAGATCGTAACAAGGGCGTGGTGAGCTTGAACCTGCTTACATCACGAGTCATTTCTTGGACCCAACATCCAATAGGAAAATTCAACTGCAGTAGCCACCGTTCAACCTCAAGAGGGCAGCACTCAGACGTTTTTACACCATATATTGTAGTATTAAAACACTTTATATCCAAATGTCAAAAAACTTACTAAAATCAATGAACAGCACTAATAAAGCATCATTCTTACAGATCATTAACTAAAAAAAGTTGGTTTGGGGTTTAGTTACTCTTTAATGTTTATATTTTTAAACCAGCCTGATCTCACAAATTTCTTTGTTAAAATCACAGAATATTTTGCTTATTTATCCAAGTCATTGTTACGGATGCATTTTTCTGTGTCCGTACCACAGACTTCCTTTTCTTTGTCAGTTTCACGTATTGGTTACTCAGTTGTTTTTCCTATGTTCTTCCTATTTTTCTTACGACTTTCTGTTACATAAAATGACATTCTAACCCAAACCCAACTCTTACGCTAACATTAATAGTTTAAAAATCCAGAAAAAAAATAGTATAAACCAATAGTTAAAGTGACATCCTAACCCAAACCCAAGCGACAATGGTTTAAAAATAGGAAGAACATTTGAGTAACCAATACGTGAAACTGACACAGAAAAGAAAGTCTGTGCTACGGACACGGAAACATGCAGAGATCCGTGACAATGACACGGATAAACGAGCAAATATTCCATGACTATACCACGGAAATTTGTGAAATCAGGTTGTTATGCTAATAAACATTTTTTGCAAAAGAACATTTGTAATGAAATACAAAAATCCTAAATTTAAGAATTTTTACTAGTAGTGATCTCAGATTTTTGGGCCACAAATGTAAATGAAAACATGCTAAATCTAAGAAATATCCATTCACTAAAAACAAATACCTTATCGACAAACATTTATAAACTCGTTCAAGAGAAACAACATCAACATCTAAAACTGCTGTACTGTACATGTAAATTGTACATCCACTGTAATAACATCTACCATCTCAAACTTTCCTGAAAATTGCATTCTGAAAATATCTGTGCCTTGTGCACCTGCTTGAGCAATTCTGAATGATTTATTGGCTTCTCTGTGATTTCTCACAGCTCACCCCGCAGGCGCAGGCCGATGCGACGCTAATTGAAGGATATAACCTCCAAAGCAATAATGATACCATCATATTCACATCCGCTCCCATTACACACCATATCCAATTTCACACCTTTAGGAAAATAACATGCTTGACAGAGCTATCGCTTCATTTTCATGTTTCTGTACCCTGTTAATTTTCAGATGCAATACCTTTGGGATTTAAATCTATGAAAGTTTAAAAACCAACAATTATATCTGTCTATCGACACTGCTAATGGTTGGGCTTTATGTGTTTGAATTGTGTTTAGTGTGTTCGGTAGAGTAGAAGCTGGGAGGGAGGGCAGTGCTATTGTCTGTGAAATTTGGGATCTGGCTCATAATTTGTCTTGGCAGGACTCAGGTGACTTGGGGCTGCTGCTTGTTGTCTCTGGACAGACTGTTAGACCGGACAACCCGGATAATCTACTTTAAACTCCCAGGTTAATAAAACCTTAAGAACTAAAATGAGTCACATGCACAAAAAGAGTGGATGGATTTCTCATCACTCCCGCCAAACTCCCTGCCATACCACAAACATACCGATAATACTGTGTATCATCACACACAAATGAACACAAGAAAAGTAGTTATCAACACTGAAAACCTGTTCACAAACAGCCACAGTGTGAATTCTAAAATGTCTAAAGATGCTCTACGGACAATTAAGTCAATGTGTCTTTATTTGGTGATGTTGTGGTTCATCTCAATAAGGGTACTTGAGACCTCTTGGAGAGCATTCATCCATGGCAGCGATCCCAGCTAAAGAGAACCACTAAACACACCAGCCAAACACCTGCTAAATACAGGCAACACTCCCACATATACACACACAGAACCATGTGCAAGCAGTTGTAAACCATATGGTGGTTTACATATCACTCACTTCGCTCACCAAAAACACATTAACCAATCAAACAGCAATCAAACCTTCTTAAATTTCCTTAAACCCCTTATTGAGTAATTAAACAGTTTATGCTTGAAACCCCGTGCAAATTTCCGGCTTCCATCATTACCGACTGAATAGTTGGGCATCAAAGAGGAAGGTCTGGTTATGAGGCTGGCAGTAAATGAAACGCATTACCAAAAGAGCTCTGATGTGGTTGATATAATTTTGGAGTGCTGTGCAATTCTGGCACATGGCATCATGCAGCCAGATGCTTCACTGTTAACGATTTCCCTGTATTTTTACAGTACGGTACTGGCAGCACGGTTGCCAGTAAGTTACTGTATTTTGGGTTTACAGTACTGTACTGTAATACCATTTTACAGTACACAAACTAGTACTGTATAGTTACAAAGCAGTACTGTACTGTAATTTTACAATATTTTATTACAGTAGTCTATTTTTACAGTAATTTACTGTAATGTCTATATTGACCCATAAATACTATTTATTACTTATTACAGTTAATACAATAATATTATATAAAATAGCTAGAGATTTAGGTTTAAATCTATAGTTATTAATATGGTAAAAATGCTATCCTTGACATGACATAATGAATTAAAAGGCAATCCAAGCAATGTTTGTATCAAAATTTTATTTAAAAAAACATTTAATTGAAACAAAACATTTAAAACAAGATTTTAAACAATAATAAACATATAATCAAGTAACATAAAACAAAATCAACAAGTATAAACAAGTTTGGAGACCCCTGCTGTAACATATTTAACTCTGGCAAATAGAACACTGGTCCATAGTTTGAAGTTTTCAGTTTAAAGTCCATCATCGACTAAAAGGTAACATTTCACTGTGGTAAAAAGAACACTGGCCCATAGTTTTAAATATTCTACTTGAATTTCATTTAACACTAAAAATAAATGCATTAAACTGGCAGACAGACCACAGTGGCCTTTACTTTGAAGTCGTCCATTCGAACTCAATCAGGGACTGCATGAAGCTGTTCACATGGGGGTCAATGGCCACAGCTTTTCTCTGCACCAAGTTCCTTGTCTTTTTGCTTGCTCCTTGTCTGGATGTGCACTTTTTCCCATCTTTGGAATTAATTCTATCCAGAAACCTGTTAGAAATATCATAAACATTAAGTCAACAAATATAAGATAGAAAAAGATTCTTAAAAAATTTAACTCAGCCTTGAATTTACCCCTATTCTGAAACCTTTTGCTCTTATTCTACTGTTCCACACCTAATTACATAAAAATACAGAAGATTCACTTACCGCTGAACAAACTCTTTCCTCAATGGACAGCATCCACATGGATCATGTCATGATTGAATGTCCTGAACAGAAAGTACAATTGTTACTGATTTGGACACAACTTTTTATTCTGAAAACAAAATCTTTTGTCAATAAAGTCCAGGGACACCTCTGCTAAATAAATACAATTATTAAATTAAATTTCTTATAACCAAAGTCTGAATATTTCTGTTTGTATATTTCTACATGGCAAACTAAGACAATTGTGTACATGTTGTGTATGGTCGTGTTACAGTGTTGTGTGTGGGAATTGTGAATGAGTGTATACATGGGTATTTAAAGAAGCTGTAGTGGTAAAGTGCAAACTTACCGAACAATGTGCTTGGTGTGTGTCTGGTGTCACCCATTGTGCCTCCACATCTGCCTTAACTCCTGAAAAGTGCAATGACACTCATGTAAACTACAAATAAAAAGTGATCAGCACATTCCTGTGTACTTTTACATGTGACGTGAAAGCATTTAATATTGCAGTCGAAAAAATACATGACTTGTAACTGTACATCATGTACTTGCCTGGTGCCTTTAAAGATGATCCATCTTACCCAATCCAGCTTACAAGCAATGGTAAGACTGTAAAAAAGACAAATGTTACAAAATCTGTTAGCCATAGAAATAAGTAGACATTGTGAAGGAAATGGTAAAAGAAAATTTAGTAACACTTTACTATAAGAGTTTATTCCTTAACATTTGGTAATGCCTTAGCTAATATGAACTAACAATGAACAATATATTTTACAACATTAATAATATTTGATAATGTTCATTGTGCAGAGACAAAGTGATTGATTTAAAAATGTATTAAGTGTTTAAATCTAATATCATGCTATGCTAACAAATAAAACATTACTGTAAGTGTTAAGTCAGTTGTAAAACAAATATATATATATATATATATATATATATATTAGTTGTTATATTATATATTATATATAAATATCTAAATAAGTCTTTTTTAAATTATTATTCTATAACATCTTGTCTACAGAAAATCTCTGAAAATGTCTCGTTTAGTGCAGAAAATAGCGATTTATAGTGACAAGGTAAAAAGACTGTCCCTTTAATGTTTTACCCGGACGGCTGCGGTGTAACACTATTTCACGCAAAGTTTTTTAACAAGTTAGTAGCTAGCTGCTCACTTTAAAGATAAACATGATCGCCTAAATCTGAGCAATCCTGGTGATGCCAGTTTTCTACACGATGTTATAATGGACTATTTTTACATCAAGAGATGAAGGATCAGATGACAGAGACGAGAAGACAAAGGTACGTAAATGCGGAGCCCATTCTCTTTTCGTGCATTGATTTGATGTGTTTTGGAAACTTATATATACAGCGTGTAATGCATCTGAAGTGGTGGAAACAATATGCCATAAAAATGTACTGGACAACTTACTGGGCGTGTAAAACGCTTAAGAGAAGATATTCTCTGCTTTTGCTGATATAAGTTACCGTAATATAATAACAACAACAATAAGCGCGGCAATCCCTTTCGTTCATCTGATATTAAGATGAGCCCAGGTCTGAATTATATTTGGTCGAAGTTAAAGCTGCGATGAGTTCGATGCATGTATCCAGTTAAATATGAGGTTTCTTGTTTTCACTTCTGTGGAGTAGTTCGGTATGCTGTGTACGGCGTGTCAAGTCCTATCTGTTTACAACCACGAGTCAGCCTTACCAAACAGTCGAACTTAATACTTTTCTCTGACGCTAACTGAACGGATGAAACGCCGTCAACGACCGTTATGCTGGGACCGCAAGACCGCGCTGGCGGGTTGTCTTTGTCCATTTCGTTAAAAATAGTTTCATTGTCACCACACTTTCAACACAATATAAACTCACCAAACCGTCATAATTTAGTTAAAACAACCCTATATTCATTTAAAAAGGTGTAAAGCGAGTTAAAGCAGCGGTAGACATCTGTGTGTAACGTTTACGTTAGCTTACTTTCTGAGGGAGATTGAAACTTTGTTGGCGACCGTTTTTCTCTCTCATTGCACGTTTAAAACAATATTGTGACAAACTATTGACAACATTCTTAAACTAAAAATTAAGTTTTCATGAAACAGAAATATTTCAAACTTACCGAACTGACAGAAATCAATCGTCCTCCTTCAGCTGCAGCCAGGAGTTGTGCTCTCCCTCTGTCTGTGTGATTTGACGTTGGCGCACTTTCTCTGATTATTGCAAGTACACCTGGCACATTACAGCAATGGCTACAGCAAGGTTACATCAAGACCAAAATATACTGTAAAATTTTCCCGCTCAAACAAATTTACCCAGAATGCATTATGAACTGCAGTACTGTACTGTAATGTACACATACAGTATAGTACTGTGGATTTTTACAGTACAGTGCTGCTAAATCTACAGCGACATCTAACAGTGTTGTTTTACATCCATTTCACATAGAAGCACTTCAGTCATATATTATGGGCTCATGGTGATGATTACTGCACATCATAGCATCTCATAATGGCAATAGCCGTTCAAAAAGTGCTGAGACATGTGTATGTGAAACAGATGACTATAAAGGGAAACACTTAATTCTGTCAAAGTCTAAAGAGGTTTATACAACGTGCAGTAAATATGTATGCTTTAAACAAACTCCTAAACCCCAAGTATTATAAATAAACAGTTCAACCAAATATGCAAATTCCCTCACCCTTATGCCATTCAAGATGTATAAGACAGTTGAGCAATTAATAATTTTATATTAACACAGTAATTAGTAATGCTTTTGTTAAAGGGGACATTTCACAAAACCTTTTTAAGATGTAAAATAAATCTTTGGTGTCCCAAGCGTATGTATGTGAAGTTTTAGCTCAAAATATCATATAGATAATTTATTATAGCATGTTAAAATTGCCACTGCGTAGGTGTGAGCAATAATGTGCCGTTTTTGGGTGTGTCCTTTTAAATGCAAATGAGCTGATCTCTGCACTAAATGGCAGTGCCATGGTTGGATGGTGCATATCAAGGGGCGTATTATCTCCTTCTGACATCACAAGGGGAGTCAAATTTCAATGACCGATTTTTTCAGGTGCTTGCAGAGAATGGTTTACTAAAACTAAGTTACTGTGTTGATCTTTTTATATTTTCTAGGTTGATAGAAGCACTGGGGACCTAGCCTGGGTGCCAGCTGATCTTAGCCCCGCCCACAACATTTTGAGAACGGGAAGATCGGTCTGGGGTTTCTGCGTTGAGGAGCTGCTATGCTAGACCCAAAGCTGGTCGAACCAATCAAATTGTCAGGGCGGGCTTTATACGATGATGGACAGATAATCAACAGTAACGTAATGAACTGCGTCACCAAAGAGCGCGTGTGTTGAATGGCTGCTGCTGTAGTGTTCAGATGTGTGGATTCTGACATTGAGTCTGTTCTAAAAGATATCGACAGAGCATTGACTTTTAAAGAGGAACAGAGAAACACGAGCAAAGCATTTGTTGATGTTTTTGTCCCTCCTACGGGATTCGGCAAAAGTTGGTCGCAACTGAAATGGGTAACGTTATCACGGCGATGCAACTCGGCGTGCATGACGAGATGGATATAATTAGCGGTCGTTGCCAGCTTTTTTTCGGAAGCCCAGAATCGTGGTTGCTGAATAAGGGGAGGGACATGCTAGGCTCCAATATTTTCAAGCGAACGTAATGGGTATCGTCGTGGATGAAGTTCACCCAACGTACAAATGGTAAGAGATAGTCTTAATGTATGACTTAGTAAATACTTAATGTTGTGATATAAACGAAATGTTGTAAACATAGTAGGTGTTGATGTACATTCGCTAACTCAGACTTAGTATAATCACAATGTTAGTGTCATTGTAGCGAAATAACTAGCAGTTCGGTCAGACTCAGGCTGCAAAAAAGACGCCTCACACCCCGTTGCTCTGATTGGTCGTAGGTCTATCCAATTGAGTGCAGAGGCATTTTTCGGTTGAGACACGCCTCATAATTATAGCTCAATGGAGCGGTATCAGACTCAAATTCTGACTAGAATTGAGTATGACAACGTCAGGCTACTGGGGACCCAATTATAGCACTTAAACATGAAAAAAGTCAGATTTTCATGATATGTCCCCTTTAAAAAAATAAACAAAAATCAACTATAAGCAAGTACATAACAATTAGTGTTCAAAATTTCTTCTTACCATACCACAATTCAATATAACAATGATTTTTAAGTTGAGCTTTCAGGTCTAACTTCATAGGAAGTTACGTGTATTTTCAATACGTATACGTTCAAAAGATAAGTACGTAAAGGAACCTGCAATTTTATGTTTCAAACAGAGATGGCGACAAAGAGGCAAAAGTTACAAACGGGAGCTTTAAAATGCTGTCAGTGTTGTTTAATCTTTTTTGCTCAAAACAGTGAAACTCAAAAAAGCACATCCATCCATCATTAAAGTTTTCCAAAATAATCCAGTGTGTTAATATGTTTTCTGAAGCAAAATGATACTAATGTGAAAGAAACAATTAATATTTTAAGCGTTTTTAGCAAAAGAAAAAACTTTCCCCGCCATTGAGAAGTTCTAGCTAGGGATGTAAAGCTAGGGATGCACCGATACCACTTTTTTGGAATACGAGTACGAGTACGAGTACTTGCATTTCAGTACTTGCCGATACCGATACCAAGTACTTGTTTGTAAAAAACAAAGTCTAGTTTTCCAGTTTGTTGTAAACTCATCCTCTTTGGACAACACAAGAGGCATTAACCCCTTACACGCCGCTCAAACATAGAAATTTCTTAGACCGTGGTATCGATTCCAGGTATCGGGGGACTTTTAACGAGTATGAGTACTTTAGAAAATGTGGTATCGAGGCTGATACCCGATACCAGTATTGGTATCGGTGCATCCCTAACTAAAGCCAAAACGTTTCTCATTTTAAACTCTGTGTATATTTTGATAATCATCCTGAATCTGATCTCTACCAAATTTCCTTCACAAAAATGCAATTATTTCAGCTTTTTGCTTAAAAAGTTGTATTTTTAAAGAAAAATACCCATATTAAAGAGTTTATAAGCAGAGAAAAAGTATAAATAGGATGAAACGTTTTTCCCCATTTTGTTTATTTGTTTAAAAGCAGAGGGTCTGTTCTGTTTCTTCATTTGATATATTTAAATGTTTATATATTTTTAGAAGAAACTTTTCCTGGAAGGCATTTTTGTGAAACTTTGGTAAAAATCACAAAAAAATGCTGGCGGGCAACTTTTCAAAAATGGCTGGCGGGGAATGAGTTAAAAACCTATTTCTAAAATCTATTTAAAGCTAGATTCAAAGAAACTGGTTCTGAAATATCTTTTAAAGAAAAACATATGACAACTAGACTTGACTTCTAGACATGCGATAACCAATGAGATTTAAACTTTGTCATTTAAAATATCTAGCTATCAGAATATCAGAGATGCTTGAGAGTGAAGTCTTTCAAACCACACCCAATACTCTAGCAGCAGGGTGGTAAGTTTTGGACCAACCAAATCGAGTATTGTGTTTGCTTACAATCTACTAAACATGATCATTAGAGCTAAATGGCCTACTTTCCAAAACTGCAGAAAACAATATTTTAACTTGACAAGCGTAACCACCATCCAAGCTCCAGATTACTGTGATTTGGCTAATATCAGCAAATTAAGCCATTTAGCCCTCATTAAACCTTTTAAATGCATGCGGACTGAAATTAGTGGCTAATGATGCAGTGGAATAGGAAGACACGGTTGACTCGGAACTGTCTCCCAATTACTAGCACTCAGAATTGGGGGATTTTAGGCCAAGAAAACGTCTGGCTAACTGCTTCCTGTGTGTGTTTTGAGGATAGATGTCTATAAGCGCTGTCTGCCACATTCATTTGGAGTCACCCGGAACAAGCCAGCATCCTTATATCTGAATGCAAACTGCTAATCTCAGCATTCCAACCCACATATTGAAGCTGGCAAACAGAGAATCGCATAGTTACAGTTTTTTACATGCCTATCCATGCTCAACTCACTTAGACAGCGCCACCAAAATTTAGGTTAAGAAGCAGACCACGTGCAGCCAAAGTGTTAGTGACTGATCAAAAATATTATTATAAGATGACTCGGCAGACAGCATGTGCCCAACACAGATGGAAGGTCTGGGTCACGGACTGTTGTGCTATGCCTGGCATGCAATCCTGTTAGCCAACATGTAAACCCATTGACATCTAATCCCATAATGAGATGCTCTTGTTTCATTTACTCACAAGGTCACAGACCTGTGCAACTTTACAAAGTGCTGTGATGTGACACATATGCTTTGAAGTGAGTCATAGGTCACAGACACAGTTATTCTCGTTTCATTCAGATCACACTATAATTTTTGGAACATGAAAATGGAAGCTTAAATTACAGCAAATGTAAGACACTTATTACATTTAAGCATTTGGTAAATTCTTTTATTTATAGCGAGTTCATTTAAGCTATACATTTTTTCGGTATGTGTGTTCGCTGGCATCAAACCCATGACCTTTGCACTGCTAACACTTTGCTCTATCAATTGAGCTATAGGAAGACACATTTTTTTTAGGAACTTTCTTAACTCTTTTTCCGCCAGCGTTTTAATAAAAGTTACCAGCCAGCAACAACATTTTTCATGATTTTCACAAAAGTTTAATGCCTTCCAGAAAATGTTCTTTTTTAAATACTATACACTGAAAAAAATTATTCATTCAATTTACTAAATTTTTTTAAGGTAAGTGGTTGCAATCAATTTATTTAAGCTACATTTAAACAAAAATTATTTGTTTTGTTTTGCCTTTCTAATTTTTTTCGTTTAAATGTAGCTTAAATAAATTTATTGCAACCACTTACCTTAAAAAAATTGAGTAAATTGAATGAATAATTTTTTTCAGTGTATACAAACATGCAATATATCAAATGAAATAACAGAACCTCTGCTTTCAAACCAAAAACACGTTTCATCCTACCTTCATTTAGTTCTCTTTGTATCACTTCTTAAATATGGGTAGGTTTCTTTAAAAACACCAAATTTTAAGCAAAAAGCTGAAATAATTAAATTTTTGTGAAGTACTTTTGATAGAGATCCGATTCAGAGCGATACACGAACATACACCTGTTTGCCCTATAGGGCGATACTTCCTGGTTTTATAAGTTGCGGATAATAGCGGTATTGGGGATTGCCGTAAATAGTCGTCATTGGCAGGGAAGTGTTTTCTCTTAATTGACGAGTTAACTCGTCAATGGCGGGGAAAGAGTTAAACATGATCAAATCTTATCAGGAAAAAACTTAAAAGCTAATTATTATTTTTTATTGTTTTATCTAAACATTATTGATTAAAGGCCAGCAGAGTTTTGGGTTTATTTAATTTCAACAAATAAAGCATAAATTTATGTATGGTAGCGGAAAAAAAGTCAGGAATAGTTAACGACAGGTCATTGAATTATTGAAAAAAATGCACCCCCGAGGTGGTAATGGACTTAAAGGAGAGTGGCTGTTAATCGTGGATATGCACTATTTTCGGATAATTAAACGGACCAAAGTAAACCATATGTCATTGTTTGGATGTTTTATTTTAAATCTAAAGTCAAAACTATAAAAAACTATAAAAAGCTTTTTAAATAATAATGTTGTTTTTAATAAACTTCTAACCATTGTTTAAAAGTCAAAAACCTGAGAATATTACATTTAGGTGGAGGGACTCCAAAGGAAACCAACAAGACCTATTCCGGCAATTATTTGGCCATAAATTACTCCACAGGGCAAACAAAATTCATCATTAAGAGCAAACGGAAGCAATTTATTCAATGTTGGCTCAGGAACCCATGAGAAATTGTTTGTATTGCAGTCAAGCATAAGCAATTACAACAAATACTTCTGTTCGGTCTAATTTAATCCACTATTAGAGATTGGGGGGGGGGGGTGGCGGGGCCAGTTAATGGCCATCTTAAAAATAGTAAGCAAGTCAAAATGATATTCTCAAACATGTGAATTCAACTCGCAGACCTCCGAAACAATAACAAGAGTTTGAATGTGTGCGCTCTTTGCATCGTGATGTTTGATTGATGAGGGCAGAGCAAAGGTTAGTGTGTCATCCATGCTCGTCCATCCATCTGCCAGAATCTCTCAAGAACCACCATAAAGATGGGACAGCATGACGTTTCACATCAGTATGCAAATCTGTGCTTGTTATATATTAAGCAGTCAAAACCCTCCAAAATTTTTGAGGAAAGCTTTGACCTAGCAGAACGAACTTCCTCCTGTGTTCTGTTTACGTATGCCTACATTTAAATAGGCTAGTGAGGGTGGCTATTTCCGGTCAGTATGGCCCAGAAACATTTTCTGTCATAGCGATCACACTCAAAGTGTGATCTACCATCTCCTTTGACAATTAACACTGCAGACGCCTCTGTTCTCACCTACAGTGTGAGCGAACTGCGATTTCTCACAGACCGTCTCATACAGCTGCTTCACTTGAGCGTCTATCACAGATAGTAAAAGTTAATGGTTGATCTACACCTTGGCAGATCACTTTTAAGCAACCCTCTTTTTGAAGTATCATAGGCAATCTGCTAATCTGTTTTGACATCTTTACTGAGTAGAACCCATTACCATGTAAAAAACGCAAGATGAAGACAAACCTAACCCACCATTATAATGGTCTGATCCGATACAAATTAGAGGTGTAACAAATCGTCATGACACACATTAATATACCTGTTTGATATCGATTCTGAAGTGCAAAGGTTATATGCACAATTCATGTACTACTGCTCTTTGATCAGTAAGAAGTCCTTATCAATCTAAAATGTGAGTTTAAGAGGTTTATAACATGCATTTGAACACAATCATTACAAATATTCTTTATCATCATGTAATTTCATGAAGAACAGCTAAATAAATGTGCTTATATGCATTTTCTGAAGCAAGCTGTGTGTATAAATGGTACTTCTTCTGTCGCGCATATTGATTTTCTGCACGAGAGCGCCCTCTGCCTTTTGGCCTTTTAACGTAATTCATTAAGCAGCATAGCTAGCAGAATCGCATGATTAATCATCCCAGCCCTAATAAAAATCATAACTATTTATGCTTTAGAACAAACACAGAAAGCTATTTAGCATAAAAATTATGACACATGACACATTATGACATAATTTTGGGTGTTATCTAAAAAAGGACATAAAGATAATTGTTTAAATTTTGATTATGTATGCACACACGGAAGACTTTTATACAGGTATGTTGATAAAACAACAATGTACTAAAAAAACAGCTTTTTGCATTTTTTTCCATATTGTTATCTAGAGGTTGAACAAATCATTGGATTTGCCGATAACGATAACTATCATTTATCTGCAAAAATTCAGACTGATAATTTTTTAGTTGCGCAACAGGGAAGACGGCGGGAAGCTCTGCATTACAAAGTAATAGAGCGCCCTCTACTGGCGAAATTAATACTAACACCATTAACGCCTAGTGCTGGATGTTTTGACACGTGATGTGATCCTAAGAACCGCAGGGATCAGGGATACATCGCACGTGGATGTAAAACAAAGTAAAAAGGTACAGTATAATACAGTTCATGTTGTCATATTATAGACGGTTTCAGCACTAACAACATAAACAAGTGGCTTTCGTGGTCAACACATAACTTACGGTAAACTCTGCTGAGAATAAATAACAACAAACTACTTTAAACGTAGTTTATTTATATAACAAGCTAAATAAACAACACGTAGATTACCTAGAAAATCAAAACATTAGTTATTTTCGACGAGATATTTGTTTAAGAGTTCAGTTTAGCAACTAGTCAGACCATTAAAAAAACTGAAACCGGAAGTAAAGTTCGGACCAGATGCATATCGTGTCAACGCACATGTGTGCGATGAAACGTCTATATATTACAATAACATACCTATAAAAGTAAGAAATAGATTAGATTAGGACTGAATGATACATCGGATTTTCATCGTCATCGCGATATGAACTCACGCGATGAACACATCGCAACAGACAGCCTTGACGCGATGAATGAAGGGAAAACGGTAAGCACATGTAATGAACGTTTGACCCGTCAGGTTTAGTACTGAAGACATGCCCTGCGTCCCAAACCGCATACTTCCATACTATATAGTAGGCGAAAAGCACTACTTCTCGTACTCTTTGCATACTATATAGTATGGAAGTAGGCAGTTTGGGACGCACGGATGGTTTGCCCGTTCATGCTATTAGGCCAATCAGGGGAACCCCCAAGTCAGCTACGCTCAGATTGATTTGTGATGTGTAAGTTGCGACGCTGTGCCTGTTAGCAAAAATGATGGCGAGGAAGGAGAGAAGAGTGAGGAAAATGTGTTGTCAGACGAAGACCTTGTGGTGAAAAGGAACAGCACTTCAGCTGGAATTATTTTGGATTTAGGAGAGATGACGCTGCAAACACAGGTACTGTGGAAGCGGTGATTCACATATTGCGTCTATTGTAGGCATGGGCCGGTATAAGATTCCGGCGGTATGATAACCTTTAGCAAAAATACCACGGTTTCGCGGTGTTGCGGTATTGCCATTACAACACTAATATGTGTTATTTTCAAATGCCAGGTACAAATAAAGCCTTTAAATTATAATATGCTTTCAAAAAATATATAATATTTTCGTAATGGATATTAAATGTAAACATCAAATCAATCACATGACTTAATGATTTGATGAATTTTGTATAAACACAGCTCATACCTTGGAGACGGTATCACAGAACATTTTAGTGGTTTTGAAACCTTGACTGTTTAAAACCTCGGTATACCTTGAAACCGGTAACCGGCCCATGCCTAGTCTATTGCACGCTCAAGTTCATTATTTCAAATGTATCTGCGCTCTGGAAGCGCTGTGGTCGCGACTCGCACGCGGTGCGACGCGCTCGTTATTTCCAGGTATTTCAAAAACATTTTAACTTTTCAGAATGACACAAGCGCAGCGTGCAGGTCATGTGACAATAACCTACGTGTCTAACGTTTTCCACGCATTTTTAGGTGCGACATGTGAATGGCCCATAAAACATGAAAAAATATAAAATATTTATCGCAACTCACATCGTCATCGCAACTTTAAACAATGTCATCGCACATCGCAACTTTTCCAGACATTGTGCAGCCCTAGATTAGATGCTGCATTAGTTGTAACTTATATGTTTCCAAACTGGGAGGATTTGAACATTAATAGGCTACTTTAAGCGTAGAAAAAATTTATTTTAATTAAGGTGCTCTTAAGGCATTAGGAGAAATCACAGGACTCGAAAGTACAATCGTTTTTGTCATAGGGTTGCACAGCGTCTTTTTTATACAACGCCAGTGCAAGGTTTTATGCCGTTTTATGATCGATGTACACACCGCAGTATAGTCAAACAGACAGAGCATGCTGTAGCGTTATGACAAACTTCTCAAGGTAACATGTCCGACCAAAATTTGCGTACCTAGGTCAATTTTTTTCAACAGTTTATGCGATACTGTTTATATATTTTGAATCTGTTTTTATTGTTCTTTGGTGTGTTATTTTGGTTTAGGATTATTTTAGTTTGTTACTTCAAGGTTTATTGATAGTTAAAAAAAAGTATATATATATTTTTTCCTTTTTACTTAAAAGTACAAATTATTTTGTCAATTCTTAAAAACAACAACAAAAAAATCTATCTGTTATCGGCAGTTAGTGCCAACCTTGGTTATCGTTATCGGCAAAATCCAATATCGGGCGACCTCTATTGTTATCAAAACAATTCCCGTTAACGCGCATGATGTCACTATTGTTTACACAGACACGATAGCGTTGTCGTTTTTAAAAGCTTGCACTTTGAAACCCCTTTTTTAAAAGGTGTAATTAAACAGCCAAAACAAAGCCTGCTGACCTAACGAGTAGTTTTCTAATTTGTTAGCGGTTTAACCTGACAGCCACATTTAAATGTTTGCACGGGAATTAAAAAATGGCACTGCCTGTTAAAGCGAACCTCATCAGTCACAGAGAATTGATTGTTCATTGAGTTTAGACACCCTCTGCACAAACGTAGGGTCTCTGTTCTGCATTGCCCAAACTATCTACCAGTTATATAGGATTCTTCTTAGCCACACCATAGCAGGGGTTCAATGTGTACTCAAGAAAGTTTCTGTTTGTCCACCAGAGCAAATGCAACAGAACAACATGGGAAAGCCGTTTTAGGGGCGAATGGGGGTAGGGCGGTGTGAATGGTGCTCAATCACAGTTTAGTATGAGGCACACAATGGCCCAGTGAGAGTGAAAATGAGCCACAGTCACAGAACACAGAGTTGTTTTTCAAGTCTCCGGAGGCTGTGTGGCACAGAGCTCTCCGCACAGGTAACACCTACTCTCTGGTTACCTGTTCCCATGGAGCTCACGGCACTGACGCCATGAGCTGCAGGATCCAGAGGGATGTATTTATCAGGCAAACAAAGGTGAAAAACAGATAGCGAATGGATGGGCTCTCTTTACAGTGTGTGTACTAGCTTGACCTGAAATGAAATCGGGTAATGAGGTTAGGGATAGGGTTACATTACGGCACTAAAAGGTTTCCAAATGGTCCACATTAAGATCTTGCTGAAGAATGATCTGTAAGCCTTTGTTCTGTTGTTCTTCAGTGACCCCCCTACAAAAAAGATTTTCATAGCATAGCATAAAGACTTCCACATCTGTTGGGCATATTCCTTTAGCTTAACTGCTAGTTAATTGGTAATAGAAAACAGACATACTGATGAAATCTATAGCCATAAGTGGCACTGGAAAAAGCATTCACATAATAAAATCAAGCAACAAATCATAAGCCAACTTCTCAGCAGATCACAGTAAGCAAAGCTATCATAACTAAAAATAAATCTTTAATTAATATGCTTTAGTAAGATCAACAATAGACCAAATATTCAGTATGACCCATTATTGACAGATCACTGACTCAATTCAGCTCGCAAAGAGGTCAATGAAACTACAACTGACTGCCAGCCGCCACTGTGACTTAGATGATTGTCTAAAGGCATCTCTGTCACCCCTGCCCTCACCAAAATCACAAAGTGCAGCTATATTTTTTAAAATAGACGCAATGGTTTGTTATCTGTTATGCTTACAAAGCCCTTGGAATTCAAGATTTGATATACATGATGAATATTTGAGTTGTGCCTAACAGCGGGCACATTGTGACGTTCTTATTGCGGCACGCGGCTCTGGCCAAGAGACCCTTTGTTTCCCAGAGTTCAAATTCCATGAATAAATAGCATAACATACATTATGGCAGACACAAAAGATAAACAACTAAATGAAACCAAGTAAAAATAAACCTTAAAAATATTTTAAAAGTAAATCAGACAGCGACTGTAACTGTGTGGTCTATGTTTCTCTGTGAGGAACAATAAGAGAACCTCCTCCTGAGTCCTGAGGAGAGTCTGCTCAGCTTTTTTTATCCTTCTTCTGCTCCCAGAATTAATGTGTGCTTCAAACAGCCTACACTGCAGAAGAGAAGTACTAATGGATTTCTAGATGCAAAACCAACGCTTGAAAAATGTTCTAGTAGTTTTTTATGAAAAGCATCCTCTGAGAATTTCCATCAAGCAATCTGTAACTTGGTAAGAAATAAAGCTACAGGATTCAGTCTGCTGAAACAGGCAAAACATTTGACCGGGGGCACGGGTGCCGACTGAGCAGCTGTTTATGTGAAACCTCCTCCTATCTGAAATGTGTTGCTGTGCTTAAGGGCTGTACAAGTTAAAATCTTCCTCTCAGACTTAAAGACTTTTGTTAACACATAAATCATGAGCAAGTCTAGTTTGAGAGTTTGGATTTTGTAACATTGTCTATTAAAACTTAAAATCTGACAACCATCTGTCAACAGCAGGAGTTCACTCTTCAATTTTAGTTATCCAAAGATCTTATCAAACTGAGATTTCATTCTGTCATCAATTTAACTTTAACAAACTTTAAAATTACAATTAAACTGCTCAAGATTTGAAAGTAACAGCTGTGTACTGACTTATGGCAGGTGCATCATGCACCGAGTATGAAACTACATTGCAACATTGTTTATTGGATGCACAACAAATGTATAAATGTGCATTTAAAATGTTATGGACGATAAAACATAAAATCCAGCAGCCATCTGTGAAAGCATTGAATAACTGTTAAAATAAACAGAAAGTAAATCACTTCAAAGCTGGTCATCTCATGACTGTTTGCCAGGCTACACAATTCAGTGTAAAGGTGCGGCTTTTACTCCACTTAACTGATAACAGCAGGGAAGTGAGCAGGTGTGTTTAAACAAAGCTGGGCAAACTCAAAGAAACCCTGTGTAATCCATCAAGACTAATAAACTTATCCTAAAATAACAAAAACCATGTCAGACACCCTTTGGAGTCTGCATACATACACAACAGAAACTCGAAATTTAGAGGAACCAAATCTGAATTTGCTGTCAACTTTAAATGGGAATTAGGTTTAAATAAAGTAATATTGATGTTAGAGCATTCAACCCACTCATGTGAACATTTTAGGCTAAAACAGGCTGTTCCTGTTGCTCATTTGGTAGAGCTTTCGCATTAGCAACGCAAAAGTCATTGGTTCGATTCCCACAGAACAATCATACTAATGAAAAATGTATACATAGAAGTTCCCTTGGATAAACATCAATGGTTAAATGTTATTGGACTCCTCCCATGAACAGAACCACAGAAAAGTCAAAAAATGTTTACTGACGGCATGCACATGGCAAAAATGAATATTATCGTATTTATTAATAAACGCAATGCATTTACATCACACATAAAGACATAATCACATTTCCACATTAAACAGTAATGTATAAGAGGTGTGTGTGTGAGTATGTGTGTGTGTGTGTGTAAGGTCTGCGCGTGCACCTGCAGCGATGTCCTTCAGTGCTATTTGGCTGCGAGTGTGCCGTGACAGAGATGAAGGTTTAAAATCAGACCACATACAGTAATCCACGCGGGATCTGCAATGCGCGCGGCCCTTTATCTCTACCCTTAATCATTTTATCAGTTCAAATAACAAAAGAATGACACATAAACAATGTATCGTATAAAACTGAATTAGTAGGTTGGGTATATTGAGTAGTCAAATTCAGACACATAAAAATTCAGATTTAAAGCAATATGCCTTTTGTACAAATATCTACATGTCTAAATTCTTGGCCACGGGTGTGGGCACCTAAAATTGTTGATGTAAATGATTGACAGTTAAAAATAGATGTCAAGAGACACGGATACTATAAGGTTGACATCCACTGCAATGAATTAAAGATAAATTTTAGCACGAGACGAGAAATTACAGAAGAGATAGATTTTTTATTAAGGTGCGATCGATGTATGAGTGCGCGTGACACTGGTGGACGCAACATCCACGCGCTGCGACTGAATTATTTCAGATATTTTTAAAGAATTCTCTCTTAAATGAGCATACTTACAGAAACATAAAAAATGTTTCATACATATCATAAATTATTATTTTCAGCTATTTTAATCTTCCAGCTCTTATATTACGTCCTCACTCGAGAGAGAAGGTTAATAAAGAGACAACGCTTTAAAACATTGAAATATAAAGAGATATTCTTATTTGTATATAAAAAAAATAATAATATTTTGGTCTCGCTTACCTTTAACTGCCTCCACCGCGCATAATAGTCCCAAAAGCAGACCGACTGCAGACGCGAAAGGTTTTACCTCACGGTTCCGCATCCCGTCGTTGTAAAGAACCGCGTAAAGCTTTAAACAGTATGATTCTGGCTCCTATCGGCCGAGAAAATCAGATTTCACTCAGTGTTATAATAATATCCAGAAGATGTGAATTTGGGATTAGTGCGGTAGATCTAAGATGGCTGCCGCCGCTCTGCTCTCTCAATCACCGTTCAGTCTCTCTCTCTCTCGCAGCTCCGCAGCTGCATCCAACGGGAGCGGTGCCCGACTGACGTCATCACTGTTATTGTGGGCGCGCGGGCCGCCCGCTTTGCCCTTTGCATAGTCAAACCACAGAGCAAAAAAGGCAGGGTGTGCATTAAAAACATGCGGTTTGGGTGTGTAAAAACAGTATATATATTCACCCTAAAGTGCTCAAGCGTAAACATTATGATTTGCTGTGCACATTCGGATTTATATTGTAGTGCTGCTGCATCGGGGCGTTAATTACCATGTAGCCTATATAATGATAAATGTAATTTTAGGTAGGTTACCCAGAAGAAATTTTGGTTTGCTGTTTTATAGATTTTGATGAAGCATTTAAGTATCAACTTATTCTCATTTGTTTCAAAAATAAATTAAAATAAAGTCTAATATAGCCTATCATTAGAAGTGATTTTTTTTATTTCCTTCTCATGACCTTTTCTGTATAAAACATTTATATACATTTGTTTCATTATTGCATTTTATTAACCCCGTTGGACTATGAGTTATAGGATATGTGTTGTTTTTTTTGTTTCTTCTGAGTTGAAGGACATCTCAAAATGAATGAGGGAGGCTGAGGGAGAGGGGTGGGGGTATAGATTTTCTTGAATGAGAGGTTAGAGGTCAAGCCTGAGGAATAAGCTATAGTTATTTTTGGTCCCTTTAAGAAGCTGTGTAAGATGCTGTTAACTGTCCTTACCTCTATCTATTAGTATTGTTTTTATAGCAACCAACTTTCTTAATAATGTAACCTTCATAATATTTTCAATTAGTGTTTTGGCTAAGTGGCCAATTATTTATCCTATTATTTATCAGCATTTCTCTGGTCACACCCAGAAACTCCTATTATTATCATAATGGCTGCAATGTAATCATAAAAAATCATACATTTTCAACAATTTAACACAAATCTGTTTTCTTGTTTTCCTGTTTTCTGAGTTTTTCTATATCAAACTTTTTTCTGTGTACTTTAGAATGATGACACCCAAAATTTTCCAGCCCAGCAATTTTTTGGTGTTGAAGATTACGAGATAGCTTTGTTCGCCTGCTGAGCCCACCCGTGGCTCTATTTACAGGGAGGAATTCTTTTAATTTTTCATCCATGTTGTTTGCTCAGTGAATCATCTTATATTGTAAAGAAAAATCTTTACAATAAACAACAATTCTCTATCAACCACTCAAGACATGCAAGAAAAGTCTATGTGAAATAATGCTATTCACCAAGCTTGATTCATCATCCCTTCCTAAAAGCAGGGGAAAATTTAGAGACCCATCTCCTCATGTCAAGCATTGCCTGCAGAGATAATAAGACTGGGTCACTTTAGTAGAGTTTGAATGTGCCACACTAAAACTCCAGTGCTTTTCTTTTATAACAAGCTTCAGTGTCTTCTTTCCTCTGTTTCCAATAGTAACAGACAGAAGAACGGGCAGTCATGGTGATATGGGCTGTTATGTGATGGAGGAACTTTATAAACAGGAATGTATGCCAGATAGACAGAATGCAGGAATGCACAAAACAGTTAGCTGTTACCGTAGCATATTGGTGCATTGCTCAAGTTTATGGAAACACCTTATTAAAGTCGCTTTGGATAAAATTGTCTGCCTAATGCATAAATGTAATTGCATTAATGAAATAAAATGCATGTCTGACTCACTTTTATTTTATTACCACAACAACTAACTAAACCTTATATAACATTTCTCAAATTTCCCACTACAGTTCTGCTCCTATTAGCAATTTTTGGCTTTATCTCGCATATTTGGCTGTACACTGGAGTTATACCATCCATCTTTAACTTTGGCTCCTGTCTGTTCGAGTACTGAATACATTATTAGTTAGTAGTCAATGTCATATTCTTCATCCTTTGTGCTGTTTTTAAATTGTCTTTGTGTGACGATTTGCTTTGGATGATAATAGGAGGAAAATTTTCCTCCCTTACGCTTTGTGAACCAGAGAGCTTCTTTGTTTTTGAAATCCTGTGCGACATTTGTTATTGAGTCCACCATGATTTCGGCTCAACAAAAGAGAAAGACTAGTGCAGTGGTGGGTGTTTTAAACCTGTTTTGAGACATCCAAACAGATAACATTAGTGTGCAGAAAGTGTTCAAAAGAATTTTTTGCATTTTGACACGCATTTGTGTGTGTGTGTGTGGTGTGTGTGTGTGTGTGTGTGTGTGTGTGTGTCTGTGTGGTCCCCTGAGACACAAAAACAAAGGAAAAGAGGAAGAAAAGGAAACAGACAATCATAAAAAACACATTTTAAAGACAAGATGTACTTGTTCAGCCTGTCACTGTGGTAAACAAATGTTCACACATTGCTGATATTTAATGATACTTTTTGCCTCTTGCTTTCTATTTTTGCCAGTGTGATGTTCTGTTTTTAATGTTTAGGGTTTCACTTTCAAGTGTGAATCTAATTCAAAATATGAGATAAGTTGTGGGTACTTTTAGTTGAGTCCTTATACAGTGTTGAATCATTTCTTGACATTAACATTGCCTCCATTGTATTTCATGCATATTCAAATGTGCTAAAAGGAGTCAATATTATGATCCATTTTAATTTATAACACATAATGCAAATCAGCTTCCGCTGATGCCGAACCGGGTTATTTACCTACACTCTAAAAACAAACGGTGCTAAATAGCACTAAAAATGGTTCTTGGCTGGTAATCATAGAGGCACCATTTAAAGTTCCATATAGCACCGATGAAGTACCTGTATAGCACCGGTGTAGAACCATATTGTGCTATGTTGAACCATCTGTGGTGCTATAGTGGTGCTATATTAACCCTGTATGGTTCTTCATAGGTGCTTCATAGGTGCTACATAGCACTAAAAATGGTTCCTCTATGATTATGAACCAAGAACCACTTTTAGTGCTATTTAGCACTGTTTGTTTTTAAAGTGTATAACATCTATGTTTCCTTAAGAGAGAGATAAGCTTCTGGATTCAGCACATGTTCTGTTCTCTACCAGGAATCTTGCAATGAAAACAGTGAGAGTACAGTGAGATAAAAGCCTATTAAAACTTTCCACTTATCAATTGCACTGTGGTGTCGCAGACTCGCAGACACTACTATTTTATTATTTATTTGTACATTTTGTTATATATATGTGAATAAAAAAAATCATGCACACTTTTCAACCCACAAATCAATCCATGCAAATCATTAAAAAAAATCCAATTCAAAAAGTATTGCAAGCTGAGAAAGCAATCTTCCTTTATTGATAACAAAAAATAAAATGCATTTTAAAAACAAATGTTTCGATTACACACTTTCTTCAATGTTTTATTTTACCAAATAATGTTCCTATATTTTCAAAGCATAAACCATATTGTGACGCCCAAGAAGTAAAATCAATAGACAAATAGACCATGTTTCCATGTTTTATTATTATAAAATAATAATATAAAACGACTCCTTTATTATCTAGTTTGATCTCCTGAGGGAAAATTTTTTTTCTAAAGTTTTGTGTTTCATTTAGCTGGTCATGATTTTTGTTTATTTAAACACTAAATTTATTGTTAAATCCATTTTCATTTTGCTAGTCATGATTTTTGTTTATTTAAACACTAAATGTATTGTTAAATGCATTTTCATTTTGCTAGTCATGATTTTTGTTTATTTAAACACTAAAGGGTGGTTTCTCGGACAGGGATTATCTTAAGCCAGGACTAGACCTAGTTTGATTAGGAAATCTAACTAGTTAATTAACATGCCTTAGTAAAAACATTACTTGTGTGCATTTTGAGACAAAACAAAGGGCACTGATGTATTTAAATATATGTAGAGTTTTGTTGCAAAACTTTTCAGATTTTTTTTTTCAGAAATCTCGTTTTTTGGTTGTGCATTCCAATTAATATAAATTCAACTGCAGTTGGTTTGTTTTGATTTATACCTTCATAACTTAAAAAATACAGCTAAGTAGCACCATAAAACAAAATAATAACATGATAACATAATAATAAACATGTTTTGGCAAAAATGTTAAAAACGGAGTTATCTCGTTTTGCAATGAAACTCTATGTCAATGCAAGTTGTTTTCAGTTTGGACAGCTCTTGCATTTATTTCAGTCTAGGACTAGTCTGGGAAACCACCCCATAATTTATTGTTAAATGCATTTTCATTTTGCAGTTTACTAAGAATTCAGTCATGCATATAAGTTTAAAACTGTGAATTTAAAATATTAATTCACATACTTCAGTATATTTAAATTATATGTGTAAGTTTTGGCAATCATTTGTGCACCAGAATAGATATTTAGACATATGTTAAATACAGGCTAAAGTCTCAAAATCTAATTATGATATTAAGAGCATCAAAGTTTTATTTCAGTCATTGATTTCAATTTTACATTAATTTTAATCTTTGGCATGACCTTACTCTTGACTATTAAACATATCAAGGTTATGTTTTTACAGAATGTTCTTTACATTTTTTTTCTCTCACAAAAATGACTTTCGCTGTGTTTTTAAAGACTTGGTCACATATTTAACTAATAGATTCAAACTTTATTTTTTCACATCTCATCACAAGGTTAGTATTTCAAAGGTTTTTGTACACCTGGAGAGATTTTCCTGCACTGTAAAAAATTACTCTGGAGGGTGTTAAATTTAACCCATGAAAATTAGTTATAATTTAATTAAGTATATAAGCTAGCAAGTAAAATAAAAAATAATGGGTATATTCTACCTTCACTATCCAATTTTTAACAGTAATAACTGCAATACTAAAAAAATAAGTAACATATACCCCAAAATATTGGCCTTAGCACCGCAAAGTGCGCATGAATCAACATCCAGGCGGGACTCGAGTCACCATTTTTTCATATCATATCGGCGGGAGAACTGCGGTTTGTTGACAGGTAAGTTTTTATTTAACTTGTTGATATCATCATGAATGGAATGTTAAGTTGGTTAACTGTAAAATCTACCAGAAGTTTAGTCATTTGCGTGCTTCTCTGTCTCTGTTGTTGACAGATTGATAGGTTAGAATATGTCAGTCAGGTTAGCTTTGAATGAAACATCGCCCAGTTCTTGCACCTGCGAATACGAATAAATATCCATATTTATGATTAAAATATTAACTTCCATTATTATTATTTACATGTCTGAATCTCGTGAACAGCGGAGCTGCTCAATATGAGTGGTTGAACTTGAGCAAGCCACGTGACGAGAGAGAGCAGCGGACGGTTGATGTACGATACAGACGGGAGGGCGTCGAGCAAACAAACAAACAACGGTAAAGCTGTCGATGCTAGATAATTACTGTAAAAGTTTTCTTGCATTTATCTGTTAATATATTGAGTTTTGTTTTAGAAGGGATCCATTTATGAAGCCATTTTATTATTATTATTATTATTATCATTTACGGATATATACTTAACGTTGCCTTTCGCTTTTTAATGTCTGTTCAAAAAAGTATTTCGGAGTTCATATGTTATATATGAGACTTGTATATGAAGTTGAATCACTTAAAATTGAATGTAAGTACTTCTTGTTAGTGTTCAATGTTTTATGCACGTGTACTGTGAGTTATAGCATAATATGAAGTTGTATTTTTGCACTTAATAAGTTTTAAATGAAGTTGAAATGTTTGTTTGTATCGATATAGCATGCTAGTCTACTGAGGTAAATGAGATCAGTTTTTCCTCTCATATTATTGTCTTCTTTAATTTTCTAATGATAACGTGAAGAACAGTATTTAGGAATCTTGCTTTTAATGGTTTTTAACATCTCATGAAGCCTTGGTTTATTTTGTTTTATGAAATAATATGTTCAAGAAGCTTTATGTAAAACTATGATATGTTGTATTTCACTTGAAATGTATTGGGGTTATTATACGTCCAATAATTAGTTTTAAATGTTTACAGAATGTTATTTGGTCAATAAAGCAAGCAATTTATGCAATCTTGTGCATGACTATTTTCTTATTCAACCCTCTCTGAATAAGTAATATGTAATGTTTCTTAATGGCTTATCATTATTAATAATAATTTAATAGATCTGTGCCTTAATACCAATAGGGTTAATGTTATTCATTTTTTTATAAGTAATTAGTTATGAAAAAAATAGGTAGACCTTACCTAATTTTTTTTACTTTATCATAGTAATTAAATTTAGGTACTTTTTAATCAAATATATAGGATATAATTTACTCAAACAAAGTGAGTGCAAATTGTTACAACAATTTTTTTGAGTAAATTCTATAGGTTGTTTTTTACAGTGTGTGCAAACATGTCATACACGCACAAACTGTGAGAGACAGAGCTGTCAGACGCCTGTCAATTATTGAGCTGTTATCTTTAGAGATGTTGCCAGTCCGGGTTGGAGAATATTTTCATCTGTTGCCTGGCAGTGGTGCCCAAAGAGAAGAGACAGAGTATGACAAAGTCAAAGAGAGCAGAAGACAGGAACTGTAGTCTTTGAAGCCACAAGGTCTTATTAGGATGGTGTTCAAAAATGCTGGTGAAAGAAAAATAGATTGCTTTCCCTGGAGATAAGACTAACTGGAATATGACCTACATTCAACCTGCCCTAATATCTTGTAATGTGCTCTGACTTGTTTATTAAAAATTGGGCGAGAACATCTACTGTCTTACATGAATAACTCTAGATCAGTGCTTCCCACTTGGGAATTTACGGGTAAGGGGGATGGATCCGATATGCTTTGAGCTCAAATAAAGATGCCTAAAATGTTTCACTAATAATTTTATAAAAACAACAAAAGTGTTTTATAAAATCATATGCTTACAATGACAAAATATGGTACATTCTCTCGTTTAAAAAAATATTTCAATTTTGCTGGCTCCATCTTAACGTGCATGTAACAGAAAAATCAATCAGAAAGACTGCTTTGGAT
This sequence comes from Paramisgurnus dabryanus, assembly GCF_030506205.2. Taxonomy (NCBI): domain Eukaryota; kingdom Metazoa; phylum Chordata; class Actinopteri; order Cypriniformes; family Cobitidae; genus Paramisgurnus; species Paramisgurnus dabryanus. Next base: position 11,252,719 of record NC_133357.1, on the reverse strand, counting down.
CACAAAACATATACACTCTTAAAAATTAAAAGTCAATTTTTGGCTAAATGTTCCAAAACTAACCTTAAACATCTAAAAAACCCTTTCAGTTTCACAAAAGCTATATCTATCTATCTATCTATCTATCTATCTATCTATCTATCTATCTATCTATCTATCTATCTATCTATCTATCTATCTATCTATCTATCTATCTATTTATCTATCTATATATATAAATAGCTACCAATATGTACATCTGAGGTACTAATATTAACTCTTTAGATGCAAAGTTGTACTTTTTAAAAGGGTAACGTCCCAGTGACAGCTCATCTTTTTCTGACAGTGTATGTATTTGATATTATGGCTGTGTTGTCTTAAATCCAATTTCTCCATCTGTTTTGTGCAGGTGGGAATTTCTTTATGTCTTTGATGAAGGCAGCATCTTAAAAAGGGGGTTGATTATTGAATTTAAAAGATGGTTTAAAAGATCTCTGGCCAACATAAAAGCCCAATGTTGACATGCTCGTTCATGCCCCTCTGTCTCCCAACACAAAGCAGTCAGGGGCAATGCTTTTGCCATCAGACAATCACACACAACCACACATACCCCATCAGTCACCTGCAGACAAACATCCCCCCCGACACCTTTTTTTAGGTAACCCGAAAGCCCTTTACGGGTGAGAGCAACCCTGAAAGGGTCACTGGAACCTTGGCATGAAAAACCAGATTCACATACAATAGGAATGCAGTGTGCTAAACACTTACACACTTTAGATCTTCACACTTTAATTGCTCTATCATCTGCACACTGTTAGACAAAATGGTCAAAATATGTACCCCAGCTGTCACTGAGGCAAAAAGTCCAGCTTCAGCTTTGGACCTAAATACTTTTTTACTGGAAAGACAGTATATGAGAAAATCTGCAGCCATGGATATTCACATCTGTCATATTGTAGCCATGTTTATATGGAGCGTGGGTAAAGCTCAAGGTGGCTGGAGGGAAGAGGGGGGCGGTTGGATTTATGACCGTTTTCTGTGGAAGGGACAGTGGGCTTCTCCCTGATGAGGAACAGACCGTAATAGAGCTGAAGCTTGATTTAGCGAGGGGTATATCAAAAAAGATGGCAACAGTGTAATCCAGATAGATGCTCGGCCTCAAGACAAATCAGCAGCAAGTCGGCACAATCACAGAAAGATTTGGCTGAACACACCTCACACTATACTGAAGATAAAAAACTGAGAATTAATTTCCAGTTACTTAAGCCTCACATTTAGGATCTTTTAAAAACACGTTCCTTTGAAAATAATGAAAAAATATTAGTGTAAATAATATATAGTAATAAATAATAGTATAATAATCTTGAGGTATGTCATGCTTTTTTGTCAAGACTATTAAAAGTGAGCACACTAACTATAACTAATGTGTAAGAAAATATCCTTTGAAATTACAAACATTGTATACATCAGTGGTTCTTAAACTGGGGGCCGTAGCCCACAGGGGGGATACGAGATGGTATCAAGGGTCCCCAGTTTTATGACATTTTATAAAATTCATTAATTGATCATAAATTCTGTGTATTTTCACCTTAGAAATAGGCAACAGCAATACATAATATGAAATTAATATGTTTTGTTTCATTCAAATATTAAGTTTTAGATTGTTAATGTCATAAATTCTTTTGAGGGAAGCAAAAAAGTTTTAGAACCACTGGTATACATAATCTAACCACTCAAATCCCATTGGGCAGCTGTTTCTTCGCCAGTCAAAGATAAAATTCTGACACATCTGACGAAAAAAAGTCTTCGCTTTTTCGTGAATAATCATGGCAGTGTTCATGGCTTCTTGAAAAAGTTCAAACCTCATTGGACGGTCTGTTTAGACACAATGGTCAAATGAAGTCTTCGCTTTTTGTAGTACGAATAATAATGCCTGTAAGCATGGCTTCATGTGAATCTATTGTTTTATTTAAGCTTCTGCTTATCGCGAGAAATATTCCTGCCGAACATTCGCAGGAGTGTGAAGTATGATATACAAAAGTAGGAAGGATTCAAAGTCCTAGACATAGAAGATAAAATTTGCTTTTGCATTTTTCGAATAAAAAATACAAAGACTTACTTACCAGTATAACAATATTAGAAAGAAAGTAAACAGGATAATTTTCATTACTGACTTCATGCACAAACTGGCACCACAAGGTCATGAGTATGATTCCCAGCAGGGAGTACACACCAATAAAGCTTCAATGCACGGTTAGCTGCTTCGGATAAAAGTGTCTGGCAAATGGATGAATGAAACTTAAACATTATACCAGTATGATTTAAAGGGAACATATCATGAAAATCTGGCTTTTTCCATGTTTAAGTGCTATATTTGGGTCCACAGTGGTTCTATCAACTTAGAAAATGTGAAAAAGATCAACCCAGTAACTTACTTTTGGTAAGCCATTCTCTACAAGCATGTGAAAAAATAGCTCGTTGAAATTTGGCTCCCCTTGTGATGTCAGAAGGGGATAATATCTAGCACTATCCAACTACGGCACTGCCATTTAGTTCAACGATCAGCTCATTTGCATTTTAAATAAAAATTTCATTTGCTCTATTAAATAAAATATAGTGACATAATATAGCGACAGAAAATAAGTGTGTCATCATCCACACATTCCCAATAAACCTCATTATATCTGTACCATGATGCTCTCTCTCTCTCTCTCTCTCTCTCTCTCTCTCTCTCTCTCTCTCTCTCTCTCTCTCTCTCTCTCTCTCTCTCTCTCTCTCTCTCTCTCTCACACACACACACACACACACACTGTGTGAGCAGTAGTTCAGCTATTCTATGTGACCTTTCAGTTATTGATCTTCTCCAGCACCCATAGCTCTTCTCTCCCATCAGCCGCATATTAAATTCCTGACTGCTTGTATACCTGCAGAGTCAGCAAAGCTGAGTGATTCATATGTTTGTATAGAGGATATTTACTTGAAACAAATCGAAACATTAGCTTACACAAAAAAGTAAAGAACATTAGCGCTTATAAGTCAAAGTCATTAAATCACATCCAGACAGCTTTAACTACTTCCAGCTTTTCTTTTATACCTAAATATCTTTAACCGGGGCGCTTTGATGTCCCAGTGGTTCATTTTTATTACAACTTTGTTTAGGAAGGGTCAGAATTATAAAAAAATATTGTCCTGTTATGTTTGTATTTCTGTTGGTTGTTGTTAGTGGATGAATGAGATACTCGATAGTGACCCAGCAAGCAATAACCATTTTATCATCTATGTGATCTATCTACCATTATATAAACACACAACAGAATTGTAGTTTACAGTAATATACAAATCAGAATGAGCTTGCATTTGGTGATATTATGCATCTGGGTAATTCCCACGAAATCCAGATTTAGAAGGTGTCCAGCATCATAATTTTTTAAAAGCCCTTGAAGCCCATTTTTTTTCATATATACATGTCTGAACTTACTATAACCATTATTTTTAGAGGATTTAAAACATATTTCCTATAGAATTATTTACATTTTTTAGATTATCATTATCAAAAATTATCATTACCGCAACATGATATTACATTAAATATATGCTTTTACAAACTCATGTTTCGGTAATGAGAACTAAAAAGTTGTGCTAACTTTTGACAAACAAAATTTCAACTTTTATCCGGAGAGAAAAATAAGAACTGCTTACCTGGTAGCCATCTTGAGTGTCACAATCAATTATGTCCCTTCCAACTAATTATTTTTGAAAATGTTCCTTGAGGGCTTAAACAATGATTGAAAATTGTTGCAGAGGATGAGAACATTGGTCTTGGACACATTTATATTCCTTATTATTGTCTCTACATTTACCAATGATCACCAAATACCACATGTTTCTTTACTGTAAATGTTTATAGTTTAACATGCACTGAAGCTTTTTATTTTTTAGATTTTTTAATTATAAATATTTCCATGTCAAAGAACCCAAATCCAGTCATGGACACGTTGCGGTAATTAAAATGTTTCTCCTTAAATGTGGAAAAAACAACAAAATTGGTTTGTATGATGTCAATTGAAATCATGTGCAAAATAGTACATAAAGACATGTTTGTAACTGTATGCTTTTTATTTTGATAGCATTTACTTTTTTTATCAAAATGTTTCATGACACCTCATAAGTCTAATTTGGCGAGAATCACCCATATTTATTTATTCATTTAGCAGACTTACAAATGAGAGAGCATTAAACATTTTGTCTAAGATACCCAAAACCAATAAGAAAAGCATAATTCAGAATATCTGTCAACCAAAACTAGCCTGTTTAATTAAAAAATGTCTTTTAAATGTCATTTTCCTACAGTCCCACTGACACCTTAGGAAGAGTGGACCAACCTGTCCAGAATGATCCTGTCTGGAAAAGTCTCCCGTTGCATTCTTCAACCAAGCACGGAGGTATTTTGGGAATATGTCTTAGGATAAGATACTGTGAGAACAGCTGCTATCTAATTTTAAGTTTAGTGTTCGCGGATCTGGGTACTATGAAAACTATCCACAAGTCAACAGAGGTTCACAGTATTTATAAGTGTAGCACAGCTAAGCATAACATACCAGGTTCAAAATTATCCCTTAAGTTATGCAGTAGCAGGGGTTTAACTGCAGATGTCAGACTTCTGGGCGAACTGTAAAACTATGTACAACGATGACTTCATTTGAAGATTTTTATTAAGATGGCAAATGTAAAAATAAAACAGGAATGATTTACATGTGTTCCTGTAGCTCAATTGGTGCACACAGTCTGACCAATGCCAAGGTCATGGTTCATGTCAGGGGTGTATAGTGCTAATATGTAAAGCTTGAAGGGACACTCCACCTTTTTGGAAAATAGGCGTTAAAGATTTGATTTTTACCATTTTGGAATCCATTCAGCTGATCTCTGTGGTAATGATATTACGCAGCACTGCGAAAATAGCCCGATGGTAACTTTCCATGTTACGGCAGCAAAGTCCTTGATTATTACGCCAGAATGAGAGTATAGTTCCTATCCATATCGGCCTAGAAAATCGCAACTTTTAATTTCCGTCTGTCATAGAACACGATGTAACTACAAAAGAGTCAAGTTTTAAATAAGAAAAATATCAAAACTCTTTGGTTATTTTTGAGCGCGATGCTAATGGTCTAATCAGATTCAATGGATTATGCTAAGCTATGCTAAAAGTGCTTGCGCCAGACATGGAGATCGACTGAATGGATTCCAAAATGGTAAAAATCACATGTTTAACTTTAGGGAAGCTGAAAAATGAGCCTATTTAAAAAAAAAAGGCTAAAGGCATCTCAAAGGTGTGAACATCTGAGCCCATGGCAACAAGCTAAAGACAGTATAAAAATATAGCTTATACATTTAAGAAACACTAAGATAAGTATATCTTGTTGCTGTGGTTCTTCTTTGCAAAGAAAACAAGAACATACCGTCTTTATTTTTAGTGCCAGTAAGGACAAAAATACTGAAGCATGCCCTGGTGAGACACTGAACCCATTTTACATCTACACCCCTGTGCCAAAGAGCTCACTGGGATGTATTAAACTCTACAGTTTAGTGCTCCATCGAAAAGCCCAAGGCGATAAAATGGGTTGTTTAATTCTCTTCCAAACATCCGAGACACACCACTAACAGTAAACAGGCAAAGATCAACCTTATTGACTAGGAAAAGACACACATAAATTATTCATCCATCACTTCCATCACAGACCACTTTGGTTCACGGCCCATAACAAGATTCAAATTACACGCAACGAAGAATCAAAGAGGCTGTGCTCATCCGATGCCAAAAACATCTATGATACAGGAATGCGACGCAAGTGGAGGAAGCTGTCTGATTGAATTCAGGATCCTCGACTCTGCTCAGCAGGACATCATCAGCCTGGAGTCAGAAGAACAGCAGGATCTCCAGCATCTCTCTGCTGACTGATGAATGCTACGTCAGGTTATGCTGAGAGTCACTGCACGCCTGTCCTGACATCACCAGGATTAAACTAAAGACCATATTAACTGTTACACTCTCAGAAATAATGATATAAAAGCTGTCACTGGGACCGTACCCTAATATGTACCATTTAGGTACAGATATGTATAGATTTGGTAACAATATAGAGGTACTAATATGCGCTTTTTAGGTAAATAAAAGGTGTAATTTATGAAAGGGTACAACTCATCTGGTGACTGCTCATCCAATTGGCTCTATTTCAAAATAAGTGTTCGGAGTGTCATGTGTGTTGCTTGCGTTTTCAAAATATGTGTTTGTTGTGTCATTTAAATCTAATGGCTTTAGTCTTTAAAAGAGTTAAAAATGTGCTTAATGCCAAGAGAGGTCACACTAAAGACTGACTTTTACCTAAAGAATCCATTTTGCCAAATTGTGGGGTATTTTTAGATTTTGTGTACATATTTCCTGTATGTGACGTCACCCATTAGTTTGTGAAGATCGTTTTTGAAGCTTAAAGTAGGCGTTGCCTGCCGTCGCCATCTTGGCTGCGCATCACTCGCGGAAAACCGAATATGGGTAAAGAGGTGGGATGTGGGTGAGCCTGGCTCCGCCCTCCTACGTGCTTCCGCTTAATTTTCATTTCGCTTCAGCAGTACGTCTGGGACTGCTCTGTAGTGTTTCGTTTTCTCCTGCAAAAATCTGCAGGACCAATCAGCGAACAGATGGGGGTGGCTAAGAACGATGACGTTGAGGTCGTGCGTCAGTTTGAGTTGTAGTTCAGTAATGGCAGCGGAGAAAGACGTGAGAAAAGCTATTCGGTCCGTTGTTGCAAAACTGCAGAATATACAGAAGTTAAAGCCGGAGCAAGAACCAGGTTTGCTAAGTTTTGTTGGTCTGATTATTCGTACTTAACACCGGTTTCGGCGCATGATATACGTCACGACCACACGTTAGCGATTGGCTTTGGCAGATCCTGAGTGACTCTGCGCAGATCCAATAGTTTTAAACTTCAACAGAGGACCCTCTTTAACGGAAGTAACGCTTTGCAGTGGAGCTTGGCCAGACTCTCTGTATAAATGAAATGAATGTACGAGTCTGGTTGGGCCAGGCTAGAAGCCGTGGTGGCTGGTTGCTGAAACCACGCCCGCCTAGCTCGAGTCTAGTGACAGCAGTGGCTGTTTAACCGTCACTCAAGCGACCACATCCTTAATTATGCAGAATTTTAAGGCTTAATATAATTTAAACGGATGAGTTACAAAAAAAAGTATCCCCCTCACAGTTGTCATGAAGGGCAAAATTAGCTATACAGACCAAAAAGTTATTTTTTGGGCCATTTTGCCTTTATTTGATAGACAGTAACTGAGAGACGACAGGAAAGTACAGGGTGGAGAAAGGGGTATGGGATCGGCAAAAAGACCTCGAGCTGGAATTCAAACTCGGGTCGCCGGAAGTGCATCTGCACCATATGTCGGAGCACTGTCCACTACACCATCGGCTCCGACCAAAAACACTTTTTGTACCAGGCTGTAAACATATTATTTTCTACTGTAAAGTTGGCCATTTTTAACATGGGAGTCTATGGGAATTGACTCCGTTTTGGAGCCAGCCTAAAGGGGCCAGTCGAAGAATTGCAGTTTATGTTACTTCCATATTGGCTTCATCAGAGAGATCGGAAGGTTGCCCTTCGATTATGACATCCCTCCGATGTTGGGTTATGACGTCAATCCAACGTTGGGCTATGACATCACTTCTACAAAATATGCATACTACATAGTGCGTCCTTCAAAGTATTCATACTTCAAAGGATGCGTCCTTCAAAGAATGCATACTATAAAGGGTGTGTACTAAAAAGGGTGCATACTACAAAGGATGCATCCCTCAAAGTATGCATACTACAAAAGGTGTTATGACGTGAGTCCGATGTTGGGTTTTGATGTAAGGCCGATGTTGGGTTATGACATTACTCCGATGTTGAGTTATGACGTCCCTCCAATGTTAGGTTATGACGTTAGTCCAACATTAGGTTTTGACGTCACTTTGATGTTGGGTTATGACATCAGTGCGAGGTTGGGTTATAACGTCAGTCCAACATTGAGTTGAGGTTTGGGTTATGACGTCCCTCCGATGTTGAGTTATGACGTTAGTCCGACATTGGGTTTTGACATCAACTCGACGCTGTGTTTTGACGTCACTCTGAAGTTTGGATTATGACGTCCCTCCGATGTTGAGTTATGACGTTAGTCCGCCATTGGGTTTTGACGTCACTTTGATGTTGGGTTATGACATCAGTCGGAGGTTGGGTTATAACGTCAGTCCAACGTTGAGTTTCGACGTCAGATGGACATTGGGTTTTGACATCAACTCAACGCTGTGTTTTGACGTCACTCTGAAGTTTGGGTTATGACGTCCCTCAGATGTTGAGTTATGACGTTAGTCCGACATTGGGTTTTGACATCAACTCGACGCTGTGTTTTGACGTCACTCTGAAGTTTGGATTATGACGTCCCTCCGATGTTGAGTTATGACGTTAGTCCGCCATTGGGTTTTGACGTCACTTTGATGTTGGGTTATGACATCAGTCGGAGGTTGGGTTATAACGTCAGTCCAACGTTGAGTTTCGACGTCAGATGGACATTGGGTTTTGACATCAACTCAACGCTGTGTTTTGACGTCACTCTGAAGTTTGGGTTATGACGTCCCTCAGATGTTGAGTTATGACGTTAGTCCGACATTGGGTTTTGACATCAACTCGACGCTGTGTTTTGACGTCACTCTGAAGTTTGGATTATGACGTCCCTCCGATGTTGAGTTATGACGTTAGTCCGCCATTGGGTTTTGACGTCACTTTGATGTTGGGTTATGACATCAGTCGGAGGTTGGGTTATAACGTCAGTCCAACGTTGAGTTTCGACGTCAGATGGACATTGGGTTTTGACATCAACTCTACGCTGTGTTTTGACGTCACTCTGAAGTTTGGGTTATGACGTCCCTCAGATGTTGAGTTATGACGTTAGTCCGACATTGGGTTTTGACATCAACTCGACGCTGTGTTTTGACGTCACTCTGAAGTTTGGGTTATGACGTCCCTCCGATGTTGAGTTATGACGTTAGTCCGACATCGGGTTTTGACGTCACTCTGATGTTGGGTTATGACATCAGTCGGAGGTTGGGTTATAACGTCAGTCCAACGTTGAGTTTCGACGTCAGATGGACATTGGGTTTTGACATCAACTCGACGCTGTGTTTTGACGTCACTCTGAAGTTTGGGTTATGACGTCCCTCAGATGTTGAGTTATGACGTTAGTCCGACATTGGGTTTTGACATCAACTCGACGCTGTGTTTTGACGTCAATCCAACATTGGGTTTTAACGTCATCGCAATTTTCATATACAACCGAAACGGAACATTTGCCCACATTTGCAGCTTGACGTCAGGCCGCTTTGGCCCGTTCCACCTCATCCATTGAAATACAGACATTTCTGGTCACCCAGAAACCCCCAGAGCCGGCATTGTTAACATTAATAAATAGATGCTATGTGTCTCTAACTTTCTGCTCTGTCAATCATGATACTGCTGGTTGTAAAACCGCTTATCTAGCATTTTTTTGTTCCTTGTATCCCAAGGAAGAATATTTGTCAGGCTTTGTCAGGAGTTTCTCCAGTTTTCCCTTAAGAACCCAAACAGAATGATGATAAATATGCCTGGAAAATAAAAACAAATGCATTGCTGTTAACAAAAGTTTCCGAATGTGTTTTTAGGGATGGTGCAACTTATTGTAATTGTGCCACTTTCTTACCTAGGCATTTTAACCTTTATTACACGAGGACAGGTCATTTCAGGCCATCTTTTAAATTGTCAGCGAGACAAAACATCTCATGAGAATGCAGTAAATGTCGAACGTGTTTTGTGCCTAACATAGCATCTTAAAACACTCATGAAGCTAGGACGCTGGTGGAAAAGCATGGTATCTTGCATAGATGTGTGTTAAAAATATGTGACAAATGAATATAGCCCTACAGTATAATCTAACCTATTAACTCACCCTAGTAAGGATCTCATCATATGGTGCTTTGTCAACAACCATTACTGATCAACCATAACAGCACCTCTTTGAGATTCTCGGAGAAGAAATTTAGGTTAATGAATCAGCGAGGCCCTTAGTTAAAGTCTGACCGCTGCATAATTAGCATGTCATGTACTGTTTCTATGGTAACCACAGATAGCAGCTATAGTGATGTTACTTGTCCTGACAGGTATGGACACATGCTTTTCTATTAGGCCTACTTCTCACATAAGCAACACAACTGATATGAGTGAAAAGGTTTCAAAGGAAGCTTATTTTATATATCCTATATGGGCAATAAAACTGCATCCTGTCCATTGTCTTTCCTATTTTTGACTTTATCCTCATTTTCCCACGTGTGTGTCAAACCTAGAGTGGAGGTGGAAGACCTGATGGCAAAAGCAGAGGACATGTGAGATTGTGAGAAGGTGGACAGAAATGATGGGTAGCCTCTCTATATAATATACAGTATGAATGGTACATCTATTGCTTAGAATATAAAACGAATTTTGAGGAATATATTGATTTCTTAAAAAGACTTTAGCTGGGTTTTCAAAGATTGGGTCAGATATAGCCTGCTTATAAAGAGAACGTTGATAATATAAATAGAAACCTGAAGCATGTTGGTTTGAATATATCTTCTGATAACTTCAAAACTGTCTAAAGTAAGTAAACTGGTAATAAGAAACTAAATTAAATACATGGTGATTACGTAAAACTGCTTTATCCTATTCGTTCTTGAAAAAACAAATTCGGAAGACAGATGGTAAGGCTAATGTCCTCTTTGTAATCCAGGACAAACGGATGTAGAGATCTGGTTAAGTGAGATGAGAAGGATCCTGGATTAATCATCACGAGTTCAACTCTGGATACTCATTTAAACAGAGAGCAGTTTCAGGACAGGAACCACAGACGAGAGACAGCATGAAAAAACATTGGCTCTCCACCCACATGAGTCATTAAAGTCAAGCAAATCCGTAAAGTATACGACCGAAAATAATAAAGAGGCGTGCAGGAAGAGGATTTCATGACCTCTATTATCACATTTCGGTTGAATATCAGCTCTTTGTATTTGGATCTGTATGTATATTTAGAAATGAAAATAAATAGAGATGCTTTTTATATTCACAAAGAAAATGATCATTTGAATGATACAGCACATGACCCAAAGTGACTCAATAACATTATTATATCATATTTAGGTCAATGACGTGATGTTAATTATTTTGTATGGTTCAATTAAATGTAAAAGGGTAAAATTTCAAAATACATTTGCAGATTATTTGCATACATTCTCTGTTTTGAGGAGCAAGTCTAAAATGTCTGGTTTCATTTCATTTTGAAAAAAATATTTGTGTGGAGGACAAAAAAATGACAAATAAATAAATGAATAAATACGTAAATAAATAAATAAATGTAGATATATGGAAATAAATACATAAATACATAAATAAATACATGCAGAAATAAATAAGTAATTAATTAAATGAATAAATAAATAAATGTAGTAATATGTAAATAAATAAATAAATAACAAAAAAAATTGATATACGTAAATAAATAAATAAATAAATAAATGCAGAAATAAATAATTAATTAATTAAATGAATAAATAAATGTAGTAATACGTAAATAAATAAATAAATAAATGTAGATATACGTAAATAAATGAATAAATAAATAAATGTAGAAATCAATGAATTGGTGCATATATTTATTTATTTATGTCTTAATTTATTTATTTATTCATTTCTACATTTATTTATCCATTCATTTAATTAATTTCTTATTTATTTCTGCATTTATTTATTCATTTATTTCCATATATCTACATTTATTTATGTATTTATTTATTTATGTATTTATTTCTGTAAATCTACATTTATTTATTTTATTTAAAATACAAATATATTCATTACAAATGTGGAATAAAATATAATCATCATATAATTACATACATTTTTACATCCTATGTCAAAGATTATTTAAAAACAGAGCTGTTTTCAGCATATGTCCGGACTTATATTACAAAAACGCATTGGAATTTACATTTAGAAATAACTTAAAATTATATAAAATGATTAGCTATATAAATGATTATATAAATGATATAATAAGATTTTTTATGACTATGCTTACATGCCATCAAGGTGAATATAATATTTCATATTTCTCATTCTTTGGCACAATTAGCGGTTACACCATTTGACATTTTCAGCTCCATTCAGGCTTAACTTTCATTAGAATGGGGCAAATTAAATTTTTGAATTGCATAGAATCAACATAAATACATTATGTGCATCAAAGTAAACTTGATGCATGCTTTACATTTTTTTTTATTTAATATTATATATATTAATGTTTTTGAATTTCTCATCTTTACAAATTTTGCCACTGACCCATTTAGGTTAACATGTATTCACAGCATATTGCATTTTTCATATACTTTAATAAGCGTCTTTGAATTAAGTGTGTTATTATTGCCAGAGGGAGAAACTTCAGTCAACACGTTGAGTCCTGCTCTCCACATAAGCTTATTAAATGTCTGTTGGTCTACTAATCTAAATTTAGCAGTGACTCTCAGAAAAGAAAATGGTCAAAAAATAATCTCTAGCTGTCACTGGGGTGTTCCCCTTTCAAAAAATACATAACTGCACTTAAAAAGCTCACATTAGTACCTCTAATGTATACATCTGTACCTAAATAGTACATGTTAGGACTTTTTTAAAGGGTCCTGCCCCAGTGACAGCTTTTGTTGATCATATTTTCTGATCATATCTGACAAGTTTTCATTACTACTTTCCAGAAATGACAATTCCAACTTTCAGGGTTTTGTCATTTTACATCCCCTGTCATCAGAAATGTGTCACTTCTGTAAACCTTTTAAATGTATAATAAACCCTGTGGACCGGCACAGGAGAGACAGTTACAGATTTTATCGAGCCTCCACGCTTTCGGAGAAACATCAGGACCCTTATTTTGCACTCTAATCTCCCTTGACTATCAGGACAGCTTTTTAAATCAGCCAAAGTGACGGGCACTCATCCGAGCATACAGCATGCCTTCAAACCATCAGGCAACTTTTTAAACCAACATCATGAATACTCAAGTTATATCCTAGGGCAAGAGGCTTCATCATTCAAAGATCTGAGATGCATGTAAGCGTTTACAGTTTTCAGGCAGATCTCTGATGGATCCAGGATGAGGATAACTAGTCACGTGATGAAACTGTGTCTCCATGTCAAGCTCTTAAATTGGCGATACATTTGAGGACGATTCATTCCCATTTATATTCCACAGCAGCTGGCGCTTCAAGACCACAGCCAGCCTCCTCTAAATCACAGGATTTGACCATCTGTGAAAGATGGCATGAGGAACAGTGAACAGATGTTGGATATTATATTGGGAATTCCTGTAATCAAAATCTGCTGCAGCCCATACTGTACTGTACTGTAAATGGTTGTTTTGGATGGGTTGGCATCTAAACATGAAAGTTACATTATCATCAAGGACAGTATTGTAAATATTAGTATGATGTTTCTTTTTTTTATAATGTGCATACACCGGAACTGGAACATTTTTCAAGGGGGTACTATGCGAAGCTAGTCAGAACATTTATGTAGTGTCTCGTAATGTCAAAATATGTGTTTGGGGCATCATGTAAACTTATGTGCATCACTTGTCATGTCAAAATGTGTCTGCTGCAGACGCTTCGAAAGGGTTTAGGATTAAAGAACTCACATTTGCCAGATACTCGTTTAATCTTATGTGTAATCAGAGTTTACTGTTCATTAAGTCTCTTGTATTTTGTGAACGTGAGCGTCTCTTTTATCATAAACCCTTTCGACGCATGTGGAACGAACACATATTTTGACATGACGAGCAACACACGACACATATTTTGAATTTGCGCCCCTCGGAGGAGAGGTCGACGGCCGCCACTGCTTAAAAATGGCTTAAACATTTGGTCAACTGTAATGGACATCATGTTTTCAAACTTTATGATGGCAGTGAACCCACATATGATTAAGCTTTATTTTCTTAAATATATATCCATATATTGTATGAAGAAACATTTAGACTGTGTAAGCTAAATAGTTTTTGTTATATCAAAAAGGTAGCAAATTGTTTACAGACTTATATAATTGGCTACACACTCGACTTTTACAGTTTTTGCTTTGTCTTTTTTAATTTCTGGGGACCCCTTGGAACCTTCTGGGGGACCCAGTTTAAGGAGGATTTAAAGGCGGGGTGCATGATTTTTGAGAAACGCTTTGGAAAAAAAACACTTGTAGCCAATCAGCAGTAAGGAGCAGGTCTCCTAATCGACATCGTTGGCTGGATTGCGTATGTGCGGATCTATCAAAAGAAGGTGCAGATTCTATTGGGGTATGGGAGTGTTTGTTTAGGTGATTTCAAATGTCAGCATTGGCTTTCAGAGATTGTGCACCCCACCTTTAACTCTTTCGCCGCCATTGACAAGATATCTCGTCAATCAAGAGAAAACGCTTCCCTGCCAATGACGAGATTTTCCGTCTTTCCTCAATACCGCTATTCCTTCCGCAACTTTTTAAACCCGGAAGTATTGAACTATGGCAAGCGGCTGCATGTCCGTGTCTGTTTTAAGATCGCTCTGAATGGGATCTCTATGAAAAGTCTGTCACAAAAATGGAATGATCTCTGCTTTTTGTGGTGTTTTTGCAGAAACCTACCCATATTCAAGAGCTGATTACAAAAGATCTACTGAAGGTACCCAGCAAACATTGGTCGGACGGCAACGTCGTCTCCCTGGCCAAAAGAGGTCGCGGCAGGACGCCACAAATGGTGTACTATTGGTCCGAAATCAACGTCGTCTCCCCGTCCAAAATTAGTCGGTGCTGGACGGCACAAATGCACAACATGTCCTAAAATGCATTTATGTAGTCCTTGTGAAATATGCAAATGCTGTGCGTACACCTTGGTTAATACTGCAATAATTAATTTAAGTGAACAAAGTATATTTTTAAGAGGTTATGAATAGACGTCCACTCACGTCTTTTACACGTCTAGACTACACTCGTAGGAAAAAAAACATAATAATCTTTATGAAATACACGATTTGTATGCAAAGTAAATATATAAACTTTATCTTGTTTAAATAAATTATAATCACAAAGTGCCCAGTGTGATTGCAAAGCCACGCTGCATTTTAGTCATTATTTCAACCAGTTTTATTATTGAATGTATCCTCGTTTATACTGGCATTTTAAAAAGAATCTTCATCCACACTATACACCACCATAAACCCATGAAACATGACCAATCATGTAACTGGGCATGCGCATAAAAGTGTAAAATAACTTATTACTCTAATAATAGCTTACCTTTGCGTTTACGCAGCCTAGGGGTGTGCGATATTGACAAAAAGTCATACCTGGGTCCTTTGCTGGCAACTGTAACAGACACTATTTTTGAACCTATAAAAATGTGTTTGGGAAAGTCTTATACTGTTCTAGCTCCCCCCTACAACATATTAATATGATTAATAGGTTAATTTTGATTTTATAACTAAACAGAAAGGTCTTTATGATTTAAAAAGAAAGCATTCAAGTGAACCGTACTAAACAGTAGCGAACTTGAAGCAAAAATAAATTTTAGCAAATGCAAACTTCAATCAAACATAGTAAGAGGTGAAGTATTGCTTTAGCCTATACCAGAAATGCTTATTGCATTAATTTTTAAAAGTGTGCGAGGTCCGTGCACGTCCTCCGCTAGCAACACAGAATAGCTAAAAGCGCAAGCGCCTAAACGAGCATTATATATTAATGACGTTGAGTTTATTGTTTTTATTAATTTATATTCACAAAACTTATCAACAAAACATCGATTCAAATTAAGAGACAAATTATCTGAAACGAAATTCATTTTAAAGTAGCAAACAAAACTTAAATTAAACTCAAAAATAATGTCTGACCCATTACAATTCTCCCTTCATACTGGCCTTTACAACGCCTATATGGCGTTTAAAATGACAGTCTATCTTTCGTAAGCTAACTAAATTTAAACAAAACATAAACACATTAAACCCAACAATACTCAAAATTAATATAAAACAGACATTATCTATAAGGATACATGTTAAAACAATATAGCGATATAGCGTATTGTATAACAATATAATCCGATATAGCGTTTATAATAGCTGGTTGGTAGATGTTTACTATTTTTGGCAAAACCTCCGTTGCAAACCAACATTTACATGAATAAAATAATTTTTACTTTGAAAATGATGCGTTGTCAGGTTAACATCAGCTGTTCGTTTACATAAGACTCCGTCTACGTTCATTTACACTCAGAGCAACGTCTGAGTTCTCAAACTAAAACAGGGTCTTCAGCGTTTGGGAACGAATCCGTTTATGAGGGTCAAAAACGGTGATGTAGTGTAGATGAAAGGCGTAAACGTAGCAAAAGTAACGCGTTTTAAAGGATAAACGCATTAATGTAAACATAGCCTTAGACTGTACCCTTTCGAAAAAGCACATCTTTGTAACTAGAGATTTCATGTAAGTACCTCAGAGGTACATGGTGGTACCCACGAGCGCTTATTAGTACCTCAAAGTAACTATTAGTATCTCAGAGGTACAAAATGTATATCCGTACCTAATGATACATTTTAGGATCTTTTTAAATGGTACTGCCCCAATGATAGCTTGGAAACAAATTTTTACCATTTTTTTTTTACAGTGTGTAGGCTATCTTTGTAAGATTAAAAGATTTTATATGAGGAACTTTTTAAAGGGTACTGCCCCAGTGACAGTTTGGGAACATTTTTTGACAGTGTATTTAAATTTTCTACAGAAAACACCCATCACGATTACATATGTCACAGTTAAACAAAAATAAAAACTTAAGTGTCCTTCCTTTATTTATGTTTCCACACATTCTTGTTCTTCTTTGTAGTGTTGTATCTTATCAGACCTCAGAGAAGATTGCAGGGGCTTTCAGAAAGAAGAACAAAATGTGCCCTTATTATGGGCAGCTTGACACAATGTGATCTCTCCGGCTTACTGTTCTTATCACAAAAACAGGAGGTTTGGAGCCCACCGCTCTTTCATACTTCATGTTTTTTTTTTAGAAATTCCACTGGAAGCAAAAACATTCAAAACAAAAGCAATTTTAAACTCCTTTAATGGTTCAGTTGGTATAGATCTGGGATGCGTTTAAGTCAAGGGACGGCATAAAACAACCACTCAATTCGATTTTAAAACAATAAAAAAGCAATTCACATTAAATAGTTTACAGCTCGAGGGAACCGGGACGACATGCAGTGAAGTCAATGAACCCAGACATTCATATTTATGAATCATGTACGACATATGGCAGTTAAGACAAGTTGTATGCATCTGAATGGTTAAAAAAATCTGCATAGCCAAAATAAGAATTTAACAATGACTTTCATTGAGATAATGTGGCTGACAAGTGGACATTCATTAAGATAATTGAATTACTGAAAGAAGATTATTTAGATCTACAACAGCAATTTTTGTAAAATGTTCAAAAGGACGTCCACAGATTAAAAAAGGTGTACATTGATGTTTAATGCCGCTATAGGCTCTCATGACCATTACAGAGCTACTCAAACATACACCATAAACCATAAACCTCAAGACAAGCATGCGTCAGTTCAACACAGAGATACAATAATTATCTTAAGCAAGTTAACAAAACATTCAATACTGATGTAAAAAAAAAAAATTCAATTTATTCAAGTGTTAAAAAATGTTTGGATTTGAATCATTTTGTTATTGAGGACTGTACTTGAGTTTTACTTTAATTAAAAGTTTACGGTGGTGGGGCTCATGTTTGTCTACGCTTTAAGACATTGGAAAATAAATAAGGACCTAAGACATTCATTAGATACCTTTAGAAATATTTTACAAAAAAAATCACTATTGGCACAATTCATTCACTTTGCTACTTTTTTCTTATGTTCTGTACAAAAAAAGTATTCGAAAACATCGAAAAAACCACATTGTGATACATCAGGTCATTTGTAGTACATCGTTCTGTGAGTGTGTGCTTGCGTGCGGGCCTCGTATACATTTTGACGTATATATAAGTTATTCTGAAATTACGATGTAAACGGCTACTTAACTGCTAAACCCTGAAAATAAAAACAAACGAACACGTCCTGCAAGGACCCTGTGGACAACAAAACAAAAAAACTGCTAAATTAAACAGATTTGTCTCTAATAACGTAACCCATAAGGCGATTTAAATCTTTCTCGGTTTGACCAGAAAAATTAAACTCTTGGTCCGTCCAGTCTCTCATGGGAACAAACACGAAACGTCACTCACTGTAGCAACAGAAACGAAACTGAAAATCAAATAAAAAAACACCTAAATAAAATGGTTTACTCGCGGTAGCTCTTCCTGACTCATTTGCCATAAAGTCATCAGGTACTGAGGCCGCGTGCCCTGATAGTGTAACAGTTAGTGAGTAAGAGGAGGAAAATGGGGAAGAGACGGGAAGTGTGGCAATAAGCACACAGCAGAGCCCCGCCCCTCTCCCATCTCAGGCCCCGCCCTCTCCATCAACAGTGTTATGTTGTTAACTGTAGTGATTTGGCACGGCGAGAGGTCACTGTCTCCTGTCCTCAGTCTCTGATCTTGAGAAGGCCATCACCACGTCCTCAGCACCTGGAAGACAGACAAAACTCTTAAACTCACAAAATAGAGATTTTGTGTATTCGAAGCACGCAATAAACACATGTACACATACGATTACCCAATTGCACCACATTTGATACCCATCTTAACAACAGGCCCAAACCAGAATCTGGCAGCTGTGGCATAGGATGGTAGTGAGATAATCTCTAAAGACACGACACCTGCTGTACAACCTGCTGCATGCCACAGATAAGAGGCGTGACTAGATCTGCTCAAAGGCACCCAAAACAAACGCTCCTCTCAAGACACCACAATGTCACTGTTGCCTTGCAGGAAGTCTGCAGGGTGTTTAAAGGAGGAGTGAGATGGTTTGTGATTTCAGTCATGTTCGGGCCTCGCACCGAGAGGAGGCGCTGATCAATTCCAATCCCGAATTAATGATTCAGCTTGGGGTCGGAACACAAACCCCTGCAAGCCTGGTAAACAGGATTTGTGGATCCAGTCGTCCCGAGATGAACATGGATTAATAACATTGGCGCAAATGTGTAAACAGTAAATAAATGGTAGGTACATGAGGGGATTATTTCATGGCAGGTGGATGTTTGAAGGTCAAGTGATGTTTTCTGCACATGAAGAGCTCTCGTGTGCTTGGGTGTACCCACACCTTAGTTATCTTCAAATTCAAGGACCTTTCAACGACTTTCCAGGTCCAATGCCCTCCAATTCAGGGACTAATTTGGGGACACATTTCAAGTGAGAGCAAGGTTACATCGTGTTACCTTTTAAGATACATTGTTACAGTTCCCTTTTGAGGGAACTCGCGCTGCGTCACTGTGGTGACCCTTTGGGGACGCCTCCAGGGGTAAGTGCGTCTGAATGTGTATATCAAATTCAACCAATGGTGAGGCTTCACGACAAAGACAGGGTGACGAGGGAGCCAGGAAGTAAATCGCTATCTGAAATATTGCCTAAGATGGCGTTACAGGGACTCAGGAAGTATGGCAAGGGAGATGCAGCGCCTTGTTCTTTTCTCAGGGAACAACAGTTACATACGTAACCCCGAGACGTTTCCATGTGTCAAACACAACTATGCAAAAAAGCATTTTGGTATGAATCTACATTCACATACAGAAGATATAAGAATTTAACGAGAACAGTTTAGCACGTGGGAATAATGAGAATCTTGCATAAGATAGATTCAAGCACTTTCAATGACCAGTATATATATTTTCAAAAACTTCCCAAAGCCTTGAATTTCACAAACTTTCAAGAATTTCAAGGACCCGTGGGAACCCTGCTCACAGGTACATGTACCTAAATGGTACTTATTTCCAAATGGCCATTTTTTCTGAAAGTGTACTGTACAATGGCAATTGTGTTTTTAAATCCCAGTAACATATCAATAAAAGCCTGGGTGTTCAAATTGAATGAAGTGTTATGAAAGACAACATGACAAAATTGACTTAAATCAGCCACATCTCATCATTCGAATAAACAGTAAAAAAAATTATCTTTGAGCTAAAAAAATCCCTTTGCTATAAAAAGGTTTCACAGCTTTTGGCTTGAAGGGTTTTATTAAGAGGAAAGATAAAAGTAGTGCGCATTAGACTCTCAAACACACCCCTGTGTGTTCTTGTACCAGACTGCAAAGCGGCGGATGGATTTATATGCAGTTTAGGTTTAATGGTGCAGTTAGGACCTGGCATAGGTGGTTGTCTTTTTGGCAGACATCAAAGATTCTTTTAGTACATGTATACCGTGTTTTGACTGACCCTGGATAAGCTTAATAAGCAGAATGCAGAAAGTGGGCGGGTTCACATTTTAATTCCCTCTGCCTTTTATGTTCTCTAGTACATAAAATCAGACCATCACCTCCTCTTTGAGATAAAATTACTAATTTCATATTCTAGGATTTAAAGGGCCCCTAACCTAGTTGTTTTTAACAATATTAAAATAGTCTCTGGTATCCCCAGAATGTATCTGTAAAGTTTCAGCTCAAAATACACCACAGACTTTTCAATATACAATGTTGCGTAAAAACATGCTGTTTTTGTGTGTGTGTCTCTTTAAATGCAAAGAAAGCTTCTGTTCCCCTCCCTGTATGCAAAGTAGGGGGTAGAGCGCTTACACATGTGCTTTGGACTACATCAAAACATGTGTCTCTGGCAGAAAGTTGAACTACGTGCTCATAAGGCAGTCCCTCCAGAAAAACGTGATTATGCGATCGCATGATTCAACGCAAAATCAGCCAAAGTCCGCATACTTATGCGGGGGAAACTTTTTTTTTTTAAAATGCCGCACTTTTGCAGCATAAAATCACATATATCTTAGCAGAAAGTTGAAAAATTTTGCATTATCTCACACAAGCACAGCCATGTCCCCTGTTGCCATGGGAACGTTATGAAGTGACGTGATTATGTGACGTGAACATCATTGAAAAGCTGCAAACAGTTTTTGCAAGTCGCGCAGTTTTTGCATGTTCCTGCAATTTCTTTCCATAAAATTGCATAAAAATCCCGCATATTCCATCACATTTTTTGAAAAAAGGATTTTTGCCCGCAACGATCACAAAAAAACTCCATGTTTTACTGATAAGGACTGATAAGGCGGAGTCTTTGAGCGGTTATGGTTGGGGCATAATCACATTGCTAGGGGATCCCAAACAGCCTGTTTTGTATGACTGTTGCGGAGTAAAGTAGATCACAAAGAAGAATAGATGGATTTGTACAATAACAGGATTTTTCTGCACACACACTGGCGACTCACTTTCTGATAGAAACGATAGAAACATTTAAAAGTGAATGAATTAATTTTAGGTTAGGGGGACTTTTTTTAATCACCAAAGGTGCACTTTGTAGCTCACTCAAAGCCAATGTATAGCCTGTAGAGTTTTGAATGGTCACTTTTCTGGTATCTAGAACTCTGCAACCTTCGGGTTACAAGCCCCATTCTCTAACAATTATTCAACAAAACTAAGAATTTTCAATAAAGGAACAAACAAACCAGAAACATTAGCATACAGAAAAATGTGAGTTTCATCCCAACACGTTCAGGCGAGAGTGTTAACACCTTACTGAGAACTGAAAGATCACACGCTGTCGGCAGAGTTCACACTTATACAAGCTGTATGCCGTCTCCATGAATATGGGTCTGATTTGTGCCCATTTACACCTGGTGTTATAAGCCATTTTAGGGCCCACTCACACCATGGCCGGCTTGCAGAGGTGGGCTTGGGTGCGGTTTACTAGGGCTCAGGCAAGGACATGCAGTGTGATCGCAAATTGTGCCAGAGAGCGGTTCAAAAGGAGAGATGTCAATTGCGTGACCACTCACCTTCACTTGCCCTCGTCTGATGTGCGCAGCAGGGTTACGTGAAAGTCTGAGCTGCACACGCAACAGATCAACTAAGAGGCTGTTTACACTTGGCATTAACATGCGTTTTCGTCGATCGGATCACAAGTGGACGACGTTAATGCCAGGTGTAAACGGTGTTCAAAACGTTTTGAGCTCGTCCACTTTCGACCACTTTCAACCACATCCAGAGGTAGTCGAAACCACTTTCGATCGGATCGCTTTGGAGTTGCGGAACGCAATGTGGTTGAATGTGTTCGAACAGCCACACGCGACCGCCTTCTCTCCGCCCATTTATCTAATCTGAGGTATTAAACACAAGTTTTACGTCTTTTTTTGACTTCTGGCGTGAACATACAGTGAATAGCGCTATTTTTAGCCTTTCATTGATAAAACTACTGCGGGTGTTCTCCGTAGTTTCGTTTTGAAAGGGTGAAAGTTGCGCGATCCTATTTCATCAACTGCACTGAAAATTCAGAGAAAGCTCTTACATACACACGTACAAAACTCTATGCAGCATGTTTACTTGCTAAACAAGCAGTGTACTCCGACATAATATTAGTTTGCGTCCATATAAACTCATAATTACTCCCGCTCGCGTTTGAATGACCGACTCGCCCACCGTCTCATGGACCGTCCCCTCACAGTATTCAGGACAGAAGCGGTCGAAAGTGGACAAAAGCGACGGATTTAAATACCAGGTGTAAACGTAATGTGTCCCTCTCGTCCACTTGTGATCCGATTGATTAAAACACATCTTAATACCAAGTGTAAACAGCCCCTAAGCAATATTATAGGCATGTGAGAGGGCTGCGTGTCATTGTGCACCAAATAAAACAACAGACTTAACATTAGGATGGGCTCCAGTATTAAGAGAGTGGTTTACTTCCTGTTTTATTTAAAACAATCGCATCCTAATGACGCAAGTGCGCCAGGGCTCGGATCAGTCAAGGTACAGTGAGTGCATGCTTCTATGGGAGGTAGGGACAATCATGCTCGGGCACGGTTTGGTTTGGTCTGATATGACTGCGCCCTAAACACAGGTGTGTGATTCTCGCGAAATTAGACTTATGAGGGGTCATGAAACATTTTGGTAAAAAAAGTAAATGCAAAGTAAGAGTATCAAAATAAAAAGCATACAGTTACAAACATATCTTCATGTACTATTTTGCACATGATTTCAAATGACATCATACAAACCAATTGTTGTTTTTTCCACATTTAAAGGGAAATTACCGCAACGTGTCAATGACTGGATTTGGGTTCTTGACATGGAAATATTTATAATAAAAAAATCTAAAAAATAAAAAGCTTCAGTGTAAGTTAAACTATAAACATTTACAGTATAGAAACGTGTGGTATTTGGTGATCATTTGTAAATGTTAAAAACACTAATGAGGAATACAAATGTGTCCCAGGCCAATTTTCTCATCCTCCACAACAATTTTCAATCATTGTTTAAGCCCTTAAGGAACTAACATTTTCAAAAAAAATAGTTGGAAGGGACATAATTGACTGTGACACTCAAGATGGCTACCAGGTAAGCAGTTCTTATTTTTTTCTCTCCAGATAAAAGTTTTGTTATGTCATAGTACCTAAAAAACTTTTTAGTTCTCATTACCGAAACATGAATTTGTAAATGCATATATTTAATGTAACATCAAGTTGCAGTAATGATCATTTTTTATAATGATAATCTAAAAAATTTAAATAATAATATAGGAAATATTTTTAAAATTCTCTAAAAATAAAGGTTATAGTAAGTTCAGACCTTAATCTTATATGTGCAACAAATAGAAATAATTATACAAAAATTCGGATGCTGGACCCCTCCTAAATATGGATTTCGTGAGAATCACCCATTTGGTTGCTAACATTGTCTTCAGCTTTCAGTGGGATAAAATGAAAGAGCTTCATTTAAGAGCAAATTAGAAAAACAAAGCAGTAAAGACTGCTTTGTATCATAGTGGCTATACATCAAAAGACCTAACCGTCGCATCGAGACGTGTCTACCTAATACCATCACCACATCTTTGATCTTGTTCATCTTAGGCTTACATAACGCTTATATAACATCCAACCCGGCTAGGAGGGGTCACGGATAAGCACAAGGCTTTAAAAGCATCGACAGACCATGCTTAAAATCCTCAGTTGTACCAAAGTGTAAGAAAAGCAGAGGGAAGCACAAGAAACCGTGAACAGATTGATAACATTTTCCCTCTCCATCTTCTGCTTTCCATCCTCACGATTGTGCCACTCCCCGTGATGCATGCTGTGTCACAGGGGCACCAGCCAACACTATACAGACGTCAGAGCCCTGATGAGCCGTTGCCTGGCAACAGCTCGAAATCCGATTGCATCACGAGCTGGCAGGCTACGAACACCTATGAACAAACAGCAGCTATCTGCCTCCCCACATCACAGTCTCAATCACATAACTCCATGCTAGCTGGTTTAACCCTTTAATCGCATCTGTGATTGTGTTCCTGTAGCTGGAAGAGCATTTTGTAAGAAACGCAAAAGTTATGGGATTGAATTATAAATTGCTTTTATAATAGCAATAATATGATATTACAATCCTTGAACATCTCTGACAGTGATAGAAGCCAGTGGATCATGGCTGAAGACTTGATAGATGGGAATAGAGATGGTATTAGTGGATCAATGAGTGAATATGACCAGTGGTGATAAATCATGACCAGTGTGTGTGTGGGACTGACACACCACCACACATACACCCTCACACCCTGCAGCGCGAATGACCGTATATTAGATCTACAAAGAGAGATGACTCACAATCCCAGACTGTTCCACTAAGGTTTCATTGCTATTCAAGTGCTAAACTCTAATTTTATCAAATCAAATTAAGAGTTTTATCCTATAATACACCCATTAGCTACATTTACATTACGCATTTGGAAGACCCAAGACTTTAACTATTCATTAAAAGGTACATATTTTATTAGCATGCGTGTTCTCTGGCATACAAACCCATGACATTTGTTGTGATAATGTAATATTCAACCAATCAGCTTCAGTAATCTTTAGCTTCAGTAAAGATTAATGAAATATGATTTATGTTTGTGTTTTTTATGACATTGTGTTATGATTGACTAAATGTTTCTGTTGGAAGAGAACATGTGTTGGTGATTTGGCATAACTAGTTGATTCTGGGACATGTTTACAGTTTTTTGGTAAACAGTGTGAGAGTTTTGTTTACAATTTGTGATTTTGAGCATGAAATTAATGATTTTGCAAGTTGTGTGTTTTAGTTGTGTTGCTGCGTTATGAGTTTTGGAAACTTGTTAAAAGTATTGAAAAAAAGTGTCATAGCAATTGTAAAAAACTGTAAATATGGTCATTTTCCAGCTCCCTTAGAGTTAAAGGTTCTCTAAGCGAATTCACGCGGTTTAGACCATAAAACATTTTTTGTTACATACAGCACACATCTCCTCACTATCTGCTTGCTACCTGACCACTGATCAAACTGTAAAAAAACGCGATCTCTGTAGACAGCCCAGGCTCTACAAACTTCAATATACACAAATTGGCCAAACCTACACCACGAAACAAAACAAAGTTTTACAGCCAGTAAACGCCAAGAAGGATTTGGGGGTGGGGGTTGGTCGCATTAACGAAAGCACGGAAGGGAGGGGGAGGAGTTAGCTAAGCTCCGTTTGTTTGAAAACAGTTCAAATATCAACAACAAGTGACGTCGAACATATTCGCTTAGAGAGCCTTTAAACATGTGATTTTTACCATTTTGGAATCCATTCAGCCGATCTCCGGGTCTGGGGGTACTACTTTTAGCATAGCTTAGCATTATCCATTGATTCGGATTAGACCATTAACATTGCGCTAAAAAATAAACGAAGAGTTTCGATATTTTTCCTATCGTGTACGAAGACCGACGAAAAATTAAAAGTTGTGATTTTCTATGCAGATATGGCTAGGAACTATACTCTCATTCTGGCGTAATAATCAAGGACTTTACAGCCATAACATGGCTGCAGCAGGCGTAGTGATATGACGCACTGCCCGAAAATAGTCCCCTTGGTTACTTTTTAATAGTAGGGGACTATTTTCGGGCGCTGCGTAATATCATTGCGCCTCCTGCACACATGTTACGGCATAAATATGTGCCTTTTAAATGTTTTTATTTGCACACTACAGTATTCATCCTAACAGTATTGCAGTTTGTACGCTCAGCACTTCATGACACTTATTTGAAACATGGAGTAAAAATAAAACTATCGGTAACTAACAGTTTCGATATATGTCGTTCAAAGTATTGAATATTACACTGTAAAATCGTTAACTTAAAGTCGTTCTAAGCGAATCTGTGTGTTGATTTTTGAAATGTGTTTTCAAACAAACTGAGCGTAGTTAACTCCTCCCCCTCCCTTCCGTGCTTTCATGAACGCGCCCAAACCCAACCCCCAAATCCTTCTTGGCGTTTATTGGTTAGAATACTTTGTTATGGTTTCTGGTGTAGGTTTGGCCAGTTTGTTATTATTGCATTTTGTGGAGGCTGGGCTGTCTACAGAGATTGCGTTTTTTTACAGTTTGATCAGCGGACAGGAAGCAAGCAGATAGTGAGGAGATGTTTGCTGTATATAACAAAAAAAATGTTATGGTCTAAAACGCGTGAATTCGCTTAGAGAACCTTTAACTCAAACCATTTAAGTAAACCGCTTGCATTAGACCATTTTAGTTTGAAAACACATACATTTTAGTACTGTGAACTTGAGTCATGTGCAATTATGCACTTATATTTAAGTAGTGTGAACTTAAATTTAAGTGCACAACTGCATATGACTCAATTTGTTTAAGTTCACAGTACTCAAATGTATGTGTTTTAAAACTAATGCAACCGGTTTACTTAAATGGTTTGAGTTGAGTTAACTTTTAGGTTTTACAGTATCAGCCAAGATATCGGTGCATCCCAACATTTATAGTGCCGGTATTCCGGACAGGGTTTAGGCTAATCCAGGACTAGGCCTTATTTATATTAGGTTTTTACAAACATACCTTAAAAAAAAAACACTACAGGTGTGCATCTTGAGACAAAAAAACTAAAGTCACAGATATGAGATCAAATTAGTCAGGAACAGGTGCTTTTAAATTAAAGCAACTCAAACATGCATTTTAGTCTGGACTAGGATAAGCCCTGTACGGGAAACCACCCAATAATGTTTCTGTTAATAGCTTGACTTTATTCACTTCCAATACTTTTCCAAACTTTGATTTTACAATTGTTAATGACCATGAGAACCTAAAAATAAACATACTTTTTGATACACTGCATCTTTGTTTCTTTCTTTTCCATTTCTTGTGAATTAAAAAAACAACAACAACACAAATTTCAGTGAGAGTAAACTATAACCATAAATATTAGAATAGGCACAGGTCACAATCTTTAAAGGTCACGTTCTTTCTGATCCCATTTTTTAAACCCTAGTTAGTGTGTAATGTTGCTATAATAGAATAAATAATACCTGTAAAATGATAAAGCTTAAAGTTCATTGCCAGTCGATATATTTTCTTTAACAGAATTTGCCTTTCAAAGCCTACAGCGAACAGGACTTCCTCCTCTACTTCCTGCTTTAATGACTAATGACTGTTTTTTGACTAAACTCCGCTCACATGAATACGTCAGTCTAACGGCAAGATAAGTGTTGCCATCGAATCACAACACACTAAACAAACTACTACACAACTCGTTACGTATTTCTGAAGGGGGGACTTCATAGAAAAAGGAAGACATCAGCTGTTTTGAGGACAGTGAAAAACGTGCTATACAGATAAGTAAATTGTGTGAAAAATACTGCGTTTTTTGAAACATGAACACATGTTATATTGCGCACTGTAAACACAATCAAAGCTTCAAAAACACAAAAAGAACAGGATCTTTAACATCAATAGACGATAATAATATGAACAGCAGGTCTGTGATGGGACAGGCTAACAAATCAACCATCTACTCAGTTTTTCAGTTTTGCTAGTGAGCTACAGCTGGAAAACAAAATAACTGTAAATACATTTAACAATACAAATGAACAGATTTAGGCCTACAATAATAGCCTGAGAGCAAATGCATTATAAATACCTTAATGTGCTATTTCTCCTTTTTTATTTTAGCCAAAAGCAAAAGTAATTCATTCAATCCGTCCTGAATTCTAAAGCAGAATGCTGAATATTTTTTTCTTTGAGATTTTATGCGGTGCAGACATTACAGGAAAACAGCTTTTCGGGCATGGTTTTATAAATGCCTGACTCATTGGTTTGGTAATGAAGCTTCTTAAGAATGCTCCATGTCGCTCCGAGTGCAGTCTGGGATTACGCTGTCTGAGAAGGATTATACCAGCAGACGCAAGAAAAAAAAATGTTGACTCTGCTTGCAGATGGATAATACACACAACTAAATGAAGCATTGCTTTGAACTCTGTTTTTGAAGGGCAATCACTTACACAACGTTGCTATTGAGTCGATACGATCTTCACCAGTCCAAGAACAATTAAAGCTTGTAAAAGAGCAGCATCCTTTCAAACGCAGCGTGTCACACATACAGGGCAGAAAGCGTGAGTGTGCTGTTCCTACACCATTCATTTGTAAATAACAATGTGGCTCGCCTGAAGGTCCACTAATGAGACCCGTTCCTCACCCTCATTCACACACCACCATGGAGCCTCTGTCCACCCTGATCGCAACCCATTCCGTCGCCATGGAAACTGACTACTGTACAAAACCCAAGGCTAATGACAAAGGGATGCCAGTCTGTTTTCAATGGTGAGGTTCAGAGCTCAGACATGCTACTCACAGGCTTTCAACATAAATAAAATATATACATTTATATTAAGGATGCATCAATATATAGGGCAGATTATAGAGGTGGGAAAACACATCAAAACTCTTTTCAATTTTTTAATTAGGTGACAATGACAAAAGAATTGCAGTTTGCATTTGGGCTGTAAAAATATTAAGCCTCATGATATTTTGTTGGGAAATATTGTTTCTTTAAAATGCAATATTGATATTTGTAAAATAAAAATCATACAAGATTCATGACAGTTGTTTCGTTTGGAGTTTACATCCCGATCACTAGATAGCGTTCTTCTAATCTCTGAACTTAAACTAAGTACTAGCATAGGGGTGCGCCACAAACTGTTTTGCCAAGGTTTGCATGTGGTGGTGTGTTCTCAATGACAGCTTTCCTAAAATGATACTCTATTGCAGTAATCTCTAACATGTTTCCCGCAGGCACCAGGCGGCCCTCACAGAGTCTGTGAGTTGCCCCCCAAAGCACATTCTATTAATAGCCTCGATTTTAATGTTTATTTATTACATATTTTTATCTTAGCTTGGCTTCTTTTATGAATTTTAACATGTTAAACAATGCTAAAACATATCAACAAGTAAAATAAAATTATATCAACAAGTAAAACTAAAAGTTTTGGGGGGACTAGATAAAAAAGTAGCCCTCCAGATTGTTTTATCCATTGTGGTAGCCCTTGCTCACCAAAAGGTTGGAGACCCCTGTTGCATTCCTAAAATAGGTAATATCCCAATATATCGCCATGCTTGACAGTAACGCAATGCATCACAACATATTGCAAACAACCTCTGTATCATGAGACGCATTTTATTTTTGTGTTGCCTGGGTTTTAAAATACAATATGTTACATGGAACGAGACGTATCTTATGTATGTATATGAATATATACACACGCACAATCTAGGATTCAAATACATGCTCTTGGTGTTGCTAGCCCTATGCACTTTCAGTTGAGCTCCAGGAAAGCTGCAGCTAAGTGCAAAAGTTCCCTCCTCTTCCTCCTTTCCTGACATCACCATTCAGCCTCATTCCTTAAACTTCAAGGCCTGAGAACTGATTAAAAATACATAACATTTATAATATATGCCTATGGTAATAAGCTAATTAGATGAGCCCTAAATGCAAATGCCAGAAAGAAACACTAAGGTGTTGAAATTTCAACACACAACATCTTCATAAAATGTTATTATGCCCGTTTTTTTTTCTCATAAACCAGTGGTTCTCAAACTAGGGGGGTGCGAGATGGTGCAAGTTTTATGACATTGTATAAAATACATTAAATTATTATAAATTCTGTATAAAAATATACCTACAAACCAACAGCACTACACTGTATCATTTAATGATTTGTTTAATTCAAATTCTACATTTAAAATTGTTTTATGTCATGATGGTTTTTTTTTTGGTGGGGACGCGCGAAGGGTTGCACCCTACACAAGGCGGGACGCACAGTAAAAAGTTTGAGAACCACTGTCATAAACAAAGATGGGTGGGGGCTCCATTACACAAAGGGGTCTGTTCACATGAGAGAACAATAGCGGTTTACAGAGTGAAAAAGTTGCCACAGTGGTTGCCTCTATAGACTCAACAGTACATCTCTAGTCTATTTATTTCACTGTGTTGACTGCAAAATGAATTCCCATCCATATACGGTATTCACAAACCATAAAGCCAGCCCTTTAAATTTATGCCAAAAGTCTGAGAGACCTACAGATCATTCATATTTATAAATGAAAGGCCACGTAAGAGCTCACAAGAGCTAACTCGCAACATATCAGAATGAAGGGCAAATATAGATTTATCTGCATAGATCTATTAGCCGCTGGGTGACTCATTTTCCGAGGTGTTGCATGCAAACACGGGCAGCCCTCTGAGACATCTTAATACGTAAATAATTTATCTAACTGCAGTATATTCCCTCGAGATCCTGCTTCATTTTGGTCTTTTGCGAGAAAACATTATCCATCTTAGATCTAAACTACCATCCATTTGCAACAATATTACCTCTTACATTATCGGCTTTATTTGCTTAAAATAAGTGCCTTCGCTAAATGCATTCTTAGTGTTCACCTCAGAACACCCTTTAGCATTTCCATCGCCAGATTTATTTTTGGGTTCACACAGATAGCAAGTTTGTTTTAATGGAAACTGACAAATCTCAGAGCACATCCTTTAACAAGAACAATAGTCTGTGCATTGAATAAAGATCACTAACCCCAGTAATGGCAAAATAAAGAGTTTGTTCTCACTTTGAGAAGGGCTTACAGACGACTATTGTGTTGTTAAGTAAATGCATTTCTCTTTCATCTCAGCTTCATTAGACGGTGGATGATCACACGCTCTTAGTGAGTTTAATAAACAGAGATCGCTTTTATCTGAGGCAGCCATTTTCATTTGTTATTGTAGATGCATCGCATCGCTGTATCTTATTAAAATCCCACACATAAAAAATGTGTTCATCGGCGATGGAAGATTTCATAACAAACTCGAGCAAGAAGATGAGCAAGAGTATTTGTGGAGGAAAAATCCCAGAGGTGCATCTCTATTCTGCTACTGCATTATTTATTAGATCCTACCAAAAAGAGCTCAACATTGATATGCTTGCTTAACAACCGAGCTAGTATACATAATTAACGAGCACAAAATCTGTGCTCCATCCTTTTATACATCTAGTGTTATATGCATCTGTTTTTTCCAAAGCATGTGAATTTCAGGCATGGTGGATAAAGATGATAATGCAGTCTCATCCTAATTATGTGATATGATGCAACTAACAAGTTATTTCGCTATAACTTATCATCTTGGTTGAAAACAAAGGAGATCATCTTTGCAATACATGGAGCATTTGGCTGACAACAGGAACAATTTATGTTGTGCTAGTGCCCCCTTGTGTTGGGTCAACACTTGTGCAGCATTAAAAGCACATCCTTCAAATTTCTACTAGATTAATAATTTTATTGATTAATATGCATTTACAACAATCATTTACATGACCAATGCATAGTCAGAGTAAAGCATTGATGTTTTTGATTTGATAAAAACATATTTATTTTTTATTTTTTTTATTTTTTTTAAGTTAAAGTTCACCCAAAAATGATCAACTACTCTCCTTCATGTTGTTACATACCTGTATACAGTTCTTTGTTATATATTGTTTGTTAGATATTTTAAGAAATGTTTCAAACCAAACTCATCAGAAGCCCCATTGACTGCCATAGTATTCTTTTTCCTACCATGGAAGTCAATGGGGCTTTTGATCGATTTGATTTAAAAAATATCTTCCTTTGTGTTCATCAAAACAAAGAAATGTATACAGGTTTGTAAAAACATCCCAATGAGTAAACAATGACATAATTTTGGGGTGAACTACCCCTTTAAGATAAACCCTGTGACCTATGACAAGGACAAATTTCATTTTGTACATTTATGATCTCGAGTTACCCAACCCAACAGGCATGCCATCTTATCACCTATATCAGATTATAAACTAAAACATACAATCAGGAAAGAAAATAATCCTTCCCTGGCTAGTGTAATAAGAACCACAGTATCTTAAATATGCAAGGGTGGATGTGTGATGTCTCAGCTTTGCCATGTGGTGTTCAGGGCTGTGGTAAATGTTGACTTACCCTGGTCAATGGGGTGCTGTGGCAACTGACTCATCTGGCTGTGCACCACGCCTGCATAATTTCGCAGAAACGCTTCCTCATTTGGTGTCAGCTGCAAGGGTGGGGGAAAAATCATAACACATGGCAATGAAAAGTCAATGCTGGGTTCATAATCATTTTGAGACAATAAACTGTCTAGACTAGCTAAGGGTTAGTTTGAAGGGACAATGAAATGGTCACGAAATCTAGAAAGGCAGCAAGTTTATACTAAGCTTAGACTAAAACAACCTTTTTGCTTATTTAAATGTATCCAGTGTGTTGGCATTATTGATCAGAACATGTTAGTATACAAAATTTGTAATAATATTTCAAGCAAAAATTATCCAACATATATAAATAAATGACATTAACCCCTTAAAATGATACAGTCTACTACATTAAATATCAAGACCTTTTGGCTCACATGCTGAATTAATATGAGTTGGCAATGACATTTTGGGATGACAATAAAGCTCATTACAACTTAAACGCTTGTTGTTTGACTTACGTTTGATCCCATTTTCTTGAGCATGAGCAGCACCCGCACCTTCTGCTGGATGTACATCTCCTCAGGAGACTTGCCAGGGGCTTCCTCACGGTTCATCCCCCCTGCTCCTGAAGCACCGCTAAACCACCACACATAAACAGAAAGATAGTTTTCACTTTCATTTCAGAAACTGAAATTAAATGCATTCAGACTTAAAGTCTTACATCATCTATAGTCACATTTGTGGTTATTTTGTTAACTTTTATAGACACAAAATTATAGCAATGCAATTTAATGCATACTCGAAGAGCGAAATTTCTCTAGTTATTTTAGTTGGCCAAAGAGTCTGAATACTTGTGATGAAAATAAAGTGATCCAAACAAACTCTCAACAGCGCGAGACATGCCTCCCCAAGGGACCACCAGAGAAAATTTGGGGAGACGTGGAGTGTAAAAATAGGTTTCACTATATCGTACTAACAAGCTATTTCACATAAAAGATGCTCACATAACTCACATCATCGAAAAAACCTGCATTTACAAAAATAACCCAGTTCAAAAGACACAAACATTTCCTGATGCAAGAAGGCAACACAATACATTTAGAGCCAGGGGTATGTAAACTTTAAACAGGATAATTGGTGTAAATTGATAATATTAAGTTTCTCCCAAAGAACCCTGGTAATGTTTAGTTTGCTTAAAAAGGGAATATTTTTAACAAAATATTAACTCTTTCCCCATCATTGACGATTCATCGTCAATTAAGGGAAAAAAGCTTCCCTGCCAATGACGAGTATTTTCGGCAATCCGTAATACCGCTACTATCCACAAACTTATAAAACCCGGAAGTATCGCCCTAGGGCAGGGATTCCCAAAGTGTGGTACGCGCACCCCCAGGGGTACGCGAGCTGCCACCAGGGGGTGCGCGAGAGGAAAAATGTAATGGCGGTCTGTTTCTTTAAGTGGGATTTTCCATACAATAAATAAATAAAAAAATGAACAGTAAACATTTCCTTTTTAATCGCTTTTATTTTAAATAAAAAACTATAATTTATTAGTTTTTGATAGAAACGTAGAAGACAGCTGCTGTCTTTTTCTACGCACTGCTCTTCTGTTATGCACTGCAGCCGCTATATGCGTGCCAACTCGTTTCATTCATTCCATATATATTATAAATATGCTTAACTGACTGAAATCAGGGAAACTGTCATGTGGGACGTCTTATGATAAAGTTGTTAGTCACGAAGGAGGAGAGGGACCAAGAGAGAGAGACTTTTTTATGGCAAAAATAGAAATAATGAAATGTGACGAGACATGGGCACAGGATACGCGAGCAATGTGTTTTCATGCATGGTAAAGAGACCGCCAATGAATTATATAATAAAATACATAAATACTTACTGTAGAGAACTTATTAAAAGCTTTCATTTAATTTTGTTTGAAACTTGAGCTGTTATAATGAATCTGCAAACTATTATACACCTTTTGTGCGAACAGTAAAGGCTTTCGTGAATGTGTTTGATGGGTCTGCACGTGACGCACTGGTAAACATTAGGAAACCTCTCATATGTCATCTATTAGCTGACGGCAGTAAGTGTACGTTTTTTACCATAGTAAACTCGAATGGCGTCTAAATATCACAGTGGTTAAACGCATACACGGGGGCGCGCATCATCTACCAGAAAAAAAGTTTGGGAACCCCTGCCCTAGGGCAGGGGTGTCCATTCCTGCTCCTGGAGGACCGGTGTCTCAGCAGAGTTTTATTCCGACCCTAATCAAACAAACCTGATCCAGCTAATCAAGATCTTACAGACTAGATACTTTGAGGCAGGTGTGTTGAGGCAAGTTTTAGCTAAACTCTGCAGGACACCGGCCCTCCAGGACCGACTTTGGATACCCCTGCTTAGGGCAAACGGCTGTATGCTCGTGTATGTTTTGATTATTGCTCTGAATCTGATCTCTATCAAAAGTCAGTTAGTTTTATGGTGCTACTTAGCTGTATTTTTTATGTTTTTTTTATGTTTATATTTTTCATTTCAAAATTCCATACTTTTCCACACTTCCCTACAGATTTTTCAGACCATATTTAACTTGTTCTGATAAATTGTTTAAAATTTAACTGCTAACAAGTATGTTACATTCTAAACATTTAGTATTGGTGGTTTTGCCTTTTATTAGGATAGGAAAGTAGTTAGGAAGTGAGGTGGGGGAGAGAGGGGGGCGGGATGGGGAAAAGTCCATGAGCCAGGACTCGAACTACACTGTAAAAAGTGTTTCTGTGCCTTAGTAGATTTAACTAAATAAAATGAGTAAACGGTGTTACAATTTTTTAATTTTAATTTTTTAAATCAAAATATGAGTTAAAATAACATAATAATTTGAATAATTTTAGTAATTCTAAATGAACACATCATTGAGTAAATTCAACTTCATTTTATCATGTATAATCCACTTAAATTTGTAAGAAGGAAATTAACTTAATAATTTTGTGTTGAAACTACGTGATTTTATTATTAAACATAACAAACTAGGCAGTGGACTCGTAGTTCCCAGCATGCTTTCGCAGGACTGCATTTGGAGAGTATAATTTGAATTTAAACTCTATTTTATGTGTTTTTAACTAAAAAGAAAGTTTTGTTAGTTTTTAATGTTTATTTATCTTCGAGATTTGGAAGAGTTTCTGTTTCTTCTTTTGAGTTTTGTACTAACCATTGTTCAGAAGGCTGGTGCTTGTGCATAGACTGCATACTGAATTATGTCACGCTTTACAGCTGCCCAAAACGAAATTGGGTGGGCGCATTGATTGAATAAACAATTCGTGCCCTCATCTCACAGAAATATGAAGTTTAAATCAATGTTTGTGGAAACAACAACAAACCATAAAAAAAGTTACTTGTAACAAGAAAAGTAAATTAAACTAACAGAGTAATACTAGAACTATTAGTTAACTAAACTTAATTTTGTTGCATTTGTATTAAGTAAGTAAGTAATATTACAGTGTTTATTATACTTAAAAAAGGTTGCAAGTTGACTCAACCTTAAACTTCCCATGCAATCACTTGCCTCAATTTTTAGAAGTTAGATCTAGGTATTACTTTTTACAAGCACAACAGCCCTACATGGCGACGCACTTACCCACAATGCTATCGGCGCAAAACCTATGTAGGCTTAGGCTATCGTGTTAAATTTTTAAATACAGAAACAGAAGGGATGTTTATGTACAATTAAACAGAAAATTTGAAAATAGAGCTGAAGTCAAATGACAATGCTTTATTTGCTGTTAGGTACAGCAACCCTGAAAAGACTGTTTAAACAATACGCTAATTATAAATAAAATATTTAGAAATTCTATATAAAAATATTGCCTTTTGTGACCTTAACGTACAAAATGCTAAAGCAGTCATAATTTTTAAAGGGTTATTAATTTACCCAAAAATTAAATGTCTATCATCATTTATTTACCCTCACGTCATTCCAAACTAAAGCTGGCAGACTGATCCAATTGCCATAAAAAACGATTGAATATATAATATATATTTATTGTATACATATAGAAATTCTTAATTTTATATTTAGAAAACGAAAAAGGGAAATAGTCTGGAAACATAAATATTTTCCATACTTTTCCAGACCTGGAAATTACTCGAATCAAATTCCATACTTTTCTCCCTGTTTTTTTATGCAATAAAATCGGGGGTCACTAAGACTTTATAATTCTCTAAACAACAGCTGACACAACATATTCTGCTTTAAACCAAGATCTTTGCAGAAGCTTTAAACCATGACTGCGTCTGAAGTCTGAACGCTCTTCAGATCAAGGAACAAGCTGACAGCATCACAAATGGCCCTCATACATATTTAACGGTGGATCTATCCACGTTCCTGCTTTTAATCGTCTTCCTTACTTCCTAATGACCTGTTTTCAAACTCATACCCAGCGTGAAGTATACTCAAGGAACCTGACAGGAGAAATATAATCACAGGAGAGAAGATGTTATAACGTTACATTGCAAAGTATATAGGCAAACGATTCACGCCTGATACTGCAAAATCTATTTTCCAGAAAGCATCATCACAAACAAAGGCACAGTCTGCAGTAATACCATTTAATCCATAATCAATGCAATAATGCCTCCCACATCAATTCAATGTGAATAGAAATCACAAAGGGGAAGTACATCTTCCATTGAAAGAAAAGACAAATGGAGGATTGAAAATGAATGGCAATGGCAATGGTTTTTTGCAGGTTTTGTGAATCTGTCAGACTCGATCCTTTGGCAACATCCAGCCTGTGATGTCTCGCGCTCTTATCCGCACAAAGAGCCTCTAATACATGTTGACAGCTTGTTTGATGTGAGGTTATATATAATTGAAAAGCTGGCTCATCCCTCTATTTCAAGACAGACAACCGTAGGCTGTTCAAACACATCAGTCTGGTCCTGACTCCCCTCCCATGGCCTATCGCCGTGCATTGATGGTATAATAATTTCTTCAGGCGTTTAAAGCTGAAGTGTAAACTGTGTGCCATAAATCACCAAACATAATAGCAAAAACAGTCGGATGCCCAAACAGATAGCTATGCGGCAATCTCGCCTCATTGGTCGAGCCAATGCTGCACCGTTTCCATTTTCTTGCATCTTGCTTATGCATGTTAATCTGAGATTATGAAATCAATTTATACCGTTAATGCAAGCTGTTTTTAAAAACAATATGGTTTTATGTCATTTAAGACGTAAAGCGGTATCAAAACAGATGACACTGGCAAAATATCTAACCCAGATTTCATTCACAATCAATGAGCTGTGGCATCAAAAAGGCCCCCGTATTCAATAATAAAGCAAGCACTTTATTCTGCCGTGTCTCTCTGGCAGTCATGGGGGAAGAGAAGCGAGTGTTCGCTGAACATCAGGACTCAGATGAAAGCCAGAGAGGGACTGGTGTGTCAGCCCTGCTGCTCTGTGACACCAGGCACACCTTCAGGGGGGAGTTGGATCTCTCTCTCTGTCTTTTGATCATGACTGTCCTCCAAGCTGGAGACGAGGCAGACCAGACAGCAGTCATACACACTGCAGCTCACTCATCCCCAAACACTAGCTCACCAGATTTATACCCGTGTAAAGACCTGTGCACAACAACAACAACAATATCCATTCCAAAGGTTTGGGTGTTTTGGGTCTTCAGTAAGTTTAGGGGTTTTAATAAGATCAAGGGATGTTAAACTGGCAACACTGAAGTGGAGTGAATAACAGATTGATGAAATGCTGTTTATAGACTGATGATTGATGTTTCAACAATAAAGAAAGACATGACACATGTGTGACCTTGTTTGTGAAAACTAAGGCTGAAATGATGCATCGCGTTTCCCATTAAAAATATCTGTCTGAAATCGATTCTGTGTTTCATGCACAGCTTGTGCGTGTACTGAGGCTCTTTGATCAGTAGGAAGTCCTTATCAATCTAAAAACACTATGAGTTTGAGTCGTTGCAAAAAAGCAACACTCGTCAAACACATTTTTTTAAATAGTCGTTATTATCATGAAAATACCTGAAACAATTTGAAAAACAGTGATGTAAATATGATTATAGACATTTCCTGGAATAGCGTATCCCTTGTAACTGTACTTCTTTTGCAGCACAAATGCATGAGAGCGCCCTCTGGCTTTTGGATGTGGCTGCATTTTACCGTAATTCATTCATTGATAAGACACTCACTAACACGATTAATCGTCCAAGCCCTAGTGAAAACCCAACTAAAGTCATTTTTTGTGATTTACTATGGTCTACATAAAATAATACTACATAATGTAATAAATTATTTGAAATATAACCTAATCTCTTTAATATTGACTAAGTAAGGCTATGTCAAAGATTAAAATCAATTACTTTAGTTTACAACTTTTTTCCATTTCAATTATTTATTTATTTTCTTATCATGGTAATGCAACACGAAATATCACAACAACAATCCAACAAACACAACAAAAATACATTCCATGACAAAGATTACGATAAAGAAAAAATCGTATAAACTCCTAGCCCAAAATTCGAATTTTACATATTATTTATATTATTACACATTATTATATTGTATTATAGGCCATTTAATATTTAGCTATGTTAAGTAGGGATCGACCGATATGGACTTTTTTAGTGCTGATGCCGATACCGATTTATGTTTCATCAGACGTAGCCGATGGCTGACGATTTTCTTGAGCCGATATTTGGAGTCGATACTGCTTTTGCTCACTCAATTTACATCATAAATATGACACAATAGCCCTTTTCACACACAAATTCCGTAAAATACATGGGAAAGGCATCCGGGATTTTTCCAGGATGATTAAATATTTTGTTCATTCACACTGCCATGACTACCCGGCTTCTGATGGTCCCGGAAAGACACGTGACCTGTTGAAAGTCCCGCCCTCTCTTCTACGCAGCGTCTGAAGTTTGCATATTATTTGAAGAGTTTGGTTCCAAAACGCAATAAACGCCATTTTTGAAAAAAATGAGTTACTGCCAGAATTTTACGCAAAATCCATTATCCGCCGTGTTATTCTGTCATCTTTTCTCCCTTTTTTTCCAAAATGCAACAAACGCCACTCCCCCTTTTCTACAGAATGCCATAAATCCACTCCACAGATTACAGCGCACCATTCACGCAATGTAAACAAACAATGGCGGCGCGCTGAGTACACGGAATCCTAGTTTTCCTCATCTACTTTGTACTTCGTGATCAAACAAAAACAAAATAATACTTTAATAGCATTGATAAACCTGTGATGGTTTTCTGTGACGGGAAAGAAACGTAAGCCATCAACATCTAATAATTTACGCAAAAGGCACGGGTGCTTGTTTGCCCGGGCCGACAGCATCAAGGTTCTGTCATGATAACACATTGACCCCAGGGGATCTTATGAAAAAATTTCCATAATTTTACTCAAAGTCAACGAAAATCGAGCAGGACCAAAACATTTTACAGCTGATCGCTGTGAAAAACATTAAGCCACGACGTCAAGTATAACCGCAGCAATGACAGTGTTCTTAATATGACAAAGTAAATGTTTTGATTAATGACATTAATGTTTATATTTTTAATTAGTGTGTACAACTAGTCAACTAAATGAATATAACATGGCAAGGATGAATGCACATTTATATAGGCTATTGATTCAATAGATTTATAGCATTTTGAATAAAAACTTGTCATGGATTTATTGCATTTTGTGGAAAAAATAATCAGTTTTTATAATAAATCTTTGAAAATCAAGTTATGGATTTGAATTTTTTATGTTTTTATAACCTAAAGATGCTATGTGAAAGTTTGTAACAGAAAATAGTGGTTTTCATCTTGTCACTTTCTTGGTATAGAAAACATGTTTTTACCAAAATTTGTCAAAATGGATTTATTGCGTTTTGGAACCAAACTCTTCATTTATTATTTCTCTCTCCAGAAACAACTCGCGTGCATTTTTGTTTATGAAAAGACTATAAAGGAGCGCGTGAACGCACAGTTCTATGCTGGTGAATGATCTCAGCTTCAGAGTGGATATTTGACGAGCTCCCTGATCTCTGCTTTAAAACGGTTTTCAGACATTTCTTATCATGATTGTTTATATGCATTTAAAACCCGCATTTTGAGGAGCAGAACGATATATCTTGTTGGTATGACGCACGGGTATTTTCGTTTATTATAGCTCAAATGAGCACGTGACGCGATATTCTTTTATGCTGCTGAATGATCTCTGTTTCAACGCAGTAAGTAACCAGCTAACTTACCTGATATCTGCTTCAGTCCAGTTTGCTGTCATTTCTCGTCGTGAATGTTGTAAATCAATGTTGTGAACCAACTTCATGTTGCCATGACACGCGCGTCCTCACTGCGGCACGTGCGTCATTGTTTATGCGTCTCATTTATCATTTCCTGGTAACTGCTTCAATCTAGTTTGCAACATTTCTCGTGGTGAATGTTTATATGCATGTTATCTCTCGTTGTAAGGAGCTGAACCATAAGCTTTTGGTTTGATGACGCGCGCTTCCTCACTACGACACGCCCATTACGGCATTCTTGCGGCTTCTTGTTCACACAGAGGGTTATCCGGGTATCTGACTAGGTCCTCTTTCCGGCAACGATCCCAGAAGATTAACGGAACGAGTTTTTGTTCACACAGACGCTTGTCTGGCAATTTTACGGGTATTTTCTGGGACCAGAGGTCTGTGTGAATGGGGTTATAGATGCCAAATGTTACAAGTTTCAATTTAAAAAAGTAACATTTATTGAACTTACAAAAAACTATATTTAACAAACAGTAAAAACAGGTGAGGGTGCTATGGAACCATGAACTGCACCCTCCACAATGACGAGGAACTATCAGCAAAGGATATTGATTTCTAGCACTTTACTACTACAAATATATAGAGATGAGAAATAAAACCCTGTTTTGTCCAGGTATGATCAGCTGTTAGCCCGAGCTTTCGATGTGGTCATGGAAAGGTTGGTTGTTTTTAGTCACATGACCTGCAATCGCTTGTGGCTTTTTATTGAAATTATAGAAAACATTCCCCTAATATTACAAAAATTACATAGAAATTTGTTTATTTTGTTTTCTGATACATTGGGTAAAAAATTGACAAACCCAATCCACTATGTTGCAATTAAACCTATTCTGGGTTCTTTCAACCCATTGTTGGGTCAAATATAAACATCTAGGGTTAATTTAACCCAGCATTTTTAGAGTGAAAACTTTCTGCTACAACAGTAAATGATTTATAAGTATACATTTACGAAAAACTGAAAACCCTTTCTAGAAAATAAAATATTTAAAAAGAACATAATTAATTAACTTTTAAATAAATTACCATTCAAAAATGTATCATGGCTCACACTATCCTTTTAGCAAGCCACACACAGAATTTCTAAGTAATACTGATATCAAGTAATACATAATTTATTTGAAAAATATCATCACCAGGGTCATGCTTGCTTCTAAAGAGATGTCTAATCATGTGACTTTGTACAGTCCTTTGGGCGGACTTCTAAAAATAAAACACCTATCCACTGTTACAGTCATGACCCAGGTTGCACTGTGAATCCTCATTTGGTTGCACAGTTAAATTGTAGATAAATTCGAATTACACTTGTGTGCACCACAGAGTGCCTGTGTATAAATCCCACGCATAAGATAACTCCTCACATGGTGTCTTAGCCGAAATAAACCTGTGCACTGGTGCGAAGTCATAATACTGAGCAAAACAGACAAAAGATCAACTCATCCGTGACTTCTGCCACCATCCATGTAGGGATGGTGCACGAGCCCTGCAAGAAGATACACAAACCAGATATCGCTGCTATTTATAGACTCATCAAGACATTTGAATCCTCAGCTTGCAGCGACAGATTCCTCAATTGTACTTTGAATTCAATATGATGCCAAATTCAAAAAACAAATTTGTAAATATCTGATGTTTTTTTTTTATTACAGCAATAAAACCATCCTAAGGTTTACGTAAGGGATAATCCACGGCTAGCCATGCATTAAAGGGTTTTAATGCACGACGTAGAGGCGAAGAACCACCCGACGCGTAGCGGAGTAAAAACACACGGGTAAAACCAAACCCTATTCATTCACAAATCTTTTTATATGACTTGTGTGACGTATAACAAGGTGCAGAGAGAGAAAATTAGCGCCATGGCAGAAAATCATTGTGGCGACGGAGACGATGGACAACGCAACAATATTGGTTCTAATATAATAAAGACGATCACGA
The DNA here is from genome assembly GCF_030506205.2 of Paramisgurnus dabryanus. Classification (NCBI taxonomy): domain Eukaryota; kingdom Metazoa; phylum Chordata; class Actinopteri; order Cypriniformes; family Cobitidae; genus Paramisgurnus; species Paramisgurnus dabryanus. Next base: position 11,209,969 of record NC_133357.1, on the reverse strand, counting down.
TGTTTCAAACAATTCTTACAATTCTTACTTTTTCAAGAAAAACATTTATTGCAGGAATTTTTAGCAGGAATCGTGCAGCCCTAGTATTGACTATGATGTTTCCATAAGAAAATCCATTAATGACCACAAATAATCCCAGAGTTGTAATTTAGCATAAGCTGCATTCTAGCATCTGATGGTCGGCTTCAGAAGTTTGTTGACTTATTAAACCTGAACTTATCATGGTTAAAAAAAGTCCAACAACTTTCATCTTTAGTCCTCCTCAGGCAAGCATAGAGCAAAAGCTGTGATCAAAGAGCGAGAGTTTGAAACTCTGTTACTTTAAATTTACAAGTTGCTCCAATACTGTAATACATCTGCAAATTGTTGTATTTGTATCACAAAGGCCATTAATAAATAGACAAGCACTACAAAGACATATGCACGAACGGCAAATTTACTGCCTGAGGTGCCACTATAGATTTCTATGGCAAACAGAGTCAGTCCACAAGACAAATCATATGGCCAGAGAAAGTAAATGTCAGTGAGCCTTTTCAGTAGCATTAAAGGGACACTTCAACCATTTGCATTCATCTTTGTATAGTTAGAACCCCAGTCATGTTTTTAAATGGTCGTACATCATTTCCTCAGTTGCCACTGAGAAAGGAGAAATACAGATTTCAGTGCTGCACCTCCTTCTTTCAATGATGTAAAAATCATCATTTTGCATAATTGAAAGAAGGAAGTGCTATATCTTTGTTGAGGGAGTGAGACTACAAACACCCCTTTTCTAAGTCAAATAGGCACCAAATTCGAAATGTATGTTACATTTTGACTACAAATATGACGCACTTTAAATAAAGATTAATGTTTCTACGGGTGAAATGCTCCTTTAAGTTCTTTGAGCAGCTTTGCTGAATGAATAATGAATATAAAAATCCTAAAAATGCTCAGTTTTCGTTTAAGCTAAAGGTAATGAACAGGCAAGCAGAGGGTGCTAGTATAGGTTATCTAACCTTATATCAACTAACTCTTGACTAGACTAGGGTTGGACCAGAGTCATGGGGATTACTTTTAAATTGGATATATCTGCTTTTGAGCTCTCAAAGTGGCAGATCAGTTGACTTGCATTATATGAATCACTAGGGGTGTGACGAGACACGTAAGGGCTGGTATAGTCGTGCGTAGGTTTTCATTTATACTTTTGCGTCGTTGTCGCGTCAACGTGCAAACACACGGGCGACCGCTGGTGGGCAGTATCCACTCGTGTAACCACAGTAGCAGCGCGACCGTCAGAGAAGAAAAAGAAGCTTGGCAAGTTAACTCACAAACGAAGAAGAAACAGCAACTTGTTGTGTATAATTTGAGAAGACCAGCAATGATAGAAGTAAATAAACAGCAACTTTTGATGCAGTTTGAGTTAAATCACTTCTCAACTTGGCTCATCTTTGTTTTCACCATCACGAACGGAAATACCTATGACGCAGTTTTTTTTTACCTGACGGGAGGGGTTCTGGTGGACCAATCACAGCGCTTGCGGTCCACGTAGATCTGACGCACTGTTAAAATTTTTGCGAGGTGCGCGTCAGGCTACGAAGAGCTACGCACAGGCTATGGATAGCCTACGGTGTAGAACCTACGCACGACTATAAATCGCCCTTTACTCCACAAGACTAGACGAGAAAGGTTGTGTTAACGAGAACGAGATTTTTACACTTTTAAGAAATCCTTAATGATAAAATTTATGAATGGAAAACTGAAATCACATAATTTTGAAAAGTTTGAACTAATCTAGAACTGTCCCTAACAACTATTCTGGTAATTGATAACTTTCTTCAAAGTTTATTAATTCTGAACATGTTGCGTCTCATAAATGTTATGCAGAATAATTGTTTATTTAGTTTCAACAATTTTCACTCATTTACTGTAGTTACATTTGTGTTATAATAGCATCAAATCAGCCAATCGGCCACATTGCTTTCTCAATATTGGTATTTTCCATTAAAAAACGAGTATTGGCCGACCACGGACTGGCTCTGCATATTGTAAATCACAGAAAATGTAGCGTAACCAATTGTTTAGACATTTAAGGAAAAAGCAAAGTTTTTAGAATTAGTGTGGACACAATGTCACTGTATTTAACAACAATATAGATGAGAACCGATGATAACTAGGTCATAATTTATTATCAACGTATAACCCAGCATTGCAATCCTGCAACTTTAAATTTCAGAAACATGTAACTTGTTCAGAAACCAAATTAATTTAATCATAAACAACAATATGTGTGACGCTGACACAATTAAATGAAAATACCTCCAATAATACCATACAGATGATCCAAAATGAGCCCAGAAGCATTGTAAGACTTATTTTGCTAATACATCAAATCTGTCATCGGAAAGTATTTCACAAGATGGTTGCCATGCACCAGAGCGCTTGTCATGAATCGCAATACAAAACCAACTGCGGAGGGAAGGTCCCTTGAGGAATCCCGGTTGCAATGGCTGTTGGAGATACAGCTACACACTGAATGATAATACGATTGTTTTGCAATTAAGGAAAATATTAACTAGTTGGGATACAGACATTGGGTCCAAACTACAAAATCACGCTTTTCCTCATTATGTGACCATTTCAAAATGACCCAAACATAAATGATCACACGAGCGAGACCATTAACAAAGTGACAAGTGAGATCCCGCAAAAGGTCTCATCTTCAAAGTCAATGGAAGGGGATTGATGAAAAATTAAGCAAGCAGAGGAGGATTTCACTAATTGCCACAGAAGATGCCAGATTTAAGCCTGGATTTCAGCCTTGATCACGCAAAACAGCCCTTAAAGGCATAAACCAGCATGCTTAGCGTCTGACAGACAGAAAACCGAGAGGGTGGGGTGCCAAGCGACACGGGGGGCTGGGCACCCCTACCAAAAATTTGTTGAAGCTTGGCAGGAGGTCTGAGCCAATGCTTAAGCTTGTAGCTCAAAGGCAGCTGATGATCTCCCATTGGGACACAGAGGTTGAGCAGTCCATGAGCCCCACCTGCCCCCATCCTGAAACAGAGGAGGCTGTCTGTGATTCAAAATGACAGAAACCTTCAGCAGAATGTCAAGACTGAAGAAAATACAGTTTCACATCCAAGTTCACAAGTTGCTGGCCCTGCCCTGTTGGCTCTGGAAAGCCACAGCAATTTAAGTGCCCACTGCAGGCAAATGGCCAGATTCATAGCCACACGTTTAGATGACAGATGGAAGTGCGGAGGTATTTTGTATTCACAATGAGTTGACAGGGTGTGGAAAGACTAAAAATAGATGATCATCACCACTAAGACACAATAATATGGCATAAGTCATTGTGAGTCTTCTCTGTGCTTAAAGGAATAGTTCACAATATGAAAATTGTCTTGTCATTATTTAGCATCCCAGATGTGACTTTTCTTTTTTTTAGTTCAACACAAATAGTTTTATATTAAAATGCTGTCATTTTATCTTATATTATGGGTTTGGAAAGACTAAAAATAGATGATCATCACCACTAAGACACAATAATATGGCATAAGTCATTGTGAGTCTTCTCTGTGCTTAAAGGAATAGTTCACAATATGAAAATTGTCTTGTCATTATTTACCATCCCAGATGTGACTTTTCTTTTTTTAGTTCAACACAAATAGTTTTATATTAAAATGCTGTCATTTTATCTTATATTATGGGAGCCAACCTGGCAAATCTACGGAAACCACATCCATCCATGCATCACATAAGTACCCATATATTTTCATATTTAGATGAACTTTTCTCAATTTCTCAATTATTTATGTTTTTTAATACACATATTGTGCATTTGGCATTACTAAGGTGGTCCTCAAAATGAACTATTTCTAACCAATGAAATACCTCAGAGATGAGCATGAGGAAAAACAAAATTTCTATGGCTTTCCAAGACATTATCAATTCCGATGTGCTGTCTAGGCCTGGAAATCACGACCATAATATTTCCATAATATTTACACAACCATGGGAATTAAGGAAGTCTGAGATGACCAAATAAACAGATAAACAGTTAATAGGCTAGATAAAATAGATGCAAAAAAAGTAATGCAACTACGAAACTCAAACTCGGTAGTTTAGCAACTTCACTAATGAAACGATATCACGATAAACCTGGAACCACAAGGAGGTCTGAGGGCATTCAAACATATCTGTGCATTCACCAAAGCAGATTCATGAACTGAAATAGGTCGAAACACAGCAAACGCAGGAAGACCAGATCGCAAACAATATCAATGCACAAATAAGAAATAAATACGGTAATAAAGTATCTAGATGGCAGCCTGGAATGACTCCAGTCTCTCTTCCTGTCGCTTCCAGTCACTAGTCTAAGCGCGTGCATATATCTCTTATATCTCTTCAAAACGCATCACGTCAGTAAAACAGACTTTAATTTTTATCCAAGACTACATTGTTAAAGAAAGAAAAGTTAGTCCAGACGTAACACAGAAGGTGTTTATAGGCTAACTGTACAGTCGGGCTCTAACAAAGCCCTGAATGAAGTTCCCACAATTCCCATTCACTCTCAAACACACATTAGCGCGCTAGCAACAGAAAAACAGCCACATCGCTCCATTCCTCGCCTCGTTTCACGAGTTACATTACATATACAGTCACAATAGTCTCCGGTTTGACGCCTTACCTCTCCTGGTCCAGGATTCTGTCGTTTTTGTTGTATTTGAGAGCTGTGTTTTGTGTAAAGAGGCGTCCGGTTCCGGGGTCACATCCCGACAGTCGGTAGCGCTGGAGTGACTCAAGAGCGTACACGGTCTGCTGCTGAATCAGATCCTGCCGGAGCGGCACTGTTGCCAGCCACTAGAGGGCGCTGTTATCCTGTCATAAGCAATACTGTTCTTATTTGTTATAGCTCACCTAAATATGAATGAAAAGTCTTAAAAAAGATTTTTTGGGGGTGGACGGATGCAGCAGCAACAACACAAACAAACGGCTTGTGTGAACTAAACCCAACTTCCGGTAGACTTTCACATAGAATCAATAACAACAGAGTCCTTTTACAGTAGTTTATTTCTGATAACAAGGGAAGTAAATGACCATTGTTCATATATCATATGCATAAACCTATTACAATGAGCTAAAGTTATGTTATTGTGTAAAATAAATGTATATACAATGTTAGCTACTGGTCCTTGAAATCCTATCTGTCAAACCTTTCCGCACAGATGTGATCCATGCTCGTCGTCTCCACTCGTATTTAGCAAACCAAAAGAGTTTATTTTCGACAAGGTTTCAGATATCTTAGCCACTAGCAAGACCAATAAATAATTACCGGAAGTTTACTTCGGTTCAGGCGCGTAATCAAGTCAATGAAACAGTCTATTTAGGAGCCAGTTTAAGAGGGTTTAAAAATATATATATATTTTTACAAGTCAAATAATGCATTGTGGGCTTATTATAGTATTATATTGAATTATTTTGTATTATATTTAAGTACATTACATTATTACACAGCTACCTTGAATACTTGAATATGAAAATTGCCACAGTGCAGTTGACAGTGATGAATTAATAAATAATGGGCCAGATTATAAAGATCTGTCTATCAGCATTTTGAAACACTGAGGGCTTTACAATGTGTATTTAAAAATAGCACACACTGGGTATTCCACAGTAGCAGAATTTACCCACCACATACAGGGTGCGCGTACACAAACCACTGCTTTTTATTTCCCTCGTAGCAGCACAGGGGTACCACTAAACATAAATAGGTCGAACTATTGTTCAATGACTTTTATATTTGCACCTAGAGAAGTATTAGTAAACCTTCCTCAGAAATACGTACAGTATTGGTACCAAAGAGTGCATAAAAGTGCCTACAGTAAAGGTATATCTTGGTCCTAAATGTATCTTTGAACCTAAATAGACATACCAGTATTTAAAGGGTACTGCCTCTTTATGCTTATGTGATGCTTGGGAAATTTTAGACCAAACAGTCTTGCTTTGTCAATTTTGTTTCCCATTTCTCTTTTCCAGTCTCACTGTATAATGACTTTCAAATGCTGATCTGGCTTTTTGAACTTTCTGTCGTATGAAACATAAAATGATCTATTAACCTAGGGCCGGTATGACCAATTATAGTTTTACTTTTCTGACTGAAAGGAGATCTGTGTACATTTTTATGCAGCTGACTTAAAGGGGGCATTTCACAAGACTTTTTTTAAGATGTAAAATAAATCTTTGGTGTCTCCAGATGTGAAGTTTAAGCTCAAAATATCATATCGATAATTTATTAAAGCATGTTAAAATCGCCACTTTGTAGGTGTTAGCAAAATGTGCCATTTTGGGTGTGTCCTTTAAAATGCAAAGTAGCTGATCTCCGTACTAAATGGCAGTGCTGTGGTTGGACAGTGCAGATTAAAGGGAGGTATTTTCCCCTTCTGACATCACAAGGGGAGCCAAATTATAATGACCAATTTTTCACAAGCTTGCAGAGAGTGGTTTACCAAAACTAAGTTACTGGGTTTTTCTTTATCACATTTTCTAGGTTGATAGAAGCACTGGGGACCCAATTATAGCACTTAAACATTGAAAAAGTCAGATTTTCATGATATGTCCCCTTTATGTAAAAAATCTAGTCTAAACTTTTTATGCAACCAGCCACTAAAATTCTAAATTACAATGAATTCAGGTAAAGCAGTATAGTTTTAACATTTAAATGACCTAAATTCACCCTATATATTCGTTCACCTTACATATTTCCTACATAACGCTCCTCTCCAAAATCCATGTGTCCACGACTCCATGTGTTTCCATTTAAATATCAAAATCAACACTTTCAGGTTCAGAATCAATAATTTATGACAAAACAGAAATGGAAACACACTTCAAACCTCAAAACACATCTTATAGCAGTTGCAGCTTAAAAATGAAAACATCACATTTAAAAAAACAAAAAAAACATAATCCAGAAGTTTCACGGTTTGAAATGGCGTAAAATCATGGTGGCACACAACTAATGTCCAAGAAACAATGAGAGTTACCCAGTTAGTTGTCCAGTAGAGAATAATCCAAGCAAATACAAAAATCCCTTCATTATGTGACAACTGTTCTTCATTGCATTAAGGTGCCTTACATTATTACAATGATATGCAATGGGTAATTATAGCAGTATGTTTATATAAAGATTAGATCAATTTGAATTAGGCTTTGAATCTCTTCTTTAAAAATTTACATTCGGACATCTGAACATTCAAAATAAACAATGTTTACGCGTCTTTTGATGAAAGCAGATATATTTTCATGAGTCGGGTAGCAGTGACTACTGTGTTAATACATTCTGGAACTGTTAAGGTGTAACCGGAAAAAAACTTTTCAAGACTTGCTCAAAATAAGCACACAAAAGGCTCAATTCTTTACAAAGCAATAATACTGTTTCTCACACTGCCCTGATTTATAACACAATAGTACAAGACTTACACCCTTTAAATTCATTTCAGCAAACTCTTTGGACACGTCTTCAAGATGGCTTGTGTGTCACATCCCAAAGGCACAGAAAACCCACAAATACAAAATACTTAAGGCTCATTTTTACACACTGACATAAAAATGTCATATACACCACTATACAAAGGCTTTCCCGATAAACAATTTACCTATCATACAAATAATTTGAAACAATTGGAAATACTGGAATGTAAATATAAGACAAAATATTTACAAACAAACACGTTCATGTAAACTGATAAACAAAAAATGGCAAAACAAAATGTAAACGATACGAACACACAGTAATGTGCCTTCTTGTCCAGCTATTTGTAATTTATGTTGTACAGTTAAAAATGATAAATACATTAATCTCAATTGCTCTGAGCTTTTCTCTGTGCATGTACTGTTTTACACAAACAAACCAGTGATGCTAGTTAAATTAGTGGCACGCCAACCGTTTGTTAAATTAGTAGCTTGAATTTTCAGTGCATTGTGTCGCAAATACAACATATATCTGAAACTACACTCATGTGTAAGCAGTACATCTCAGTACTTTGTTTATCCGCTATTAAATCGCAGTTGTAAACATTTTATAAACAGCTGTCACCTATAATACAATGAATAACGTACACCAGTGCAACATATATTTTGTTCAAAGCTGCATCACTTTAAATTACCGCTGAGCAAGAGGATTTTGGTCGGTCTCCTTTTGCAGTGTGTGAACAAATGCCGTCTATCTGTTATCTTTGGCAAAAGTGTGCATCATCCAGTTCACCTTGGTCTTCCAGCTCTCTCGAAGAGCTTCATTAAATTTGACTTTAAAATTCTTCAGTGCTTCGTCTTCAGACTTTCCCAGGGCCAAAGAGTCCTTTGAGAGATATAATAATATATATATATATATATATATATATGCCTTATATACATACATAATCACAAAAAAATCATTAAAACGTTTCTCTTGACAAAGCTTTGATCAGACAAATGTTTTTAAATAATATTTTTTGTACATAAAAATGCAATTGTGCCTTTGATTATAAAACAAGTTTTAAATATGGATGAGCTTCATTATTTGTAATAGATGTTAGCTTCATTATTGTTTAATAAGCATCTCATGGTGTCACCTTAAAGTTCTCATGAAAGTGAAAAACTTTACTGTGGTATTCTTCTTACTTCTTTCTTATCTGTTAGTTTCATTATATTTTTAATTCACGTGTCCTTACTCTTTAATTACAAATAGTAATCTTCTTCTCTTCTCAAAACACTTTTCTTTCATTCCTGTCACAAGGAATTGGGTGTGGGCAGGCCCAGGTAAAGATCGTAGCAATCCGCAGTTGAAAACGTGACCCAACTTGGTTGTGGCTAGAAGGATACAGCTACGGCAAAATCTCACTGGATAAGCACAGTTTTCATCCTAATCCTACACCAAACCTAACCCTCAACCCAACATTTCATGGTGTTTAGGCCGTAGCTGTATCCTATCTAGCCAGAACCGCTGTTTTTATCCTAATCTTACCCCCAAACTTAACCTTAAACCCAACATCTTGTGAGATTTGTCCGTAGCTGTATCCCCTCTAGCCAGAACCACCCAACTTTTAACGATTCAATCAGTTCTAGAAGGACGAAATCAACCTTTTTTCTCATTTAAATAAAATAGCCATTTTACTTGGATATACAGCACGCCACGACAGGGAAAATAAGACAATCGCTACTTCCGTTTCATGACGATTTTAAGAAACTGCTTAATAAATGGCACATTTAGTACATTTACTGAAGCTGCTAAAACATACCTTCGATTTATTTTAGACTATGTATTTTCAATAGTTTCATTAATGAAGTAATTTTTGTTGTTATGCCTCTGGCTAATGCTTTAATCCCTTAAAGTGGCTTACAGTATATGTGTGTTGCCTGGGTTCGAACCCATGACCTTTTGACATTTGCCAACACAATGCTCTAACACTGAGCTATACATGAGCACATACGTGTACTACTATTTAAATGTTGAAAATAAATGACCCTTAACCTCTGAATGGTATTATAAATGATTTTGTTCAGATGTGATTTACCTTTAGATACTGGATGTCTTTGGAAGAACTGAGTTCAGGGAGACCGGCAGCTTTCATTAAGGCAAAGAGATTCACAAAAAGAGTCCCATTCCGACAAAGGATCTTATAAGCCTGTTCGCAACACTCCCGAAACCTGGCCAAGACAAGCGCGCACACATTAACATGGGAGTCATTTTTACATTTTACACCATTAAACTTCTGAATATGGTTTGATGGATTATGTCCCATAATTCATTTCATTCTATTTACATACTTCCTCATTATTATGGGCCAATAGGCTTTATGCCCAGCTGCACTACTATAGCTACTTGTTTCCTGTCTGCCATTATTGGACAAACTGATTAATCCAGGTGTGCCTGACCTCAGTAGTCACAAACAAACTGATTAATCCAGGTGTGCCTGACCTCAGTAGTCACAACAACAATAATCAGACACACCTGGATTAATCAGTTTGTCCAATAATGGAAGACAGGAAACAAGGAGCTGGCTGAAGTTCAGGAAGTAGTGCAGCTGGGCATAAAGCCTATTGTGAAATCAAGACATACTGTAGATAGATATGTGTACTAACCGTTCAAATTTCTCACTGTTGTTGGTCCGCCCCTCCTGAATAACATGGACGAAGTCGTACGTCAGGATAAAAGGGACACGTTCCCTGTTGATCCCAAATTTGCTCTTGAAGTTCCCCAAAAAGTGCCCAAAGTCTATATGGAATAACTACAGTACAGAGAAAATCCAAGATGTTAATTCTGGCCTTCAGTTTAAGAAATCATTTTTTATTCTAATTATTTACATACTTTATTATAAAGTGACAGCAATCATATGTTTCATATGATCTGATAAACTATATACGGTGGAGTTACATGCAGTTGACATCTTTAATCATTACTGAACATTATAAAATTACACTTTTTGGATGGGCAGTGAGTTTAACAAGTTTTCTTCCTACCTGACCCGTTTCCCTGATCATAATATTGTCACTATGCCGGTCTCCTATTCCCAGAACATACGTGGCTACACAGTAGCCTGCACAGGAAAGCGTAAATTCCTCAATGGCCTGATCCAGTTTATCCCTGTAAAAAAAAAGAAAAATAATTTTAATTTCAATTTTTCACCAGCTTTCATGCCAACTATTTTCAGTCTGCAAAACCTCACACACATATGTGCCAATGTACAGTTGCCACATATATGTTGCCTTTCTCATAGTGTTAAAGATTTTCAGATATTGGTTTTACGCTTGATGTTTTTTAGACTCAATGACTCACCTGTGACACTCAATGTTAATCTGAGAGGTGAATATATAACCATGATCATTTCTGCTCGACCCCCTTTTCTCATTAGCTCAAATTTCATAAGAAGCTGTACTACAATGAATCACTACAATTTACAACACATGCAAGGTAGATCTTTGACTACATTGTAAGATCCGGTGCACATCCGAGTTAACGCAACGCGTTCCGGTCTTAAATCTAGGATGGCAAGAGGGTGAGCTAATTATTAGAGAATTTCATTTCTTGGTGAATTACTCATTTAACGCTGCAATCTGTACGTTTTGACACTTAAGGGGGTCGCACACCAGACAGTCCGGTGTGCACCCCCCTTTAATCGCATCTTAGTTTGAAACAAAAAATTGCAGGTATCTGACAGCTCAACTTATAAATCATTATTATAAGCTTACTGACTGTTGTGAATCATGATACGGTAATGAGACTGAAAACCGATTGTTTGTGTAATTGCTCAATAGCTGATACATATTTTTTAATAGGTTTGCATCTTTATCCGCTTGTTTGGTCAGACGTCATGCACCTCTTCTGTGTCCAACGTACAGATACACACAAACAAATCCTATTATACACTCATACCATAATGAAAACTACCTAAAACACAGATCCTAATTTTTATCTCCATATCAAAATCCGAGGCCACAGTGCTAGTAGATGGCAAATTTAAAGTATTAAAGGAAACCACCACATTTTTTCAAAATTTTACGATGTTCTTACCTCATCTTAGACAAATTAATACATACCTATGTTTTTTCAATGAGTGCACTTAATCTTTGTACAGCGCGTCGTGATTGTGTTCGCATTCAGCCTAGCCCCATTCATTCCTTAGGATCCAAACAGGGATGAATTTAGAAGCCACAATATTACTGCGCCGAGTGCTGCAAACTAAGTGCTCTTCCGCCATACAATATAGTTCTCATTTTATCAGCTTAAAAAAATCGCCACGTTTTATTTTGTGGCACCATACTTACTCGTGTAACTACTCATGTAACAGTCTTTAAATAGGGAAAACATGGAAGTGTTTGGTGGCTTCTAAATTCAATCCTGTTTGGATCCTAAAGAATGAATGGGGCTAGGCTAAATGCTAACACATTCACGACGTGCTGTACAAAGATTAAGTGCACACATTGAAAAAAGATAGGTATGTATTAATTCATCCAAGTTGAGGTAAGAACATAATAAAATATTGAAAAACTGTGGTTTTTTCCTTTAAATCATAAAAGTCTTTATAGCGGAGGTACCCTTTAAAATAATTTTACCAAGAGGTCGAGGTTCGACTGGCCAAGTCAGCCCCTGCTACAACTACGTAATCTATACATTAAAAGCATAAAAATCTAATAAAATTGTTAATAGCCTTCTCCTTATATGTCAGACCTACTTCAATTACACATAGAAATGGATGCGTAATGTGGAGGAGGGATGCAATTGTCAGGAATGAGACAAGTGGCTGTACTGTGATTGGTTGATTCTGTAAACATGCTTCCCAATAATGTTTAAGGTTCAATACAAGCTAAGCTCTGTTGACAGCATCTGTGACATGCTGTCGATAGAGCTTAGTTCGTATTGAGCCCAGACCATTCCTTTAAAAACAACATAATCCTCCATCATTAACCTTCTGACCTATAGTGTGCCGGTAGCGCAACATTAAAGCCAGATCTGCTGTAACATTCATAGATAATCATCATAGTTCATTTTATTTGGGTTAAGAAAGAGTCACTAAATAGTGTTTGTAGGCCAATATGCTAAAACATTACACACACATTATATAAAAGATCACTGATGTATACAAGTACACTATATACACTAGGCAAGATAGGGTTGTGTTAAGCAATGCATGCAACACACTTTGTGGTTTTTTCTTGGAACTCGGCGACGTGTATCTTTAGCTGCCTGCTTAAGTTATCAACACAAACACAATCTGCACTTTAAGCCACTTTGGTGAAAAACACCTGCCAAGAACAAATGCAGTTGTAAACACTGCAGAATGCAGGGTACATTTACTTCACCGCTGCATCGTTTGCAACCAAAGTGCTATGAAAGTGTCAGATACACTAACAGGTCAAATGAGATGTTGTACTCTGCGTGAGGTTTAAAAAAAACCTAAAAAACAATACACACGGCTAAAGCAGGCGGCTACAGTCCACCACATTCACACCACACGGTCCTGTGTGTGAGGAAGAGGGTGTGATGCTATTGCTCACCCGGGGTTTTTGGACTTCAGCCAGTTAAGAAGAGCGTCCTTGTTAAAGGCAGCGGTCGCAGCGCTGTTGCTGTTGTTCCTCTGGATGTTGGCGATGGTGTCCGAGTTCTTCACCACCTCTATGAGACCCGTCTTATTCCCAGTCGACAGGCATCCGTACGGAAGCATCCTGAAATTATTGATTTTAAAATTGAATTATTCAACACGCCATCGTTTCCGAATCGATGCTAACCATTCAAACCTTTTCAATACAATTGTGTTTGTGGTTCACACTACTTTCGATTTCATATGTGCAGAAAGTCAACGATACGAACCTGAGGTCAAGTCCCTCTGTTTTCCACAGAACGTCCATTAACTGAATCATCTGAAGGGTTAACATATCCTGCCTCAGATCTAAAACCAAACACGACATATAAATATGTGCATTATGTGTACAAAAAACGTGCACCACATGAATTTGTCTTCATACCGTCTCCATTTTTAAAAATAAGTCCCAGGGTGTCATATTTGTTTTTGTACATCAGCCACAGTGGTTTCATCTTGGAATCCATGAACTTGCATTTGTCTGCACTGAAGGCAAAAAGGTCAGACATTAGAAAACAGAAAGCGTACACCCACACAAACTACCTGTAGTCTTTTCTTTCTAGTACTTTTAGTAGTCTTGACTTGTAGCCAAGCGAATGCACAATGAAATGAACTATAAGCAATTTTATCCTTCGAATCTTGGTGACTTCTTAGAAAAAAACGATCACAGATTCTTTGCTGCTGTATCGCACGCCATCGAAGTCACATTGACCACGAGTGGAGATAAGGTAACACTGAAACCGACTGAGATCTGATACGACAGCTTCTTATACGCTTTCTTACATAGCATCAAATTAAAATATACAAAATAGTATGGAACACATGGGCGTCATGCCTGGTGGATGTAAGAGGGGATGTGCCATACTCAATTTAGCATTCAATGTTATCATTTCAATGCAAAAATTTAAATGCATGAGGGAATTTAGAATGCAACATGCTATAAAAGATGGACATAGTAAATATAGTACCAGATTTCACACAGCACGATGCTCGGGTTAAGTGGCGATACGACATCAGAAAGGGCTTCCATGTAAGTGTCCTGTTTGATGCAAACTTTCATGTCTTCTGTAGTCTGTATCCTGGTTGCCTTCTGACTTCCTGACTTCACAAAGTCATTCAGAGCCTTCATCTTATTCAGAGCCTCATTCTACAGGAAACAGAATAGATGTAAGTATTTATGCATGTACGAAAATCCATGCTTGAGCGACATTCTTCAGTTCCCCTTTATTACAGTAAATCGGCTATTTTTAAGGTAGTAAGAGTAAGAGTGGGATTTCTTCTTCACTAGTGTCATCAAAAAAAATGAAAAGAAAGAAATATGATTTGAAACAAACTTTTCTCAAATTTTCCATTAGTTGTAGATACAGACAACCTAGCCAATAATAAATTGCAGTGTCAGGTTGGTTGGACTGTTCAAGCAAAACAACATTTTAATGGTACCACAGTGTTTTCTTTAACAGGGGTATCTACTTGCAAATAGCTTGCATATTAAGTTAAGATAGCAAAAAGTATTTTATTTAGGAAATTGCACACTTCTTTAACAATGACGAATCACAATCACGGAGGAGGTGCTGCTATCAAGAAGACATTTTTTTCCTCACCACTGGGCAAATGTAGCCACAAGATCTATTTTTATACACGTACATATATGTTCTTGAAAAAAATGCACTGTTTTGCCACTAAAGCAACTTCCAAGAAATGCCCCAAAGTGACAATTACCAGAAAAAGTCAGAGGCTAAATTTGGGCCCCAAGTGCCAACAAGAGCAACTGAGAGCAAGATAACATGGTTGCGCATTTTACATTAGGTGACAAAAGACGAGTCAATACCGATCAGTGGTGGCTCGTGACTGCTCATCCGAGGGGCGCAAATTGTGTCGTGTGTGTTGCTTCCGTTTTCAAAATACCGGTATGTGTTTGTTGCATCATGTAAACCATGTGCATCACGTGTTTTGTCAAAATAAGTGCCTGCTGCATGTGCGTCAAAACCATTTATGATAAAAGAGACGCTCACGTTCACAAAATGCACGCAAGACACTTCCATAACAGTAAACTTTGCCAGATACTGCGTAATCTCATGCGTAATCAAACGCAAGCGTCTCTCTTATCATAAACCCTGTAGACGCGTTTGCAGCAGGCACTTATTTTGACAAGACACGTGATGCACATAGGATCACTTGACGCGCAGAACACATATTTAAAAAAAGGAACCACACACATGACGGGCTACATACGTGTTGTGGCGAACTTCGCATCGAGTGCCCTCGAAAAAAGAAGTCACCGCCGCCACTGATACAGATTTACATTTAATGCTCAGCTCTACAGAGCGTGTTTGTCACTATGTAGTCTCAGATGATGACATGTTTGTCCTGTGGCGGCTACCGTAGCTTCTCAAAGCGTTTTGAAATGGATGGGTGACTTGCAGACTGAACCGTTGGTTGCAATTCGCAATCTCGCGACTAGATGTCGCTAAAATCTACAAACAGCACGTTTAAGACAATAAAGGCAAGATTTACTAAGAGCTTGCCCCAGCGCAAACCATCATTTTGGCATTAAATAACGAACGTGTGATTTACGAAAGACACGCAGTGGATCATTAACACGGAAAAGGTGTGGTCCAGTTGCGGACCTTATAGCATGTACATTTCTAGGAGTTTCCCTTTCAGACGCAAAATTTATTGGAGGAGATTATTTAAATGATTCACGCAATGTGATTTACTAACGTTTGCGATTTCCCTTTTAGCCGCAAAATTTATTGGAGGAGATTATTTAAATGATTCACGCAATGCGATTTACTAACGTTTGCGAGTGTGATATTACTGGTATTTGCGCCATATTTAATGCAGAAAAAAGCATGTCTTAAATAATTTTGTGCTTGAAATGGCTGCAATAGCTGATAGGAGGCTTGGCAGAGATCAGAGAGTGCGTGGTACAAGGCAGAGGATTTTTCCACATGTAACAGTTCATTTGTAATGCCAGAGGAACACATTATTCCAAAATATAGTTTTCCAAGCCATGTTATTTTTATTTGCTGAAGTAAATAAAAGAGGAGTCACTAGAAGTCACACAATCCCAGTTGTTTCAAAACTTCTTATAAACCTTGTTTTTTTTGTCCTCCAGTTTTTAGTGCACTATGGCTTAATTCATTAGCTGGGATTACACACCCAGCACTTTCTGTTGCAATATCTGTGGTGCTGAACTCAAGCATATCAGGTGTTAGTAGATTGTGTTAGTAGATCACCGCTCTGCTTATTTGCGACCCTGAATAACCTTGGTCATTATGGAAATCAGCTGTTGCGCCTGTGTTATTTAATTTGCACCAGTTTAATAAATATTATATATACACACACACATATACACACTATATTGCCAAAAGTTTTGGGACACCTGCCTTTATATGCACATGAACCTGAATGACATCCCATTCTATAACAGCTTTAACTCTTCTTGGAAGACTTTTTACGAGGTTTAGGAGTTTTTGACCATTCATCTAGGAGTTTATTTGTAAGGTTAGACACTGATGTTGGCCTTGCTCGTAGTTTCTGCTCTAATTCATCCCAAAGATGTCAGGACTCTGTGCAGGTCAGTCAAGTTCCTCCACACAAACTCACTCATCCATGTCTTTATGGACCTTGCTTTGTGCACTGGTGCGCAGTCATGTTGGAACAGGAAAAGGCCATCCCCAAGTGTTTCCAGAAAGTTGGGAGCATAAAATTGTCCAAAATGTCTTGGTATGATTAAGCATTATGAGCTTATGAGCTATTTTAATACAATTTATAAATTGTGTCTCCATATGTGAAATACAACCTATGGCCTCAATGGATTTATGACATTTGGAGTATTGATTTCAATCTTTGTCATGGCCTTACTAAGTTTAATATTAAAGATATCAAGGTTATATTTTACAATATTTTTTACATTTTGTAGGATGACTTTATTTATGAAAAACTGTAAATTGCAAGCAGGGTTAGAATTGTTCTTCTCATTATCCAACTGAGGCGACTATGAATTATTATGCAAAATAAAAATCACACCAGGAGGATACACACCAGCTACTTAAATCTCCATTCAACCTTGTTGTTTCTCTAAACACCACAAAATCATGTAGCATGACCGTGTAACATCTGTCTTTAAGGACTAAGCCTACTCGGGCAACTAGCATATAAATCCATCAAGACCATTTGAATCCCTACACATTAGCTATCTTTACATGCACAACATTTTGTCAAAACCGACTGAATTTAATCCGATTAAAGGTTATGACAATACAATTTACATGTTAACTAAACATCGCAATCTGATTCAAATGTTTGTGTACATTTCCGGAACCAAACGTCTGCGCGAGTGCACAGCCAGGGTTGCCAGATTCGCGTATCAAAACCATCCCGTTGGACAAAACTATTCAAAACTAACCCAAAAGCATTCCATGTCTTTATGGACCTTGCTTTGTGCACTGGTGCGCAGTCATGTTGGATCAGGAAAAGGCCATCCCCAACCCAAAAGTTGGGAGCATAAAATTGTCCAAAATGTCTTGGTTTGATGAAGCATTAAGAGTTAATTTCACTGGAACTAAGGGGCCAAGCCCAACCCTGCAAAACAACACTACACCATAATCCCCCCTCAACAAACTTTACACTTGGCACAATAAAAAAGTTTGTCATTCGTCTTTGCGTGAAGATGTCACGTCCGTAAACAAACAAGAGGAGCCGGCCGCTTCATTGCATGGCTCCAGCAAACAGTTGCTTAGAGTTTAAAAGTGTCATCTAGATGCCGGCGTTTAAACTGTAAATATTCAAAAAGGCGTCACGTAAATATATCTGTTTATTACGTTCTTACACATAGGGAATCCTCTGTTAAAACAGTAAAAAGCTCAAACTGCGAGGTAGTGCTAAAACAAGAGTTAATATCAGCCAGGCTTTTCAACATCTGAAGGGATTAAATACTGGAGCAAAGACGGCTTTCTCTGAACCGCTAAGGCATCTGGTTAAACACGTGCGTTATCAATAAGTCACAACAAACGCTGGAGATATTACTTTACTTCCGTTTTACAATAGATAACTAATATGAGTTTAGATGAGGGGGTGGAAGTGGCTCAGTGGTTCATGTAGGTTGTCTACAAATCAGAAGTTTGGTGGTTTAAATCCCCGGCTCCACCTGACCAAGGGTCGAAGTGTCCTTGAGCAAGACACTCCCGACGAGCTGGATGGCGCCTTACATGGCTGACACCGCCGTCGGTGTATGAATGAGTGCGTGAATGGATGAATGTGAGGCAAAACTTGTAAAGGGCTTTGGGCGGCCATTGGTCTGTGAAAGCCCTATATAAATGCAGTCCATTTACCATAGATCGATCGTTTTCAGATGCAGATGTACTAGGATGTACTTCTGTCATATGGATGTATAAAGAGAAATCAGGCATCAGATTAATCCGCAAATAACTGCAATTTTATATTTCAATCGGAGATGGCGACTTAGAGGCCATTGTTACAGACTGCTGCTTTAATATACTTAAAGGACAAGTTCGGTATTTTAGACTTAAAGCCTTGTTTTCAGATTGTTTATGGTCAAATAGAATGGTTTTGACTGAAATTTCGACATTTTCGGCTGCCCTGAGAATTTTCGCGTGTTTGTGTTTCAGCTCAGACCTCTACAATGGGTTTAATGGTGCACTGGAACAATCCTTCCTAAAATGCATTAAACTTTCGTTTACAAAGACGTGAAACTCACCGAGTGGTCAGGGGTGTTCACTGATATGCTCACACAAAAATCGCTGCAAAAGATGCTTTCCAACAGCTGTTTTAGCATTCGTTGTTAACTTGTGGACCTATTTACCCAAACGCCTCACACCCGTACATTCTTCCGCTTAGAGCTTGAATAATAGACACTCCAGCCCAGGTGGTGGCGCTAATCCGCCATTGCCAATTGCAAGAATAGAAACAAAGTTCCCGGCGCGGAGTAATACCGTACCTCACAGGACGTCTAATACAGTCAATGGAGTTGGTAAAAACTACGATAAAACCTGTTGGAATGCGTCTTTTGGAGCAATTTTTGTGTGAGCATACCAGTGAACACCCCTGACCACTCGATGAGTTTCACGTCTTTGTAAACGAAAGTTTAATGCATTTTAGGAAGGATTGTTCCAGTGCACCATTAAACCCATTGTAGAGGTCTGAGCTGAAACACAAACACGCGAAAATTCTCAGGGCAGCCGAAAATGTCGAAATTTCAGTCAAAACCATTCTATTTGACCATAAACAATCTGAAAACAGGGCTTTAAGTCTAAAATACCGAACTTGTCCTTTAATATAAAGGTGGAAATTCGTAGGCTGACTAGATCAAAATAACTGTCTGAATTGAACAAAAATGTGTTCTTGTAAAGCATTGCGTTAGCTAGGCGAAGATCATGGGTTTGATTCCCAGGGAACAGATATATACTAATAAATTGTATAGCTTGACTAAATTGCCCTGACTAAAAGTGCCAAAGTCGGAAATAAAATAGCGCTACGAAACCATTGCCCTGTTTGTCAGCGACGCTGGTTTAATCGATGACACAAATTTGTAGTGAAACCTTATGAAAACAATTCCACTTGTTACACTTCCACAGTAGCGTTAGTATTGCAAAAAAAAACATCACCCTTGAACACCAGTCTAGCAGCAGAATTTCAAGATTTCTTTAGAGGATGTTTATCTTCTCACCAAATGTCGACTCATTTCATGACTAAGCTAAAGTTGACTCTGTGCAACATCCATCACGTACAAACTAGCAGTATTTTACAATTGCTGCTACACTAGAACTACAGTATATATTCAGCTACAGTTTTAACGTTTAGAAGAAAATACATTGCTGTAGGTAATGCAAAAGAAGTCAGAAATGAGAGCAACATACCTGCTTCATCAAGCTCTTTATGTGGTAGATGCTTCCACGGCAGTAAGCCTCCAGAATAAGTCCAAATCTCAAGCTGACAGAAGGTACGTGCATTTCTGACCTTTAGAGAAAGCGAAGAAAAATTACACTTAAAGGAACGAAAGGGCAGAAGGACCGCAGATCCCTGCAATATTATGAAGCCATATTTACCTGAGGTGCCAAAATAAGAAGTGACCTATTTTCTTGCTGGCCAGAGCTCTTTCCAGCAAGAAACTGGTCAAGTCACAATCGAGGTAAGATTCATACTTCAGAACCTGCACCACTTGCAAGAGGTACTGAAAGAGCTCTTCATCACTGTTGGGGAAAAAACACAATTATTTTTATTTATTTATGGGCTATTTTAATTCAATTTATAAATTGTGTAAAATCCAAGCTAAGGTCTTAATGGAAGTTTGATTTCAATCTTTGTCATGGCCTAACTAAGTTTAATATTAAAAATATCAAGGTTACATTTTACATTATGTAGAATAATTTTATTTACGAAAAAACTGTAAATTGCAAGCAGGGTTAAAATTATTCTTCTCATTACCCTATTGAGGCGACTATGAATTATTATGCAAAATAAAAATCACACACCAGCTACATTTAAATCTCCATTCAACCTTGTTGTTTCTCTAAACACCACAAAATCATGTAGCATGACTGCGTAACTTTAAGGACTTAGCCTACTCGGGCAACTAGCATATAAATCCATCAGGGCCAAATCCCTCCACATTGGCTATGTTTACATGCACAACATTTAGTTATTCTGACTGAATATAATCAATAAAAGTTTACGACAATACAGTTTACATGCTAACTAAACATTGCGATCTGATTAAAATGTACAGTACTGTGCAAAACTCTTAGTTTTAATGTCCATCCAATCAATTTTATTAGAAATTAGGACTAATTTTATTTAGGTTTCAGAGATCCTGCAAATCTAATTCTGGCATGGTGGCCTACTGTAAGACTTTTGCAGTACTGTACATTTTATATAATCGAACCAAGTGTCTGTGCGAGCGCACTGCCAGGGTTGCCAGATTTGCGTATCAAAACCATCCCATTGGACATTCAAAGCTATCCCAAAAGCATCCCATTCACAGGCTCAGCCCAAATGTCAATAACTAATAAAGAAATCGTTTCATGTTTATCCTGCAGAAAAAACAACAACTGAAAAAGCAGAGGACTTGGCAACGCCACGCTGCACACAGCATATCTCATCAAGTTCACACTTGATAACACTCTTGATAAATGTACAAAGTCAAAGCTGAGTTAGAGTTGTTCTTAAGCAGTTTTCAGATATAGGAAATGAAAACAAAATTTTCGACTATTTGATTGTTTTATGTGGCCTAATGTTATTACAATACAGATGACCGCTGCATGACCACATTACCTTAATAATGCGTGTTGCCATTGCATTGCTACTCCATGTGTCTGTGGCGAGAATTATGTGAAAATACTATGTTAATATAAGATGTGAACTTGAGCACAATTGTTCTGCGAATGTGCACATTGTATTTTTGCATCCGATTTAAAAACAAAATACTAAGATTCAAGCATTTACATGCATACGTTTCTCCTGATGATCAGATCACAGGCAGGCTACACCACCCCTTTAAATACATGAAACCTTTTCAATCCGATTGAGCCATCAATCTGATTACAAATGGATTATTTGGTTGCATGCAAACATATCTATGAAAAAACTATATGAATAAAGAGGTTTCATCCATCTACAAAACAACATGCATGACACGGTCTGCATACACACACAACCCTCACTGTTTTTCAAAAAGTAGCTCAGTAAAGAGAGAGAGATAAAGAGCAGGTGTTGATCAGAGAGGCAATGTGCCACCCACCGCAACTTCCTGAGGCAACGGATGGTGAAGGAACGCACGTGAGGGTCAGGAAAACTGTAGTCCAGAAGCTCGAGAGCATGCAGAGCAGGAAGTTCTGGCCATTGCCGTAACAAACAAACCATCTGAAAAAAAAACAATACCGCAGTACTGAGAGGAAGCATGATGCCACAGTTTCCCATTCTTAAAAAGTCTAAACCAGGTAAAAAATATTACACTATCAACTCTATCATCACACATGAACACATGCAGTCGTATCACATGAAGCATTTGATCTCAAGCAGTTGTTCATCTTACCTGAGCCACATCTTCGTGTTTATTCCACTTAGTGATCAGCAAAAGTTTGGAAAGGCTTTCTGGGTAGCGCTGCCTCACTTCTGCTCGTAACTTCCACAAAAGCTCCTTCTCGTCCTCAAAAAACTCTGTGTAGTTTTTATTGTCCACTATCTCTTTCAGTTTCTGTTGCTGAGGAGAAACGAGACAGAATTTGGGCTGAGTTGCTTAGTCACCTTAAGCCTCGAACTAATTCATAAAGTCTGCACCAATAAAAGTCTGAGCCGAAAATCATAATAATAAACGTATTAAATGCCTTACAAAAAATCTTTAAGTCTTAAAAAAAAGATCAAAACAAATAACAATAATAAGATATTGGTCATATTTATAGACGGTTTCTGCAGCAACAACATAAACAAACGGTTTTTGTGGCCTTTACTTAACTTCCATTAAACTTTCGCAAAGAATCAACTTTTAAAGTAATTTTAGAGTAGTTAATTTCTGATAAAAGCAAAATTAATAACCACTAAATTAACTTCAAATTATATAGCGTGTATATAAGCGTATCAACTAAGACAGAGCTAAAAAACAGTGTAATATTAATGTATACAATGTTTGCTATAGATCCTTGAATTCTTGCCTGGCTGCCAAACCTCTCTTCACACAGTGATCTATGCTTTCACCCCTCGTCTTAAGGAAACCAATTTGTTTTTTTTTTTGTTTTCGACAAGATATTTGTCCCAGAGGTCAGTTTAGCCATCAGCCAGGCTGATAAACAAACACAGACCAGAAGTTGCGCTCCAGACGCGCAATTGTGACAACGTGTGTGCATCTGATAAAACCGTCTATGGTCCTGTACACACTGCATATTAATTCGGTTGTCAGTTCACCTTTAAATGCTTAATCCTGTTCTGTACACACACAATTCAGTAATTTACAAGAATGACAACCGCATTCTACAACCGAATTAACTCCTGCAAAATGCAGGTAGTGACAACCGCATTTACAGAAACTCTGCATAGTGTGTACATAACCGAACTGAACAACTAGTAGTTAATAAAGTGTTTAAACGTACATCATGGACATGACCGCTCTCTCTTCTGAAAAAATAAATCCCTAGAAGGGGAAAAAGTATGCGCGGTGCAGAAAATGACAGAGGCACGAGCGTTTGCTGACTAGTGTTGCCAGATCTTGCACGAAAAAAAAACAGCGAACAAGAAAAATCCAATAATAAAATGAAATAAATACCTCAAAGATCAAAATATTGGGACAGGCCCCTTCACACTTTAATAACACCAAAAACTTGATCGCTTCATGAGCCAAAAGCTCGGTATGTACGTACAAAAAAGACGAGGACCTGGCAACACTGCAAGACTTTGCTGTGGAGAAGCCCAAAAATGCGTACAACACACAACACCTAGACGGAGGTTAATTGCAAAACATAACGCTGTTAAATATTTTTGGTCAAAGATGTGAGTGATAAGCACGCGAGAAGGCAGAACGTTGCTATGGTTGTCTTTGTGTCAATCATCACATTGGAGTCTTGTTCCGTACAGACATGTAATGAACATTTAGGGGATTCACTCCCGCATTTAAATGCGATTGTCACTCCCGAAAGTTTGTAGTGTGTACGAGACATATATTTTGTTCGTCTTAAAGACCAACACATTTTATGTCTTACCTCTTCTTTTGTAGCAACAACTTTGTCACCGTTAAGACTAAGTTCGTTTAGCTGAAAACAATTTTAAAAAAATTATCAGCATATTAACGTGACATATTTTTAAAACATAAATATATTGCATAAATATGTGAGAAACCACAAAAGGGCACCTTTTCAATTGGTGGATAATACAGTGGGTGTGGTCTAATGTTGGGAAAGCGAACCAGGAGACCAGCAGCGCTGTCAATGTTTGGATTTTTCTCCACAGTACCCATTGGATTCAACAGATCACCCTTATCATCTGAAATTAAAAATACAGGCCTATTTAAACCAAATGGGAGGTCCTGTTTGTATATAAATGATCAAAAATTCAAAATGAGGGAACCAGTTTTGGAAGTGAATTATTCACACGTACTGCAGAATTCTTAAAATATCAAAGTTATGAAAGGTCCGGCTTTAGAAACATGACCCATCTTTTGGTTATAATTTCACTGTGTACGAGTACTGTACCTGGAACAGAGGGCCAAGTGGACAAGGAAAATTCCCCAGTCTTCAGTTGGTCCTTATAGTCAAACACCATCGTGTTCACCCAGGCCAAAGGGCAGTCCTGTGGAAAGAAGGTTCATTTAGTTCATAAAGAAAGTGAATAATGACGACATAAAACATGTACTACACAACAGTTTTTTAACATGGTAGCGGGGGCATCTAAACTCTTTTAGGTTTATAAAAACATGAGGGTGAGTAAATGATGACAGAATTTTCATTTTAGCGTAAACTATCCCTTTTTTTTCCAACTTTTAGAATAATAGCACTCTTAAAAAACAATATCTGCGTTTCCAATAGCGTTTAAATTGCATAAACTGATAAAACAAAATAAAAAATTGAGCCAATGGAAACACTGCAAATTTTGCATAAACTCCCATGTCTCATAAAAAAAATGTATGCTCAGGTATGTATGCTCAAATATCGCATTTTTTGCATTTACAGTAACCTGATGTGTGTAAGGGCGCACTCACACTATCCAAACCAAACCGCGCTCGGGCGTGTTTGACCCCCAAAGCCTGGTTTGTTTGACTAGTGTGATCGCTCTGTTCCGTGCCCAGGCGCGGATTGTTTAATCTCGCCGGGGCCGGGTTGCAGAGGTGGGCCGGAGCGCGGTTCACTTGGGCTCAGGCGCGGAAGGCTATGGTGTGAGCGCAATCGCACCTGAGCGCGATTCAAAAGGTGAAGACGTCAGTTGCGCGACCACTCACCTTCATCTGCCTCCGTAAAATCCTTTTACTGCGTGCAGCGAGGTAACATGAATGCCCGAGCTGCACACGTGACAGATCAACTAAGCAATATGATGACATGTGAGAGGGCTGTCTGTAATCTCGCACCAAACGACTCCGAATAAAAAACACAGACTTACGGTGGGTTCCAGTTAGGAATGCTAAACAATTAATCGCGATTAATCGTTAGCAGAATAAAAGTTTTTGTTTACATCACATATGTGTGTAAACTGTGTATAATAAATATGTATATATATAAATATAAACACATTCATGTATAATTTTAAGAAACATTTTTTATACATTAAGTATTTATATTTATATATAATATAAATTATACATAAATATACAAATGTATATACAAATGTAAACATTTCTAAAACATATACATGCATGTGTGTACATTTATTTATACAAAGTTATTATACACAGTTCACACACATATATGATGTAAACAAAAAACTTTTATTCTGCTAACGATTAATTGCGATTAATCGTTAAGCATCCCTAGTTCCAGTCTTAAGAGAGAGCTTTACTTCCTGCTTTTTTCAAAACAATCACATCTTAATGACGAAAGCGCGCCCGGACTCGGATCGATAAGAAGTACAGTGTGAGTGCGTGCATCTCGGGGAGTAGGGAGGGGTGACAAATCGCGCTGGGGCATGGTTTGGTTTGGTTTGGATAATGTGAGTGCGCCCTAAAAGGCCCATGATCATTCTTGAATATATCGCGGTATATTTGGTTGGAAGACAAGACAGAAAAGGTGTGTTCGACTCATAGACTGCCAAAAAATATGTCCGTAGTGTCCGCGATTTTACCCATAGGTTCGTGATGAGCTTTTTTGAAGCCATCTTGGCCGCACGTCACTTGCGAATAACCGAAAATGGATAAAGAGGTGGGATATGGGATAATCTGAGGTGGCTGGTAGCTAAAACCACGTCCACCTAGCTCGACAGTAGTGACAGTTCACATGTCACTTAAGGGGCCACTCCCTTAATTATGACAAATTTTAAGCCTTAGTATAATTTAGACAGATGAGTTAAAAAAAAGAAGGGTAAAATTAGCTATATAGACCAAAATCACTTTTTGTACCAGGCTGTATACATATAATTTTTTGCTGTAAAGTTGCGCATTTTAACATGGGGGTCTTTGTGAATTCACTCCCTTTTTGGAGTTAATCTTAACCATTTTTTAGATCATAAAAAAAACATTTCACTTAAAGTGACCCTTGAAGTTTAGTGTAGTGTACCTATTTCAATATGAAAATGGTCAGACAGAGATGCTTTTCCTCTTCTTGTTAACACTTATGTGGACTTCTCCTCTTGTTCGGTTAAAGAGAAGTAATACTGAAAGCAGAAGTGCGTGTATGTGCTGGCGTTGAGCCACAGCAGCCCACCATATACACACAAACACACACATACACTTTGACACCTGGGAATTTCAACATTGCGGCTTCAGTTACACGGCATACTATTTAACACGCAAAAGATGCATGTCGGTGAGTTCTGATTTGACTTTAACCAAGTGATCTTTCCTAACATTTACTCACATTAGACAGGCAATGGACCGCAACATCCTGTTATAAGGGTCTTAAATATTGCATCATGCTACTGTGTGCATCAAAACAACATGTAGTTTTATTTTAAGTGACATGAGAAAGTAAATGACTCAACAAGACACATCTACAGTCTAAATCTATGTTTATCAACCTTGTTTGTCTTATAAACTCTATGGGGTGGTTTCCCGGACAGGGATTAGCTTAAGCCAGAACAAGGCCTTAGTTTAATTATGAAATATAACTAGTTTGAACAAACTAAAAACATTACTGGTGTGCATTTTGAAGCAAAACAAAGGGCACTGATGTATTTTTAGATATGTCAGTGCAAGTTGTTTTCAGTTTGGACAGCTCTTACATTTATTTTAGTCTAGAACTAGTCTAATTACTGTCTGGGAAACCGCCCCATAAGGGGTCGTTCTCCCCAAAATGAAAATCTGTCATTATTTACTTGCCATCAACTTGTTCCAAACCTGTACAAATTTCTTTGTTCTGCTGAACACAACGGAAGATATTTGTAATCAAGAAGGAAACAGGAGCACCATTGACTTCCATAGAAGGAAAAAATACTATGGAAGTCGATGGTGCTCCAAAACGGTTTGGTTACATACATTGCTCAAAATATCTTCCTTTGTGTTTAGCAGGAAAAAAAGAAATAGATACAGGTTGAGTAAATGATGATTTATATATATTTTTTAGGTGAACTATCCCTTAAAGTAGCACATAAATAACTGCTTTAAGTTTTATATTGATTTAAATGTCTGTGACATTTGAAGGGATGAAAATGCATTTTTTTGTTTTACAGGTATAGCAAAGCAAAATCGAATGGATCTAAACAACATGGATTGTTTATTACAAATCTTTTGATATTATATTTTGATCCGAAAACTTAAAGGAAAACACCACCGTTTTTCAATATTTTACTATGTTTTTACCTCAACTTAGACAAATTAATACATACCTATATTTTTCAATGCATGCACTTAATCTTTGTACAGCGCGTCATGAATGTGTTAGCATTTAGCCTAGCCCCATTCATTCCTTAGGATCCAATCAGGGATGAATTTAGAAGCCACAAAACACTTATATGTTTTCCCTATTTAAAGACTATTACATGAATAGTGGCGATTTTTAAGCAGCAAAAAATGAGAACAATATTGTATGGTGGAAAAGCACTTCGACCTCGGCGCATAGTATCATCACTCCTGACTACGCCCCATCTCGCTCAAACTTCGGCAATATTACAGCGCCCAAGGTCAAAGTGCTGCAAACTGAGTGCTCTTCTGCCATACAATATAGTTCTCATTTTTATCCGCTTAAAAATTCGCCACGTTTAGTTTTGTGCCACCATACTTGCTCGTGTAACTACTCATGTAAAAGTCTTTAAATAGAGAAAACATGGACGTGTTTTTTGGCTTCTAAATTCATCCCTGTTTGGATCCTAAGGAATGAATGGGGCTAGGCCAAATGCTAACACATTCACAACACGCTGTACAAAGATTAAGTGCACGCATTGAAAAAAAAATAGGTATGTATTAAATAGTCTAAGTTGAGGTGAGAACATAGTAAAATATTGAAAAACTGTGGTGTTTTCCTTTAAAGTGATAGCTCACCCAGAAATGAAAATTCTGTCATTATTTTCTCATCCTCATGTTTTTCTAAATCTGTATGAATTTCTTTTTTTTCTGATGAACACAAAAGAAGATATTTTGATGAATGATTAATGAATGACAGCTGATTGTAACCGTTGACTTCCATCGTATTTGTTTTTCCTACTATGGAAATTAATGTGTACTGTTAGCTGTCTGTTGACCATCATTTATCAAAATATCTTCTTTTGTGTTCATCAAAATATTTTTTTAAACAGGTTTAAAACAACATGAGGGTGAGTAAATGATAATTTTTGGGTAAACTATCCCTTTAAGTGACTTAATAACAGCATTCACTATGAATGTGTTCATCAGTCATGCATCAACGAAGCATTATCAGCATTAATAGCGTCTCATTTCTCGTCACTCTGTATGTCTGTCTGGTTGCTAAGTGACAGTTTTGAGCTGAAACATACCGCACGTTTGTTCTTCTTCTTGGTAGGGCGCTTCTTGGTCTTTTCAATGACGCCGTAGAGGGCGAAACAGAGGCGGCTCATGCGAGGCAGGTCACTAACACTGATGTCGAACACCAGCTTCTGGTCCCATACTGGGTCAGAACAAACGGAGACCTCATTGCTGATCACCACTTTGCAAAGGAGCTCACTGCCGTGAAAAAGGCCAGCCTGAACCACCAGCTGAGAAACAGATTAGAATTTCAATGCTAAATATACTGGGAAAACAGCGATACAGTTTTAGTGAGAAAAAACTTCCAGTTGTCTGAAAATGAAATAATGCATGAATGAACGCAGTGAATGAGGAAGTGAAAGAGTCTGGTGGGAAAAAAGTAGCTTGCAGGAGAAAATAAGAAAGTTGTCACAAGAGCTGTTATCTCTGTAACTATTAGGTTTTGGGTAAAAAGTCAATAGATTTAAAGCTGTCCGTCTTACATGTGAAAATTATATTTGTGTAACAGCTGTAACATAAACAAGCAATGTTACAACACAACGTAACACATTAAGGAAAAAATGAACAATATAACAAAGGTAGATTTTGTGGGAAAAGTTATTGCATGCAATGTTTATATAGTTGATTGATAAACATATCTTTGGACAAAATAATGTGATTTTTTAATAATTAATCCTTATTTTTCTATTTAATGACAAGTTCTCGTTGTGACAACTTACCCCTATGTACTATCATGCTATTCAGCTATTCTTTTTGTGCATGTGCAAGAATTAAATGTTTCAGTAGACAAGACTTGGGCTACAGTATGTACCCAAAATGAAATACTGTAAACCAACTGATAAATATAAATATAAAAGCTCAAGTGGTTGTATAACTGTATAAAAATAGCTTTACTATAATAGTCTTAATATACCAGAACCATTCAACTATTTACGAGAAACACAAAGAAAGAAAATGCACAGTAATATTCAAATAGTAGCGTTAATAAATAACGATTAATGCTGGCATTGCTGAAAAGTTAAATGCAAAAAATTTTTTTTGCATAAAACAGTCTGAAAACAAAAGAGGAATTCCAATAAAGATTTTGATTGATAAATGCTTTGTCATCCCATTATATTAATTCAACATTGTCCATCACTGCAATGTTTGTTCCTCATGCTAAATGAATAAGCAGATAAAGCAGCCTGTAACTTGAGCTAGCGTGCGTTTCTCACGACTTTTATAAAGACGACCAATGACTGTTTGCATTGTTGTTGAACTAAAAAAAAGAAATGATGCAAGTGTTGAACATAAGCAACAGTGCTGGCCTTTTCTAAGAATCTAGGCCCAAGAGAGAGCCGTAAAGCCAGATAGTCACTCCCCACTTCCTGTTTTGATGTTTCACTTAACCGCTTCTGATGAATTATGGGAAATGTGTGGTCAGGGTCACATGACCACAGTGTTCATGATTTCACCCCTCACTACCTGCCACAGTTGAGATGCTAAACAACATAACTGCATCCTACCAACAATACACAGACACACACACAAACAAACAAACAACTAAACAAAGTAGCACACTAACCTTCATACCCTCATCCGCATTGACTCGACTGCCCTGTAAAAGGTGTATGTAGAACGGCTCCTGAATAGACCATAGCGATGATGTGTTTTGCTGTTGAGAAAAAAAAAATGTGTATTTAAAATTATCGCCCATTTCTTTTTTCGTTTCAAGCCTAAAAGCAGGTGTGGGAGTGCACCTGTGTGCGCATGTGAGCGTGCTCTCCGGTTACAGAAAAAACAAAACCAAACATACGAAGGGGGAAACCAACACGTGTGAATCTAGTGTTTCAAAAATTAACCAAGCGGTGACTTTGGTATAGTAAACATTCTTCAAATGAAAGTCTGGTGCATCAAACCACCACAGCAGAATACGTACTGTATTTACAGTAGAGGGGTGCTTTTTTAACACGGTCGCTTTTATGTCCCGGGGTAGATTGGATTCATTATATAAACACATTTTATACATTAATGAAAAGATTCAAAGGAAGAGCAGATGTGGACAGAATAACTTTTTTAACATTCCAGACTAAAGTCTCAATCAAATTATGAGATTGGGGCATTAAAAAATTTCAATTATTAATTTCACATCGAGTTAACACAGACTGGGTCACATTTATTATTATTATTATTATATAGAGGAGAACCGGGGCAAAAGTAACAAAGCGATTTCCTCCGAGCCCTGCTAACATTTGCATCCCAAACTATGACAGCGTCTTAAGCACATAAACCCTTGACAGAGCTGACAAATATTGCGTTATTTGTAGGGCTGGGCAAAAAAAAAATCGATTTTTCAATTAATCGTTTTTTTTTTAAACGTGGTCGATTAAAAATCTATTCTCAAAGGCCACAAATCGTTTTTTTTTTATGAAATGACCTGATCCTGTTTGATCAAGGAATTGCACTGTTTTGACTTTTTTCAGCATACATTTTTCATCTTGCATCAAAATTATATTGTATTTAACAAGTGTAATATACAGGTTGGTGGCTCTTAATTTCTTTTTATTAATTATCCACTTGTAAACTTATGTTCAAAGTTTTTTTAATAAATAAAGTATTTGTATTAAATCTATATTCATTGAGTTGAATCGAGAATTGAGTATAAAAAGTGGTCCGAGAATCGGAATCGAACAAAGAATCGATATCGAATCAAATTCGAATCTATAGCTTATGGATCGATCCGTAACATCTAAATCGATTCCCAGCACTAGTTAATTGCTCAATGTTTTCCGCGTGTAGATCCAGAAAGGTATTTTCAACCATTATAAGTACATTTCAAAAGCAGTCATTTTTGTCTTATAACGCGTTGTGTTTCTCATTTCATGTGTTACAATACTGATTAATCTACAGGTTATTTAGTGACCTAATACATCCTAAAGTTTGACTTCTTAGTTTTTCAAAATAAAAGTAAATGGTGTTTAAATGTGAGGAGATCCTGTCGGGACAAAAGTAACACTTGTTACTTTTGTCCTGCTGCTTATACTGTCGTATATGTAGAAAATGTATATTATTCTAATTTGATTTAAATAAATTTTCATAGTGTTCAAACTGTTGAAATTTTTTTTATTCTCAACAATTTAAGTTTGTACTGTTGGTTGCTTTTGAAAGATTTGATAAAACTAAAATTTAAAATGAAAATGTGATTTTATTATTTTTTACAAAGATAAATGACAAAAAAGTTTGCAGTTACATATTAACTAGGTCATAGTCATGTATATTTAATAAAAACATGTGTAACACAAAATCTCTTGTTTTGTTGTGTTACTTTTGACACATCTGTGTGTTACTTTCGTCCATGCTGTCCGGGTCAAAAGTAAAAATTCAGTACTTATGTTTAAAGTGAAATTATAAAGAAGTCGTTTTACATTTTTTCTAAATTCCACCTGGTATTGATAGACCACACTTGTGAGTTATTGACCACAGCAAAAATATCTCTGTCAATAACATTATCATTAAAATTAAGTTTTTCTGAAATATTTTACTTAATTGATTAGATCTGCACATCAAGAACCTATACCGCTTCCCTGGGGCGAAGAATTCAAAGTTAGCATTCATTAGGGCAGTGGTTCTTAAAACTTATTCGGCGTGCATCCCCCCAAAGAAAATTTATGACATAAAACCTTCCAAAACGTAATATTTGAATTAAACAAAACATATAAATTATACAATTTAGTGCTGTTGGTTAGTAGCCTTATTTTTTATTTATTTAATTACACAGAATTTATGAAAAATTAATTTCTTTTACAAAATATCATAAAACCGGGCCACCCCTGGCACCATCTCAAGACCCCCATTTGAGAACCACTGCATTAGGGGTTTTATCCACAACAATTTTCTTGGCATGGTTTAAAATTGAGGTTTATTTATTCCATTTAAAGATTCCCTTTATTTGGAAGTTAATTTCTATAGGACAACAAAAGTGCCTGAAAACCTTAACAAAAAATATACTCGTATTAAAAAAAAAATCTATTTCACGATTCAGAAAACGCATACAACCTGCAAGAAAGACATTTTTTGCCCTCTCTCATTAAGTCAAAACACTCCCGTGAAGAGGTCACATATGGCCAAACGGCCCTCAAGAGTAAATGATTGTGCGTGTGTCGCACTGCAAAGCGAGTTCAACGGGGTCGGACGCTATAGCACAAGCAACAAGAGGAACATGAAGAGCAGTTCCCCTGTTAATAACAGATCGTATCTGGTGTAAAACCACCTTCTTACCCTTTTCAGAGGCAGAGGGGGAGGTTTGGACTGAGCTCGGCTTCTGGACACCTGATTACTGAGACCGCCCTGTTCCTCCTGGTATTTGACGATGGACGAATGATGGACCATAGTCAGATGTGGAGTGACACCTCCACGCAAACAAGTAAAAATATACTGGAAAAAGAATTGAAAGAGTCGGTGATCACAAGGGAGATTCAGGTTCAAATCTGTCCCACTTCCCACATTACACACAAGTGTGACGCTGTCTTTGAAATAAACGCTGAAGTCTCAATCTTATTTTGAGATTAAGAGCATCAAAGTATTATTTCAGCCACAATCTTTGTCATGGTCAATATTAAAGATATCAAGGTTATATTTTCACAGAATGGTCCTTAAATTATTTAGAATGGTTTTATATAGAAAAAATAAAACACCTTTAGCTGCATCTCACAAATAACAAATCCCCTTTTTTAAATAAAATGTGAATAAACAAACTTAACATTATCATTGCTGAAAATATGACCACTTGTAATAATTTCTTAGAAGTACAAGCATTGACAGTACAGGACGGAAATGGTAGCAGAGATACCACTGCTTTTATCAGTTCCTGCTTTTCATAACATACAGACTATAAAGTACAAACCGACCAGACCCAGTAGTCCTGTAATAATCGCTGTCTAATCCTGCAGCCTGTTATGCAAGTCATATTATCCTCAATGTAGTTGATGTTTTGCAGGCTGGTAAATGTATGTGACT
Source organism: Paramisgurnus dabryanus (assembly GCF_030506205.2). Classification (NCBI taxonomy): domain Eukaryota; kingdom Metazoa; phylum Chordata; class Actinopteri; order Cypriniformes; family Cobitidae; genus Paramisgurnus; species Paramisgurnus dabryanus. Next base: position 11,176,306 of record NC_133357.1, on the reverse strand, counting down.
CATTTCTGCAGGTACTGGCAGTTTCTGAATCAACAACTCCTTTAGAGGTTTGAAGTCCTTATACTTGACGACCTTTTCAAGTCAAGGCCTCTGAGAAGCTTGAAAACTTGCAGATAAATTGAATATAAGAGAATGTAAAGAATAAGGGACAGAATACTGTAAGACACAAAACGGGGGTAACCGAAACGCGTTTTGGGTAGAGCAGCCTGGCGTTTTTAGCGTAGTAAATAAAGTTGACGTCAAGAAGATGCTTACTTCATTTCCAGTGACTTACTTTGAACTGGCCCAGTGGATAATTTCCATAAATGAACTCCGATCTCCCGTTAACCTGCAGGGCGTAATCCTCCGGCTTGTCCTGCTTCAACGACCGAAATACGGTGGACTTTTTTCTCAAGGCGTTCCGCTTTAGAAACATGGGTAGGTCCTGAGGATCTTGCTGGAGAACGAATGTCTCCTATAAAGAAGAAATACACACAATTAAGAAAATATATATTCTTTTGAAAATTGTACCCACCCAGATGACCTTTTAAATAATCTTAAAAAAAACTTTTACTTCAATGAGCACGTTAAAGGGACACTCAACTATGCTAATTTTCCAGCTCCCCTAGAGTTAAAGAGTAACTAAACCCTAAACCAACTTTTTTTAGTTAATGATCTGTAAGAATGATGCTTTATTAGTGCTGTTCATTGATTTTAGTAATTTTTTTGACATTTGGATATAAAGTGTTTCAATACTACAATATATGGTGTAAAAACGTCTGATTGCTGCCCTCTTCAGGTTGAACGGTGGCTACTGCAGTTGAATTTTCCTATTGGATGTTGGGTCCAAAAAATGACTCGTGACGTAAGCAGGTTCAAGCTCACCATGCCCTTGTTACGATCTCACCACACACTTGGTACGAGCTTAGTTCGTCCCCTCTATCTCCGTTGGGATCTTCCCACTTTCTTGCATTTTTCAAATATTGCCAGTGGGCGGAGTCAGGCTCTGACCAGGGGTTTAGTTACGCTTTAAACATTTGATTTTTACTGTTTTGGAATCCATTCAGCTGATCTCCGGGTCCGGCGCTACCACTTTTAGCATAGCTTAGCATAATCCATTGAATCTGATTAGACCATTAGCATCGCGTTAAAAAAATAACAAAAGAGTTTCGATATTTTTCCCATTTAAAACTCTTCTGTAGTTAGATCGTGTACTAAGACCAACAGAAAATTAAAAGTTATTTTTTAGCACAATGCTAATGGTCTAATCAGATTCAATGGATTATGCCAAACTATGCTTAAACTAAAAGTGGTAGCACCAGACCCGAGATCAGCTGAATGGATTCCAAAAAGGTAAAAATAAAATGTTTAACTCTGGGGGAGCTAAAAAATTAGCATATTTAAAAAAAGTGCAGTGTTCCTTTAATGTTTAATTAAAAAATTTGCAATCCTTTATAAAAGTGGGTGGTCACTGTTGAGCCAACTCTTACATGTTTGGTAACAACGACTTTTCTATGGGCCCCGAACTGTTCGTGATTACGAAAGAGGTTGACGATTCAAAAGATCTGGAGAAACCCATTAAAGAAACCTAAGTGATACTAAAAATGAAGAAGTCTCTTTTATAGTAAGGGTTCACTCACAATAGTAAGATTAATTACTCAGAAAGCATTCTTTTTCTCTACAACTACATTTCGGCTTTGATCCATGTTATGCAATATCAAAACAAGTGCTGCTGGAGTTTTTCTGACTCTTTCACATGCCATGAGGTTGAAGTAAATAAGTAAATGACATTCATATAGGAGTGGGTGGGGGATTGACAGGCAACACAGCACATATAAATACTATGAAAGGCTATGGAAAACTGGGTCACTTTGTGTGCCTGCAGATGCTGCTTAGTGACATCATCAACGTGTCAAAACGACTGTTTTGAAGATTTGGAATATCAAAGGCAGAAAACACATCAATCTAAAATTAGACTTCTGCATGTTTTGTGGCTAAACGTGCTTGTTAGCAGCACAAAGAGAAAGAATAAGTAATGCATTTCATTGTTAAATTATAATAGAAATTCAATTAAATCTTGTAGACTCACATCGCTGCCTTCGAACTTCACATTGACAAAAATCTTTTTAGCACTGCGTGATTTCCCAGAGTGTGTCACTGTACCGCACGGCTCCAAGTCACATGGGAAGTTGTACTCCATCCACTGATACCATGGCAACATCTGACGCACCTGAGCGCGGTCTTCACAAAACGCCCGCATTTTTGTTCGGAATTCGTTTACTTCGTGGTTCTTCTGAGAGTCAAATTCATGATGACCTGTGGAGACACGGTACATTTACATTTATTATTTGTTCAAAGCGACTTACAAGGTATACATTTTTATCAGTGTTCCCTGGGTTCGCACCCATGACCTTCTGCACTGCTATTGCAATGCACTGAGCTATACAGGAGCTATACATGACAAAGTGTGGATGCTAAAACACCTCTCGTTAAAATACTCAAAATATTTCAAATAAATACTTCAAATAAATGAAAAAAAAAATGTTTATATATTCAATTGCTATTTTTAATCCAGCTGCATAGATAATATAGTCAATAATAACACTGTAAGTTGTCATTAAAGTAAGAAACTTGAATAGTTTACCAAAATATGAAAATTGTGACATAATTTACTCCACATCATGCCATTTCAGATGTATATGACTTCCTTTCTTCAGTTTAACACAAACAAATAATTTTAGATTTAAATGTTATCTTCTTACTAGGTCAAAGTTAACTTCATGAAAACATTTATTAGCACACTGGAGTCTTTGGATTAGTTTAATGATGAATGGATTTGCTTTTTGGAGCTGTTGTCATGCTGGCTCCTATATAAGAAGATTACATAATAGCATTTTAATATAAAAAAAATGTGTGTTCAACTTAAGAAAGAAAGTCAAATACATCTTGGATGGCATGAGGGTGAGTAATAATTTTTATATTTTGGTGAACCGTTTTTTTAAAGAACATCTAGTAGTATGTTTCTATGATGTATGGACGGATACATATGAACTCGAGATCAATGCAAAATTAACCCTTCACATTTTTTCCTAAAATTGTTCCCCCAGCAAAAACAACATAATTGTAGAGCGGTGGTAAGCAACAGCAAAGCCATTTACGATCTGGCCGTGCTACGTGAAACAGACCTTTTCCTATGAGCGAGCTGATCTGGGTGGTGATGAGCTTCTCAACTCGGTCCCCTTCTCGTGCCACCAGATAGAAAAATAGCATAAAGGGTTGGACGTCACAGAGTCGACGCCGCTCGTCTTCCAGCTCCTCCCGCTCAGCGGTCATATTGATGCAGGTGAAGACGTAGGCATCAGGGTCACCGAGCGCACTGAAAAGCGGCTCTTCCTTGGCATTTTTCCACAACATCTAAGTCAAAAAAGTCAAAGTTAAAATGTGTTGCAATGGCAATGCCGCTTAAGCTTGGCATTCACAATCCGTCTGTTGTTTTGGACACTGGTCACCAACAGGCTAGGCTCTTAACCATCAACCAGCTTTTTTGACCAAAACCAAACAGCACTTTCAGAACTTGGACTAGCATCCCCGGGGAACAAAAGTTTAGAAATATGCTTTGAAACATTGAGCTACATTGAAGTTGTAATGTTTACATCAATGCGATCAGAGGTCTCCTCACCTTCTTGATGGAACTGATGGTGTCACTACGAGCTACGGGAAAGCTGAGGTAGATCCCCGTGGGGAGGAGGAACTCCATGTTGACCTGTTGCGGACCCTCTCTGTCCCAAACATCCTGCATGCCGTAGACCCCCGGCGGCATGATGCAGGAAACTCATCTACAGCCGAGCTCACTGCTAAACACAGACGGACACTTCAGCAAAGATCGAGTGACACAATAACGGACACGCAAGAAATGTTTACGGGCTGTTACAAACCACCGAACCATTTACACAGAGGCAGGGAGCGACCTCAAGAACCTCAATTAATTTGCAGCAAAAAGATATAAAACACAGCATATGGTGCCTAACAGGACATTCTGCTTGTAAATGTGTAGCAAGGGTTCACCATAATATCATTTTAGTGTTCATATCGACCCAAGAATTGGATTAAGTGAAAGTGAGCAGTTAGGGGTTAAACCAAAATAGGCCAAAATGAAAAGCATCTCTTGTATCACAGCTCTATGGTTACAAGTAGTTTTACTTTATCAATGGCAAAGAAATATAAAGGAGATTTCGAATGCACTTAGTCATAAACAACATAGGTTACTTTCCCACACGAGATACAGATTAATATTTATGGATCTATATCATGTTACATTACATTATAGCATATAATATTATATTGCCTATGTCTATGGCATACACTCCAGCTCTGTGATAAATTGTCTCACAGTATAGGGTTACAAAGCCAGAGGGCCAATATCCGAGAAACGTGGCGCACATCATCTCAATATCACCATTTTATAAATCAGTAGGTTAACGTACATTTTATAAGTCGATACGTATGTGATGCAAGAAAGTCGTAGCGATTAAAAAAAATGCACTTGTTCATTATGATGCATTATTTTAAAATGGCAGGTGTCAACATGTTTTTTGCATAATGCATCACGAATTATCCTACCTAATGCACATCGTGATGGTAAACATGAAACAAATGTGATAGTTGTAACTTGCCTTCAAGCCTCGCCGGTTGTTTGATTCATTTGTTCACCATCTTCACCATCTGCGATGCTCCTTTACTTTGACATTGAAAATGAATGTCTTCCGGATGATAATTGTGGCCAGTGATACAGAAGGTAGGGTTTGGAGGATCTGGTTATTTTGGAGATGAAGTGTTTATAATTCCTCTGGTGATTTGTGGAGGTAAAGTGCCTGTCTGCAGTGCGCGTTGCACACCGTGCGTTCCTAACTCGTAGGGATCGTCGACAATAGTTGTGTGGTTTCTCACTCTCTCTTCCTCTTTCTCTCTTCCTCCCGTCAGTCCCCCTCTCTTTCTCTTTTTTCTCTTTCTCTTCTCACTTGTCATGCAAAATAACACTTACAATTAATCATCTATATGTAGACAATGGATCCCACAATGTTGTAAAAGGCGTTTTTCTCGTTTGTTGTTGATATGTAAAATATATTATTATCAATAAATTACCATTTTATTTTATTTTTGCATATGCAGTGGCGTAATTTTGTCTAGCGTAAAGGGGCAATAGTGATTGTTAAAAATTAAATTTTATACGTACGTAACAAAGATTTACATTTTTACGACGGTGTGAAACTATAGTAACGGTCCCTAACTGTTTCTCAGCAGCACGCATCGGCGTCTGGCTTCCTTGTCATTTGTGTACACGGCACGAGTGTGACACGCTGCGTTATATTAAATAAATACTGGCTTTATTTTATGTGCAATCCGTTATAATAATTTCATAATTACTGTAGTCATCTAATACTTAATATTTTTACAGAGCATCTGTATGATTATTTACATCATCTCCTCTATATATTTTATATTGAATGTTCAAATTTAAAATTCAATACAAAAATGATTGCAGTGGAATGATTCTGTATGCTTACATTTTTAAAAATCTTAAAATAAAAATATTTTCTTTATTTGACCTAATTTTGCCACTTGTGTAAATTTTGCTGTTTACTAGCTGAACTATTTCCTCGTATTAAAAAAAAAACTGGACAGACTTGTCTTCCTGTGAGAGAGTGAAGGAAGATCTATTTCTGGATGCCAATGCCAGCGAATTACGATTATGGGTCCATGGGGAAGTCACTCAGCAGTACCAGTCATTCAAAAAAAGCTGTCTGCTCTCAGTTAGGAGATGTCTGTTGCTTAAAAATACTTGAATTAAACGACAAGGCCCTAACAAAACACTGTGTTAAAAACTTTACAGTGAATGTTAAATGCATTTATATAAAAAAGTGTCTTATTATCTAATTTGAGTAGGTTTATAATTCTCACACAATCTCTTTTGGATCTGGATCTGCTTGTTATTGGCCACATGCTGTTAATTAATCTGCATAGACATTTATAGTTTGTACATTATACTTTGGCCATCTAAAAGCAGACTGTGCTATGACGATAAATGGCTTCTTAATGCATGCCACCATTGAGAGTTTAGCAGCTCACAGCTTGTAAAAACAGGAAGTGTGTGTGCAGAACAGAAACTCACAGTCAAATAAAGCTAAGACCCCTGTGACCACATCCTCCCACCTTCACCCCTGCCCACCAGTCACTGCAGGGCAAAGTGCATCAGTCTGGCAGACAACCGATTACTGCAGGAAGATTACTTGAGGTGATGGGACAACCCAAAGCATGCAATGTCATTTCAGATTCTGACTTATGGCATACATAGCACATTTAATGTACAGTGTACATTTGAACAGATATGTTTATTGACCTCTTATTTTTTTCCCAGTTTGATGATCAGGAAATCCCAAGCCTGTTATTATATTTCCAAAAGCAAGACAATGTTGTATTAGTTTATGTTAGTTGTAAGTTTAGTTATGCACTCGGTTGTCTTTTAGTGTTTTAGTATGTAGGGTAAAATTAATAACTTAATAACATTAATATTAAATTTATAACCACAAGCTCCAATTATAAAATCAAAATTTAGTAATTTCCTCATCATGGCAACAGTTTTATAGCCTTGTCTATCCTTGGGTCTCTGGCATCCTGTCTTTTGAATTAACTTTTGTTTGTTGAACAAGCTTGTATTTTAAGTTTGACTTTTTATTGCCATTAAATGATTACATTATATTTTTGTCTTCAGAGTCATTTGAGGTCAGTACTTAACTGCTTAATCAGTCTTATGCATACCACATGACTAACCAAATGTGGGGGCAGTGGAAAATAAAGATTAGAACAATCACATTGAACAGACAGTATAAGTTTTTTGTGAACCGATGCAGTCCATTTAGAAACTAAGTTATAGAAGAATAATCCGCATTTTATTAAAATGTAATTAAAATTATGTTTAAAAATATTTAATATATTTATTGATTAATCAAACAAAAATAAAGACGAACAAAAATGAAGATTTATATAAAACACAACATTCAGTTAATATTCAGATACGGTTAATATATCTAAAGGCTACAAGGGGGCGCCATTAAACCTTTTAAGATATTTTAGAGGTCGTTACAGAAAGAAGTTAGCCTAATGTGGTCTTGTTTTCGATTACATTTTTTAAATTAAATGCTCAAAAAAGTCATAAATATATTTACTTTATTCGTATGGAAGAGCTAAATCATTTTTGTTTATTTTTATAAAATGTAATAAGTGAGATAAAAATGAATTATCTAATAAATGAGAGAATCCTGTGCATAATTATCAAAATTTTATCAGAGGAAAATCAACAAGTTACGAACATTTGCATATAAAAATATTTTTAAACTCCAGAAATACAGATAATAAACCTCTATTTAATATATAAAACATATTTAAAGAAAATACACAATCCAATGTATAAAACATTCTCGTAAACCAGAGTTTTAAAACAAGAATTTCCAACTGTCCTAAACAAAATATTTTTACAGTAAAATTGCTATGCAAATCGTAGATCCAAAAGATTTCAACACAAGATAAACAAATAAATATGCTTCATTAGCTTGATGCTTCCTTTAGACATTTGCAAAATTTTATAAAATAAAGTCTATCGGTTTCAATCAAATGCTCTTCAGATTTTTGTTCCAATTATTTAAAAATTTTTGTCACTTTCTTATAATGTAACAATCACGAATTAACCCATAATGCCAAATTTACCACAAAATAAAATGTGTTTTTCTCTTTAATCAATTTTAACTTCGTTTTCATTCATTTGTGAACATTACGTTTAACGTATTAATTCCAAAAACAATAGGAACGGACTTAACATGTCCAGGTATCAACATGAAAAATCTCGTGAACTGAACAAATAAAGATCCCAAATCTGTCCATCAGTCAAACGGATGATGCACGACTTCAGGATGCCTGCTGTGATGCTGCGGAAAGCCGCACGTGGAGACGGAGCTCGCGCCCGGACTCACCGGAGGGGTCATTCCGGTGTACGTACGCGCGCTCAAAGGCACCAAAGCACCCGGATGCCGGTGGTACGACCTGTAGGGAGGGTGAATGTGAGGGTGACCATGATAATAACTCACAGGAGCGTTGGCGTAATCATTTGGCGATAGGGGACGTGCGTTACCGAGCATAGGCTGCAGGTGCTGGAAGTTGGCAAGCTGCGTTGGAGAACCGGACTGGTGCTGACTCCAGGTGGGGCTGCTGAACGGGGTCTGCCAGAAAACGGGCTCCTGCTGCAGGCAGTAAGAGTCGGTGAGATGAAATCCAGACGCGCCCGGTAAATAAGGTAAAGCGGGCGATCGGTAGGGTCTCTTGACGCGCCTCCTGCGCCTGTAGTTTCCATGCTCAAACATATCTTCATATGCAGGATCCAGGGTCCAGAAGTTGCCCTTTCTCTCCCCACCGCTCTCCCGGGGCACTTTCACGAAACACTCGTTCAGGCTCAGGTTGTGTCTGATGCTGTTCTGCCAACCCTTTTTGTTCTTCTCGTAATATGGAAACTTGGAAACGATAAAGCTGTAGATATCATTAAGGGTCAGCCTCTTGTCCTCGCTTTCTTTGATGGCCATTGCAATAAGGGCCACGTATGAATAAGGTGGCTTCTCTGGGGCTTCAGCTCCAGCCGGTCTGTCCTCTGTGGTGCACCTGCACGCGTGGCTTTTAGTTTGATTCCCGGTGGTGGACACTGTGGAGTCCGACTGATCGCTATCCATTGTGGCAGCTGGTAAGTCCACTTGATATGGATGATCCAGGTCAGGTCCAGCACTCTGTTCTGCACTTCACATGAGTAAGGATGAAACTGTCCAGGTGTGCTACAGGTTCGATGAGACTCCGCCCACTCGTTCTCCCTCCCGTCTCTTTTTCCCACGGGCCAATTTTACTAAAACTCAGGTCAAAAGTTCGCAAATATGACATGAAAGAGGGTCGCAGGTGTGTTTTGTCTGGTTGTTGTATGTTTTGTAAACAGTCGTTTGATGTTCTTTTGTGCTGGACGACATTTGGTGGTGGTTTAATAAAATCAAAAGATCCATTTATTTAAAATTGACAAATACAGGCTGCTGCTTACACAGGGTTTCTACTGCCACATGAAATAATACTGTAGTAAATTTTGTATTTAATATAGCAAACTGTAGTAACATGACTATAGTACATAAGTTTTAAAGTATACAGTTTATTACAATAATGAATACGACAGAACACTAGCCTACAGTATACACTAAAGTTTAGTAATTTACTAAAATATGCCACACTATAATACTATAGTAAATACTACAGTATTTCCTTCTGAAATTATCTCTCCTTTATTCCTGACCTTTATAATGATGTTTTGCATGATTGCACAACTTATTGTACAAATTCAAACTTTTTCTAGATTGTAACTTCTTTGGGTTTTATTCATGTCTGAAGATCAAATACAAATAAAGTTTGTAAACTTACTTCAGACTCACCACTGCTGGCCTGTCCAATCATAGATCAAATGAGAACAATCAAAGCCAGCACTACATAAACAAACATCGGCATCTCTGATAACAAATTTTTGTTTATATATTAACCTGTTAATGTGTGATACGGTGTCATTTCACGAGATTGTAGCCTTCAATATTCTTGTGAACAGGATAGTTTTTAATTAAATGTCAGTTAGCAATAAATGTAGTTAGATTTTTTTTAATTGTTGCATGGTTATAGATTTCCATGTATATACTAATGTAAATAAGTTTTTTACCATCTTTTTATACAATTTAAGTTCTTGTGAGAATTTGGTTGTGTTTTAATATACTATTTGCTAATGAATATGATTAGGTCTGTAAATGTTTATAGGATAATTGATTAATATATAAAAACGTTGATTAAGAACTGATATACAAATATGAATGGGTATCATTTTACAATAAGGTTGTTAACAATTAGTTAATGAATAAGCTAACATGAACTTGAACCATAAGTCTACAGCATTTATTAATTTTAGTTCATGTTAATTTTAGCATTTACTAATATATTATCAAAATCAAACGTTTAATTAAACTGTTAACTTAAACCTAATAAGTCCCTTGGGGTCAATCTTACCCCCAAGCCACTTTTATTTAGTTAAAAAACATGGTTCCCCTCATCTCAGTGGAATAAGATTTTGTGACTTTTCCAGATTATCTGTCAAGATTCATACAAAAAAAGGGGGCTTGATTCGGTCCTTCTAAAGAGGTGTAAAAAAACACCAAAAGAGGCCCTTTGGGGGTAAAAATGACCCCAATTGAAATGATTGGAAAATGCAAAAAAAATCGTTTTTTTCTTGTTATTCATCAAATAAAATCAATGCATCCAGAATAAATCAGGAAATTTTGACACAGAAAGGTAGGCCTGGCACTAGAGCATAATGCAATATAGAAAAGACATGCTCAATCACACACACACACACACACACACACACACACACACACACACACACACACACACACACACACACACACACACACACACACACACAGGTATGAATGACACAGAGAGCATTTTTTACAGAATTTGGCAAAAAACAGCCATGCAAAACAAAGATGTAAAGTGCCCACACACATACAAACACACACAGACGCACAAACACACAGACTCACACACGCACAAAGTAAAACTTACACACACATAAAGACACAGACATACACAAAAAGACAAAGTCACAAACACGCACGCATGCGCACGCACACACACACTGACACACACACACAGACAAACACCCTTACATTTAGTCAAATTTCTGTGGCATTTTGTAAAAACAGACATTTCAAAATAGATTCAAAACGACAAAAAAATTCTACTATTTGAAATTAGTTTCTATATTGAATTTATTTTTAATGACCTTTCTAATGTTTATATAAACATAAATTCACAAAATGTTTCACTTAAGTATTGATGTTGAGCAGTTGGCCACATCCAGTAAAATGAATGGGTCTCTATGGGCATCTGCTGGTCAAAATGATTTATTTCCTAAACTGTAACCATAAAACGTTTTTTTTTCTATAAACCAAATGGTTGAATTCAACACATAACAACTAGATCAATATCTAAAAACAATTTAAATCAAAGATAATCATTTATGTGAATTTTTCATAAAAAATTGATATTTTACAGGCAAGCTAATGGTGTAGTTGAGGAATTGATTGGTAAACAGGTACAAAAGTACTTCACATCTCCCAAAACACGCATTATTGTATAGATGGGAAGTAAACCAAAAAAATTAAATATTATTTGTATCATTAAAAATGTATATATTTTTTGTAATCACCGTTTTAATTTCTATTGTCATTTTTACCCCCAGGGAACTCTAACATATACAGGAAAATAGGGGCTTATGAGGGTTAATAAACTAACATGATTAACTGTATTGCCATTAACAAGAATTAATAAATGCTGAAAAACTATATTGTTCATTGTTTGTTCATTTACTAAAGTTTAATAATACAAACTTATTGTAAAGTGCAAATAGAGTAAATAGTCACATGCCAAACTGTCTTCTCATGTCTGGCTAACCTCAAAACTTCAGATTTTTAGGAATGTAAATTACAATATCATCACAACTGTTTGTTTTACTTATCCTTATCTAACTGCCCAAAAGTTAATATGTTTTTAGTCTTAATAATTGTCTTACAATAAAATTAAACACTCTTCACACAATGATGCGTGTGTTAACTTGCCTATATTTCGGAATTTCCCACTCAGCTAGTTTCATCCATGGTGATTGCGACTTATGCGTGTGGGCAAATACATTGGCGTGTATGTTTCTCAATGTTAATAAAGTCCTAAAATTCATCTTCTCTACATAACTTCTGTGGTCAGTTTCCATAATAATAATAGCACAAAGCGGATTGCTGCTTTGTAATTCAAATCATGTTCTCCATTTCTGGGGAAATGGACATTGATGTCGTTGTAGTCTCTCACACAACCACCCACACTCAGAGCTGAAAACATACAATGTTGGAAGAATTGAGATTGTTATCACTGTCTCTCAGTAGACATACTGACGACACTGAACCAGTCATGAAGAAAGATAAACATTGAAAGTTCCAGTGTATTTTTAAAAATTCAGTTTTGTCGTTTAGTACATTTTGTTTGCTATAATTACACTTGAATGTAAAATTATTCAAATGCAATAAGTACTTTATTATTTAATTTATTAAAATGAAACATACCCAAATAGAAATTTTAATTAATTTTAATATTCAAACAAGAATACAATCAAATAAGACGACTAGTTTGACTAGACGACAACAGAAATGGCAAATGTTGTCAAAACAGTAAATGCAAAAATTTAAATCGACAACTTGACACATTATATCAAATGCCTCAATTATGTAACTTTTCACTTACTGCTTATTGAGAAAATATCAGACCATTACGAATTAATTTTAGAGGTAACATGCAAGAACAACTCAGCTTTTCCAAGTACAACGTACAAAAAAGCTCTGTAATTATTTTTTCAACAATTTTTCCCCAAAACACACATACTCAAAATGATCTGGAATACAGATTAAGCCACCTGAGGATTTTTCTGATGTTCACAAAGCAACTAAACCGTCCAATAAATGATAAACATATCTTATGCCTCATAAAAAGGGACAACAAAGTATTTTAGCAATGTTCACAAAAAAGGTGAAATGCTTATGGCCCGATATCACAGACAAGGCTTAAGTCTAGTCCCAGAATATAATGAATGTTTGAGGTGCCTTAACTTAACCCTCAATTGGTCTTTGGGGTCTATATGACCCCAATCAACATTTCATTAGTTGAAAAAGTGGTTTCCTTCCTTATCAAAAATATTTTTTTTTTACTTTTCCTACATTATCAATCTATACATATACAAAAAACTGGGCTTGATTCAGTTGTTCTGAAAGTATGTAAAACATTTTTTAAATAATCTCTTCTTTGGGTCAATATGACCCCAATTGAATAGGAAATGCAAAAAAAATCAATAAATCCAGCATAAATCTGAGGCCTTGTACTTGTGCACAAATGCAATGTAGAAAACCAGGCTCACACAAACATATATGGTACAAAAACACAAATTCTGTGGCATTTTGTAAAAACAGACATTTAAAAATGCATCGAAAACTACAAAAATTCTACTATTTGAAATAATATTTATTTTTAATGTCCTTTCTAATATTAATATATACAAAAATTTACAAAATGTATCACTAAAGTAGTGTTGTGAGCAGTTGGCCATATCCAGTAAAATGAATGGCTTTCTATTGCCCTCTGCTGGTCAAAGCTATTTCTTTCTTACCCCGGGGTCACACCAGCCGTGTCAAATTCGTGTCTACCACATCTAGTTTGCCGCTTAAACATTCTGAGTTTATGCACTTCATTCGCGCGTAAAGCGGCGTGTGAAATTCTTGTCATCGAGACATTCACACAAAAAATTCGCATCATGGGAGGGGCTTCTGCGACTCCGCTTGCTTTCTGTAATCACGTCACTTCTAGAGCAAGCTCCTGATTTGTTAAGGCAAAGTTAAAATTTTTCAACTCGCGCGTTCGCCGCGGCAATGATCAATTTGCGCCATTCGCGTTGCAAAATTTTTCAACTTGCGCGTTCGCCGCGGCAATGATCAATTCGCGCCATTCGCGTTGCGAGACATCCAGATGCGTGTCAACGCGTCTTTACATTGACTTAACATTGAAATCACTCGCGCTTGACGCCTCTACCGCGGCTGATCTGAACGCAGCATTAAACAGGAATTCCTTTAGGTTTATCTCTAACCAGCAAAAGGTGGAATTCTACACCTAACACCTAGATCAATATATCCATAAACAATTTAAATTAAATTTAGATAATCATTTAAGTGATTTTTTCATAAAAAAAATCTATATTTCACATGCACGCTAATGGTGTAGTTGAGGATTTTTGTGGTAAATGGGTACAAAAGTACTTCAAATCTCTCGAAACACAGCTTGATGGTATAGATGAGAAGTAAACAAAACAAAGATATATTATTTGTATTATTGAAAATTATGCTTTTAATTTTGGGGTCACATAGACCCCAAAGACCAGAAGTGTAAACAGGAAATGAGGACCATTTGAGGGTTAAAACATCTTGCATTAACATTTCTTAAAATATATCAGTTAAATGTTTGCAAAAAACAACATAAATGTCCCAATTTAAATAAGGCTTACTCCTAGTCCTGTCTTCACACCTAGTTAGTTTGAGCCCTCCAAACGCTCTCAGAGCAGTTCAGGATGTAAATGTGAACAAACCAAGTGATCTCAGACCCCCCTAAAAGGACCCAAAAGCGAACCGAACTCAGACCACGTCTGGAGGTGGTCTGAGTACGGTTCGGTTTTGGGTTCTTTTGTGGTTCGATTTCTTTTTGAGATGCGAAATCAATGAGGTCCCGGTCCGTTTGGCGTGGTTTTGACATTGTATCAAAATAAACTGCCGCACAGAAAGCTGGGTTCTGAGTTCTTCTGAAGTTGTGATGTGTACAAGAAAGGGTCTGAGATCACTTCGGTTCTGAAGAGGACTAAAAAAAGAACTGGGTCCTCTTTTGAGTCATCAAAAGGACTGATGTCACATTCAGCTAGTTCCTTTTCCGGTTCACTTTAAGTGAACTGGGTTTGGTTCTTTAAAAATGAACTATATGTGAAAACACCCTAAAACAAGGCCTATATGTCTTAATCTGCTTTGAAACACAGATTTGAAATGGAATAAATGTATAATGTAAGGTACAGGAGGATTAAAACAATGACTACAATATCCACAGACTCATTTAAATGTTTCATTGAAGTCATACAGAAGACACCAAAGCCAGCATAACTAGAACAAGATTTATTCAATCCTTTATGTACAAACAGTGTTGTTATCCTTCTTTTCCTCTGAGACGCAGCTGACATGATTTAATAATAAAACATCACATTGACAGTCTCAAACGCAAAGACACATAATCTAACTAGAATAACACAAACATATTGCACCTTATCAACTTATTATGATAATGACATGACGTGGTATTATCCTGAGGACGTAGGATAAATGAAAATACTTTATGTACATCGGTAACTGGCAAAGAAGCTGAATGAAACGTTTAATACAATCAGTCCAACATTCATCTGTTAAATTAAACACAACACGCTCATTCTCACACACATCCAGTGTTTAAAACCACCAACAAACATGCACAAAAAACATGTTTTTACAGAGCGAGCGAGCGAGCGCCATACTTGGTTTTAAACAGAGTTTAGGAGAATAAGATCTTCTCATGATGTATGTCTCATGATGTAGTTAAACTGCTATTAAACAATCCTTCTGTTGTCTAAAAGCAGCAATCGTCCTCCATATCGTTTTTCCGTAAGAACCCAGATGAGCTGAGCAAGGGACAGACCGGTGCACATTGCAGATGAGCTTGACCTCCTTTCTGACTTCTGAGGTCTGATCCTCATTTTCATCTCCAGTTGTAATACAAATAGAAGCTGATGAAGCTTAGGTTAACAGTCAGGCTGGCGAACAGTAGCCCGGGCCAAAGGGACAAGCTCAGAAAACCTGAGAGAAGTGACAAAATAATTTAAATTATATAGAAGAAATATCCAAAACAGAGCAACAATTGAAATTCCAATTTGGATCGGGCTCTTACCCTTCCATTCAGACTTGTTATCCGGAACATTTCCTGTGGTTGTGTCTGCATGGCAGTTTGAAGACCCAGAGGAGCTTCCCATTGGCTTTACTGCATGCTCAAACACACTGCCTTCATCAATCACAGAACCTGTATCAAATGAAATCAAATAAAAAATGTCTGAGCAAAACAACAAAAAGAAAATACTCAACATAAGCAACAGAAACTGTATTAATAAATTATATTTACTACAATAGAACTAAAACAGCCAAACAACAAATAAATATAACAGCCAGGAATATGTGAATAATGTGTTAACCATAACCTGTGTTATGTGAGCTTTAAGTATTGAAATCTAATCTGAGTCCCATACCATGATTTTGTGAGTGGAAGTGTGGCACATCAGGCAAAAATCCTCCACTGTGTACGTGGTTGTGTTCAGACAGGAACAGAGGTGGTGATGCCAAACTGAAAGGCTCCACAGAAGAGGAGAAAAGCTGCAGCTTTTGTCCACTAATGTTGAGTCTCGCTGGGCTGATGAGCGGCCGACGCTGCCTGGCAGAGCTGGAGGTGGAAGTGACAGAACCTGCCACTGAAGGGGCTGGAGATGGGGCAGGAGAGGAGGGCCGGCTTCCAGATTTTAGGGAAAAGTAGTCTATTTGATAAATGAAAGATTTTAATGTTGATTTTACTTACCGACGTTAAAATCAATTTACATGCAGTACAAAATTAAGCATGAATTTGGTTTAAATCAGGTCATCAAGAAAGATAAAACACCATTTCAACTAGTTCTTTGGAGTTACCTGATGGTGGCGACTCTTTGCATTGTGAAGATGGTCTACTTCCACTAAAGAGAAAACCAGAATCTACAAAAAGAAAGAATACAATGTTTTATATGCTACTGTATAAACCACAACATTTTAAACATTGTTATGGATTCTTGGAATGAACATGCGTGCACTTCATCTTTGCACAGCGCGTTGTGAATGTGTTAAACGTGTTACTGCGCCAGAGGTCAAAGTGCTGCAAATAAGTGCTCTTTCGCCATACAATAGTTCTCGTTTTTTATCTTCTTAAAAAATCACCACGTTTTATTTTGTGCCACCATATTTACTTGTGTAACTCCTCATGTAACAGTCTTTAAATTGGGAAAACATTGAAGTGTTTGGTGGCTCTTAAATTAATCCCTGTTCGGATCTTAAGGAATTGAATGGGGCTAGGCTAAATGCTAACAAATTCATGACGTGCTGAACAAAGATGAAGTGCACGCATTGAGAAAAGATAGGTTTGTATTAATTTGTCTAAGTTGAGGTAAGAACATAAAATATTGAAAAACTGTGGTGTTTTCCTTCAAGAGTGCATGATTTACGCCAAATTTTAAGTAAGTCGAACCTTTTCCTAAATCCCAATTCGAATATGATCATCCAAAATAGTATTTGAAATTACAATTAGTATGTTGAAATGGTTGGCTAGTGTAGATTAAGAGGCAGATTTATCCCCTTCTGACATCACAAGAGGAGCCAAATTTCAATGACCTATTTTTTCACATGCTTGCAGAGAATGGTTTACCAAAACTAAGTTACTGGGTTGATCTTTTTCACATTTTCTAGGTTGATAGAAGCACTGACTGGGGACCCAATTTTAGCACTTAAACATTGGAAAAAGTCAGATTTTCACGATGTCCCCTTTGACTGAAATGTAGGACTTTAGTCCCCAGATCAGCCATATTGAGCATTGCATTTTCATATCTTTGATATTATCTATAATAGCTGGTGGGAGGAGTTAAGTGACCAAACAATTATTTTTTTTCCAAATACAGTAATCATTACATAAGAAACAATGAAGAAAAGCTGAAATTAGAGTTTTTTATGTGCATGACTTAAAGGATTAGTCCATTTTCTTAAATGAAAAATCCAGATAATTTACTCACCACCATGTCATCCAAAATGTTGATGTCTTTCTTTGTTCAGTCGAGAAGAAATTATGCTTTTTGAGGAAAACATTGCAGGATTTTTCTCATTTTCATGGACTTTAATAGAGCCCAACATTTAATACTTAACTCAACACTTAACTCTTTCCCCGCCATTGACGAGATATCTCGTCAATTAAGAGAAAACGCTTCCCCGCCAATGACGAGATTTTCCGTCTTTCCGCAATACCGCTATTATACACCACGTGGCGCCCTTCCGCAACTTTTTAAAACCGGAAGTATTGCCCTATGGCAAGCTGCTGCATGTCCGTGTCTGTTTTAAAGATCGCTCTGAATGAGATCTCTATGAAAAGTCCGTCACAAATATGGAATTATTTTTGCTTTTTGCTCAAAATATGGTGTTTTTGCAAAAACCTACCCATATTCAAAAGCTGATTGCAAAAGAACCACTAAAGGTAGGGTGAAACGTTTTTTTTTTGTTTGAAAGCAGAGGGTCTGTTCTTTCATTTGGTATATTGTATGTTTATTTATTTAAAGAAGAACATTTTCTGGAAGGCATTAAACTTTGGTGAAAATCATGAAAAACGCTGGCGCTGGCTGGCAACTTTTTTTTTAAAACGCTGGCGGTGAAAGAGTTAACAGTTTTTTAAGGACTCTAAACGATCCCAAACGAGGCATAAGGGTCTTATCTAGCAAAACTATTGTCATTTTTGACAAGAAAAATAACAAATATACACTTTTAAACCACAACTTCTCGTCTAGATCCGGTCCAGCGTGACCTAACGTAAATGCGTAGTGACGTAGGGAGGTCACGTGTTACATCTATAAAACGCACATTTGCGGACCATTGTAAACAATAAACTGACACAAAGACATTAATTAGTATCAGTTGAAATACAACAACGTAGGAACGGTCCTCTTTCTCAACACTTGTAAACACTGAGGCGGAGTTTCGCGTTCGTCCTCTGTCACCTCTTGACGTCATGACGTATTGCGTGGGGTCACCCTGACGCATCACGACCGGATCTGGACGAGAAGTTGTGCTTTAAAAGTGTATATTTGTTATTTTTATTGTCAAAAATGACAATCGTTTTGCTAGATAAGACCCTTATGCCTCGTTTGGGATCATTTATAGTCTTTTGAAACTCCGTTGAAAACAACTGTTAAGTGTTGATTTAAGTGTTAATTGTTGGTGTCCATTAAAGTCCATTAAAATGAGAGAAATCCTGCAATGTTTTCCTCAAAAAACAAAATTTCTTCTCGACTGAACAAAGAAAGACTTAAACATTTTGGATGACATGGTGGTGAGTAAATAATCTGGATTTTTCTTTTAAGAAAATTGAATATTCCTTTAACACAATTTGCATCTAGTTAACATTAAATGCATAAACTTACTAGTAACAAAAACAATATAGAGTCGGCGAATTGGGATGTACCATTTGTTTTCAATGACTTTAGATGTCCCATACAGTTTAAAACAGCAGCAATTTCTTGTTTGAAACGTTTCTGTGAATACCACCTCAGAAAAAGTAGCGCTCCCAAAAAATATGAATAGAAATTCCAAGCAACTTTTAAATAAAGATCATTTCACGCTTTTATGCCGTCATGCCAGGAATGTCTCTTTATGAAGCCAACACAGCTGCGACCATACAGAGGAGCTTCCCCATCAAACCAATTAACATTTCAAACCAGACGGGTTGAGATACATGATGGAGCAGGTACAGTACACAGTTCACATAAAAGCTTGTGATGAAAAGCAGGCAGGGAGATGAGTGATACACGTCCTGCCGTGTTTAACAGAAGCATTAGTGCAAGATCTCATTAAACTCTCAGATCTGTACAGAGAAGAGATTAATGCTACGTACACACCAAACGCGGGGCATCGCGTTACTCGCTCTAGAATACTCGCGGGATTTAACTTCATGTCACGTGAATTGTTTGCTTGAGTTGAATATTTTCAACTTGGATGAATATGCGTTTGAGGGGACCACTGTGTGTTATTACAGCAATAAGTTGTGGCAAATACTAGGCTTTGGCCTTTCTAACACACCTGCCGAGGCGTTGGATCTGATTAAAGGAGGCTATCTGAGACTATATCGGATTAAAGCGTGCCATCTTATCTGGTCTCGTCTGAAGATCCAAACATGAAACAAACCGTGATGCTGCTGCAGTCTCACAACAGTCATTTAAACACCACTCCCAACATCCCTCTGATCCCCCCGGCTTTAAAAAGCCTGCGTGTATTACAAAAAAAAAAAACATACAGTTGGGTTCCTAAAGCACAGAACGAAAAAAGCCAAGGTCATGGTTTAACATTTTTAAGAAATGGGATGCAAAATATATAGATTTAAACAAATTTTATGTCACTTTTTAAAACATACAGAAATCAAAGCAAACACATACGAGTCTAATTATAACATTAGATGACACCGATCATCTATGAGCAAACTAACGTAAAGTTACTTCCTGTAACTCAAAACCCATCAGTGGTGGGAAAATCCCGTTAACATGCAGGTAGCCGCTTAACAGACCATTTCTCAAACACACTTTCCCTGTTTTTCGGTTCACTTTCAGTTGGCAAAATTCCCCCGTAAGGTGCGGCACAGTCTGGGGTGAAGAGTGAGCCGAGTAACTTCAGTCTGTCAGCCAGTGACCCATATCTTTCCCATCATGCACTTCTGCACTTCTTTCACAAAACAGCACCTGGGGCCTTTCCATCAGCACTCAGGCTTACCTCACGAACAAAATGAAGGATTTTCACAAGTAATAAAAATAACAGTACTCTAGTTTTTAAGCAAAATACTGTCAGTTGTGCTCACAGTAAAAACCTAACAAAGAAATGAAACAGGTGAAATGTAGTCACTCGATTTCATTTGACCTCATCCCATCGTACATCAGACATGCACTCACCTGCTCGGGCGAGGGAGGGGATGGTTCCCAGAGAGAGGGCTCTGTTAAGTCGCCCAGGCAGCGAGGAGGGCGAGGCCTTGCGTGTTCTGTGGTTTTGTTGGCGGGCGAGCAGCTGTGACAGATTTGGGGGAGGCGTGGGGATGAAGGAAGACGACCCAGACACAGGTGCAGACAGCAGAGGAGAACGATTACTATAGTACAGGTCAGAAGAACTACCAGACAGATACCTGCAACAGATATGATCCACTGCTGAGTTTTTTTTTAACAGAGCAAATCACCCTTAAAAATTACTCATTTGTTCAAATAAGGTAACTTGTTACATTGTCAAACATTTATACTGACGGCAGATGAGGGGTTTGTGAACGACTAGATAACTGAGTGCTAGATCTGCCTGGAAAATTCAGTAGATTTTCACATGTCATTCACAAATGTCTATGCATTTTCTGCCATTGACAGGTTTATTCAGGAAATTTGGGAGATATTTGACTTTGCTTTTAACAACAAATTAGAGAACGATACTCTGTATTTTTACGATTTTGCCATGTTTTATTGCAAGCAGCAGAATTATGCCAAAATTTCTTTACAATCAGCACAGCAATTTTGAAAATATTCCATGTAAACTTAAAAATTTGAAAGTTGGATCTAGTTAACAAAATAATTCAATTCTTAAGACTTGTCAACTTGTCAAACATTTTCTCACTGAAGCGAGTGACCAAGACCAAGTGAAAAATTTAAGGTGAAAAAAAATGACTTCAATTGGTAACACCTAATTTTTCATTAGCTTTAACTTAAATTTAAAAGCATTACTTAAAGTAAAAAATATTAAGTTGAATTTTTTTATTTTGGGGTGATATGGGCATATCACACTGTATGCGGCAAAATTGCTGCGTGGCAACACACTGAAAAAAAATTCTGGACATCGGTTGCACATGATTGAATTAGGTTTTCTTAAAATTAAATTAACATAAATTAACAATAATTTCATATAAAAAAAACTTAATTTAATCATGTTGAACTGGTGTACATAATTAAATTATGTAGATCTAACAACTTTAAAAAAAATTATACTTTTGAGAAAACTTAATTCAATCATGTGGAACCGGATTTTTTAAGTGCAGTTTTTCTTGTGTAGTGGAAGCGCTTAAGCAGCATTTAGTGCAAACATGTTTATCTTTAATGGCGCCTTTGAAAAGAGCTGTGTCCGAGGCAAAATTTTGGGTACAAGAGTAAGGCGTGCGGACCAACTCTGTAAGCGCCCCTGTTTTGCCACTTTCCGCACGTCTCCTATTGAAAATGAACTAGAAACTCGTGGCTGCCGTGTACCGTGTAAAATGCCTATTACCGATTAAGTTAATCCAATTTTTACTTTTAACAGTGTAGACTCGTTGGTTGTATTGATGTATGCTGTATAAGAGTATATATTTAATTATAGTTCATGTGAAAAAACTATAAACTACAACAGTAGATTTTATTGATAAAATCTTGTCAATGCAAAGTAATGTAAAATTTGCACTCCACATTACACTGCAAAAATGATTGTTTTCAGTAGAAATATCTAAAAATTCTTAAATTAAGATGCTTTTTCTTGATGAGCAAAATGACCTAAGAAAATAAGTCTAGTTTTTAGACAAAATGTATCAAATTTAAGTGAATTTGTGCTTAAAACAACAAAATATCTGCCATCTAAAAATAAGTTTAAGTTTTTCTTAAAAGCTTAATTCAAGAAAAAAATTCTCACCCCATTGGGAGTGTAAAATGAGTGATGTAACAAGAAATACAAGTAGCAAATATGTCAACAAAAATCTTGCACAAGATGCTGTCTGTAAAAACCAGATAAAGTCTCAATCTAATTTAAGATTCGGACCATCTAGGTTTTATTTCAATTTTTTTTTATATTAATTTCCATCTCTGACATATTGTCAGTCAATATTAAAAAGACCAAGGTTATATTATAAAGAAAGTTTACGTTATGTAAGATGATTTTATGCAGTAACAGTAAATCACAAAAACAGCTTCTATCTCAAACAATCTTCAATGTAATTTTTATGTCCAGCCACAATTCAGAAAGAAACGCCAAGCACACAGTTCTCAATTTAACAGTATTTTATTTCACTTGTGTAAAATTGGATTAAATATAGATTAAATAAACATGTATAAAAACACACCCCGAGCAGAATTGATGGATTGCTTTACCATGCATCTTTACTCAAAACACCTCAATCCAACACATTACTACTATAAATCCCAGCTTATGATTGATTCTGGACGGAAACGGTTTCACACACACTTCACAATGCATTTGCTTAATTCACATTACTTTGTAGTCAATCCAGATTAAAACCACTCAGTGTGACTGATGTATCAGAGAAATCACAGTACATATATTGAATGGCTAGTGTGAAATGAAATTTAATAAAATGTGTACCTAATAAATGGCTTTACGATCACTTTCAATTTGGTAACTAAACTTAGTTCATATTCATTCATTCTATATTGATTCTGGGTGAAAAGAAAGTTGATCTTAAATGCACCACCAATATTAAAATAGTCAACATTGCATACAATTAGTTTTTTGTGCTAAATCTTGCAGCCAATCTTTGCATCACCAGATACCTTCTGATACATCTGTGATTTAACCTTGACAGACTCAACTACATTAAACCATCGGTATTAAATTCAGTTTCACTTATCTGCTCATATTTGCAAACATGTGAAATATAGCTACCAAATTGATACAAAAGGAACATGAAAATACAATGAGTAAAATACAAGAAACTCATTTTTAGACTAATAAACAAACTACAGTGTAAGTATGATATCAATAAAAGCAAAAGCATCAAATATAAATACTAACAATAAGTGTAATGCTAAATAAATCTTTGGCTGTTTACCAGTCAACATGATCTTGAGCTAAAACAATTTCAAGTCTAGACTTAAACTACAATTAATAACCAACTGCCAGCTTTTGGGCGTTAGGAAGTTTTAGAAAAACACCAAACTAATTGTATTTTTAAGAATTGTATAAAAATGGGAAATGTGCCAGTACAACAAACGATTAAACTTAATCAAGCTATTAAAAAAATGAAACCTACTGTGTGCATTTACAGAGTATTACATTTAATTGGTTCAAGCACATGTTTTGGTAACACTAAATAAATATTTCAAGCTTATCTCTATGCCAGGGTCTCTAAAGTAGGTTGAGAGCCTGTTTGTAAAAGTTGAAATGGCTTTTATAACGGTCCATTGCATATCAAAAGATCAACTTATTTCAAACATCACAAAAAAGAAAGTTGTAGACATTGTGTAAGTGTCCATGTCAAATCAATAAGTCATATTAAAAGCGAACTTCACAGCACGTTACAAGCTACGTGGGAAATACAGTGATGCAAAACTAGAAAAAAATACAATCTGTAGTCATTCTTTTACATGATGTTAAACTCACATTCAAAAAAAGACAATTACATTTCCTTCCACAATACAACAATCAGCCCGATCCATCATTGTGAACAAAAAGTTATGAAAATGTCTCACATTTAGCATCAGGATTAGAGTCTACATTTATTCTTTTTAATTTATGTTTTTAGAAATACTTGAGTTGAGTGTTATTAGTAGTATAAAAAAAATGGCACATCATTGTATAATATAGTATACAACATGTCAAAGAGTGTCCCAATCTACCTCCATTCACATTATTTTATGTACAGGTTGATTATATACTATGCAAAGGTTAGCTTATTTAATAAATATTGCATCAATTTTGTATTAATAAAGATGAAATCAAACTGAATGAACACTATAATAGCCGTAATAATGATTAGGTTATGGCAAAAATCATAATTGTCGATTAATCCATTTGGTATAGTAATTGCGATTATTACTGTCGACATTTCGAAATGTTTTTAACTTTCTCTGAAGCAGCTGCTTGGTCATTTTTAGGGCTGCATAACGATTAATCGCGATTAATCGTTTGCAGAATAAACGTTTTTGTTTACATCATATGTGTGTGTGTACTGTGTATAATAATTATGCATAAATAAATACACATACATGTAGATATTTAAGGGCGTATTTACATGTGTATATAAATTTTTATATTTATAAATAATGTATATTATATATAAATATTTAATCTATAAATATTTTTTTCTTAAAATTATACATGCATGTGTATATTTATTTATACATAATTATTATACACAGTACACACACATATATGATGTAAACAAAAACTTTTATTCTGCAAACGATTAATCACGATTAATCGTTATGCAGCCCTAGTCATTTTTAAACATCCGAAAAAAAATATTAAAATGTAAAAAACTAATAATTGTGAGAGTTATGTTATGTTATTAGTGTAAAATCCTAAATTAATTGCTGAAGGACACGCCAACTTATCGATTTTAAAATCTGATTCACCATTGTGTTTGGTTGTGCTGCACAATTAATTGGTAAAAGATCACAATCTCTATACAAGCATCGATTTCATTCCTAACTTATAACGATTCGTGTGTCTATTAAACCTTTGACAGAAATTTTACCAGAACATTAAAATATGCGTGGGTGCTTTCGCGGAAAAGTCGTCATATAAAGTGGGATTTTAAACAGTGGGTTGCAATGACAACTTTTCATTGGATCAATCGCAAGCTTCATCTGCGTTTTAAACATGCTGTTTAAATATTCACACGCTTTGCTTATACGAATGCACAAGCGATGTGTTGAAACTTAAGCACGGATAAATTTCACGTTTAGTGTGCTTTGCTTTCACAGATGCGTAAGCAGCACGTTTAAAGCGCAAATGAAGTGTGCTTTGCTTTGTCGCGTCTGTCTGTAAATACAACATAAGTAGTTAGCTTTAGTATATTTGCAAACTGGGTTAAAATTAACAACCAAGGAAGCCTCTTCAAAATAATTATTTTAGGCTACTCTTGCTTTGTTTTGTTAAAGGGATAGTTCGGCCAAAAATGATATTAAACCCATGATTTACTCACCCCCAAGCTGTCCGAGTTGCATATGTCCATCGTTTTTCAGACAAACACATTTTCGGATATTTTAGAAAATGTTTTAGATCTTTCAGTTGATTAAATGTAATGTTACGGGGTCCATGACCTTCAAGTCCAAAAAAGTTCGTCCATCCTTCACAAAATAAATCCAAACGGCTCCAGGATGATAAACAAAGGTCTTCTGAGGGTAATCCGTGCGGTGTTGTTGTAAAAATATCCATATTTAAAACTTTATTAACGTAAATAAATACCTTCCGGTAGCGCAGCCATCTTAGACTCCTCTGTATTCAGGAGAGAGTATTAGCGTAGGGTACGCACTTTTCTAAGTGACATATGACAAAATTCGGAGGGCGGGGGCACAGAGCAGCAGCAGAGTAGCCTCCGTAGGCAGCGTAAGCTCTCATCCTGAATGCGGACACGACTAAGATGGCGGCGCTATCGGAAGGTAGTTATTTACGTTAATAAAGTTTTAAATATGGATATTTCTACAACAACACCGCGCGGATTACCCTCAGAAGACCTTTGTTTTTCATCCTGGAGCCGTTTGGATTTATTTTGTGAAGGATGGACGAACTTTTTTGGACTTGAAGGTCATGGACCCCGTAACATTACATTTAATCAACTGAAAGATCTAAAACATTTTCTAAAATATACGAAAATGTGTTTGTCTGAAAAACGATGGACATATGCAACTCGGACAGCTTGGGGGTGAGTTTTTGACCGAACTATCCCTTTAAAAAATGTGTGGGTCTTAAGATAGATTTTTCCTGCCCAGGTGGGTCCAGGATTGAACAAAGTTTGGGAAAATTATATATATAAAAAAACATTATAAAAAAATAATTTTTAAAGAGATTGCAGCAATTAATTTTGTTTCTGTTATTTAGTTTAGTTGGAATTCAAAATCGTGATAAAAAAAGTTATTCAAATTGCAATCTTAGTATTTGGTGCCTAAACATACTGCCGAATGCACAGAAAATAGCATATATGGACAGAAATGGGCTGTTATGGAGGATATTGGCAATTACATCATTGTTTCACCCATAATTGCAATCCCGATTAGTTTTTTGAATAATTGTGCAGCCCTAATGTTTATTTATGTAGACAAATACTAACCCAATCACTCTCAAACATCTACCCTGGCTTAACCATAAAAATGTCATTTACAGCGTCAAAAGTTACAGTCAGTGATTCTCTACTATCTTAGAGCGGTGTGATAAAATACCGAATCTAATACAGCTGACGAGTATGAAGTATTCAGTCCTTCCAGAAAAACGCAGAGTTTTTTGGTGATTGTTGCAGGTAAAAATCCTTGATCTTGTGGCACGTTTTCTTAAAAAATGCGATGGAATATGCAAGGATATTTATGCAATGAAATTGCGGGAACTTGCAAGAGATCTATCTTTCTGCTAAGATATATGTGTTTTTTGCTACGAAAATGTGGGAATTATGAAATCATACAAGCCCCGCATATTTTGCGTACGGAAATCTGCAATTTATGCTGCGAAAGTGCTGCGTATTTGAAAAAATAATTATGCTTTGAATCATGCGATCGCATAATCACGTTTTTCAGAAGGGACTGAGTATTACATATAACATATGTGACCAATATGTGATTTACTGCTTTAAATCTTACATAATGTTAAAAACATTCGGCGACAATATAACCTTAATAATTATCTTCATGCCAAAGATTGAAATCAATGTAAAAATCAATAATTGGAATCAAACTTTGATTCGCCTAATCTCAATACTAGATTATGAGACTTCATCTTGAATTTACATAGGGTCACATGGTTAGCAATGTACTTAGTGTTATCTATTTAACATAAGATATCCTCTATGAGTTTACACAGAGAAAGAAAGTATAATTCAGTGCTTGTATTATAGTTAGATAGATAGGGTAGATGGCACAATAGTGTAACTTTAACAAACAGCTTTGTACATATTAGGTGTGAATTTCATGCTGCTTTTGAATCACAAAGTCAATGTAGATGAGGAAAGAACAAAATACTCCTGGAACGGCATTACGTTTCTAGGTGAACAATGCACTTAGTACAGTAGTGCTTTAGACAGCTAGAAATATCTACTCGTGATTGAAGCTGTTACTTTACCAGCCAGAACAACATGTACCAAAACAAGAGGTCAAATGTCTCATTGATCTTAAGCCTTTAGCTAGGAGTGGTGCAACGGATCGCAGTTGATCCGTGATTCGTACGGATCACGACCCACGGTTCGGCTCGCATGTGATTCGCGGATTAATACGCAACTTTAAATAGGGAAAGTTTATCATTTGTAAGTATTATAAAGGTTTGCAAATGTTAACATTCAAGTGATTTTAAACAGTTTAACTGCAAAACGGCGCTAAAGTGATCAGTTTACTTTACGCACAAACGCACGCGTGCGGTTGAATGCGTCCGGTCCAGCTCGAGTCAGACATCATCCTTCAAAGATCAGAACTCTTGATGTTTAAATTTCAGAGAGTTGCGCTACTCTCTCTCATACTGTAGTGTATTAAAATACATTTGGCTAATAGAGCAATGAAAAACAACGTAACGTTTTTATGTGGGACGACTGTAATGCTGCGCCGTCTGTAATTCGCCCTCTGTCTGTGTCTGTGCGCTCGTTTAAGGGGACTCGGTAGTGCACAAACGGAGAGATGCAGTCTGTGCATATTTGGTCTTAAAGAGACAGTAAGCTCAATTGACCTACTTAAGTCTGTGTCATTAATGTTAATCAAAGAACCCAAGACAAAGAGAAAATCACTGCTGAAGCTTTAAAAAAATAATAATTACATTTAATTAATACAATAAATGCAGTGTTATTATTCATTTGATTTCTGTAACTAATGATTTTAGACCTTACTTAATGTGCAACCTTGTTCTTTTTATAAATGTTTGTAATTTCTTGATTTGTTATTAGAATTTTCCCATACTTTTTTTTTGCTGATCCGAAAAATGATCCGATCTGTGCCTCAAAATCCGTAATGTGATCCGAACCGTGAGTTTTGTGATCCGTTGCACCCCTAGATAGCATAACGAAAAACTACACATTTTAAAACAACTGCTTGCTGCATTACAAAAATGTCTGTCTTTGTCAAACTATGGATGCATAAAGTAAACTTTTCCTAATACTTCATCAAAACCACATATCAGACAGATAATATTCTGTAAAGCTCAGATTATGGGCATGGTGGTTCAAAAGCCTATATAAGCTCTAGCGAGTGTCTTAAAGGCCATGGAGGTTAATACTGTAGTGCATTAGTTTGTTAGTATAATGTGAAACTTTAATTAAAAGCACCAAACCCTACTACATGTCCCAAAAGTGTCCTCCCATACATATCCCATAATGCATCTTAGTGTCACTGTTCAGATTCTGACCTGCGACCTCTGGCTCTCCTCTGATTTGTCGATTTACGGGTTGCCACAGCGGCAGCGAATCCCACCAGACAACAAAGAGAAGTGATGCCAAACTTGACCGCTTCCAACCAATCAGGGATTTCCGCTTTAAGGTAAAACTCAACCAGGTAGAAACATATCACCAGGAGCCAAAGCACAGACGCCACAGCATCAATCCTCCTCAACCTGGATAACAAAGCAAGGAAGAAATACTTAGTTTAGGACATGTTGACACAAATATACTTTACAAGAAAAGCTCAACTTGTTTACCTGACAGGTCCTGCCATTAAGACGGCTGTGATGCAAGTCAGGAGACCAGCAGAGGCCACGGCCATTTGATGCTCACTACCGGATTGCCAGATCAGCCGGACGTTTTCCCTGGTCTCTTCTGGAAGAAAACCCACGAGATCACTCCACATCTTGCTGCTTTGGTTGGCTTTGGTTTCTGGGTCATTTTTGGGGGAAGGTTTACGCGGGGCAACTTCAGATCCAGACAAAGCCACGACTACCAAAAAGGCACAGGCGAGAAACGCAAGGACCCGGAGCAAGATCAACCAACCCGGTGTAGTGAGGGAATACGTGCTCTGTACGGATGCAAAAAAACAAAGACTACCTGATATGAGAACAGATCGCTTGATACATGCATGCCAAACTAGACATGAATCAACAGCAGCTGTACAATACTTGTGACAAGAGAACAAGCAAGAGAGAACAGGCTTTTCCTTATCTCTGGCAATCACTTACATCCATCTAACTGTAGTTTAAGAAAACACTACTGGTCATTAATCACACTTAGTACATGTTACACATGATGACTGTAAAATGACAGGTTCATCTGAGAAACTTTCGTAACATTAGTCATGTCACGCATCTGGCACCCAATCTAGTATCCTTGCATTGAACACTGCAACGTGTTAAAAAAATAAAAAATTTAATTAATGCATCTTCACGCCAAGTAAAAACGAACAATGTAGTCCTATAACGCTGGGAAGATCACCTTGACGAAGGCCTTATCTGCATCCCGGGTGCGTCTTAACTGGTGGTTGAACAGCACAGCTCTCAGTTGTCGGTTTTGGTGTTTGATGTAGTACTCCACTGCCGTTTGACACGGCCGACACAGTTTGTATGTCTGCTCGAGGTGATGCTTATACAACTCGATCTCTTCATCATAGTTTTCCTGGAAAAGTGACAAACAGGACGTTATTGGTCCTCACCTCTTATTTGTTAAAAAGCTAACAAATGTACCCAAGCAAATATCTGCATTATTTTTGAACCTGCTTAGTTTAGCTGCAATAAACAACACTGACCAACAAAAAAAAATGTAAGTATTCAATATTAAGAGAATGAGTGAGTAAATTTTAAACCTACATCATCCCTGGGGATGAACGATGCCAGCTGCTTGATCTTTAGAGTTTGGTTGGTGTTGCATTTCTTGCACAGGAGCATCTGACAGTTGACCCACTGCAGAGGCTTGGGAGTCTCAGGGACACCGGCTGAAACTCCGTGATTGAGATGCTCCATGTATTGAGCAGGAATGGGTTTGTTGTAGTCCCCATTCTACGGATCAAAAACATGTGCAGGACAAATCCTCAATTGCTGGTCACCAAAAGCACAGATTACATGTTGCATATGATAAACATCAAACTTCTTTCTGAACATTAACATAAAAAAAACCATTAATATTATCTAATATACAGTACTAGCCAAAAGTTTGGAAATACTTGCTAATTTTTAATTTATATTTTGTCCAAATTGTAATATAATAGTAAAGTCATCAAAACTATGTAATATCACAAATGGGTGATTCTCGTGAAATTAGACTCGTAAAAGTAAATGCTATCAAAATAAGAAGCATACAGTTACAAACATCTCTTCATGTACTATTTTGCACATGATTTCAAATGACACCAATTTTGTTGTTTTTTCCACATTTAAGGGGAAAATTTTCATTACCACAACGTGTCCATGACTGGATTGGGTTCTTTGACATGGAAATATTTATAATAAAAAAATCTAAAAAAATAAAAAGCTTCAGTGCATGTTATACTATAAACATTTACAGTAAATAAACATGTGGTATTTGGTGATCATTGGTAAATGTTGAGACAATAATAAGAAATATAAATGTGTCCAAGACCAATTTTCTCATCCTCCGCAACAATTTACAAACATTGTTTAACCCTAAAGGAACTAAATTTGGAAAAAATTAGTTGGAAGGGACATAATTGACTGTGACACTCAAGATGGCTAACAGGTAAGCAGTTTTTATTTTTTCTCTCCAGATAAAAGTTGAAATTTTGTTTGTCATATAGACAACTTTTTAGTTCTCATTCCCGAAACATGAGTTTGTAAATGCATATATTTAATGTAATATCATGTTGCGGTAATGATAATTTTAGATAATGATAATCTAAAAAATGTAAATAATTCTATAGGAAATATTTTTTAAATCCTCTAAAAATAATGGTTACAGTAAGTTCAGACCTTAATCTTATATGTGCAAAAAATTGGCTTCAAGGGCTTTTTAAAAATTCTCATGCTGGACACTTTCTAAATCTGGACTTCGTGAGAATCACCCAAATGTAAATATAACACTGTTGCTTCAAGTCCCTGTGAACAAGAAGTCGCGATCTACTTGACTTTTGTATTGTGACATATTTCCAAGTGAAACAGATTATCATACGAGGAGAATAGCGAGCGTGGCTTGTGTTTTCCACTGTGGTTTCATTCAGAAATGGAACTTGCAGCAGAAGATGGGGGTCTCCCATGCCAGCAAGCTGACATCATCAAAAAATGAT
Organism: Paramisgurnus dabryanus; assembly: GCF_030506205.2. Taxonomy (NCBI): domain Eukaryota; kingdom Metazoa; phylum Chordata; class Actinopteri; order Cypriniformes; family Cobitidae; genus Paramisgurnus; species Paramisgurnus dabryanus. The sequence goes on along the minus strand of NC_133357.1, from coordinate 11,144,649 downwards.
CGGGGAAATACATTTTCAGATTTTACTTAACGTTTATGAGGACACATGAATTAAAAATAGAAATAAAGACCCACCCTGATAAATTGTATATAACAAACACCGCAATATTCCATTAAAAAATAAGAATTGTCCATTTTGATTTCAAGGGGACTTTGGGGCGGTTTCCCGGACCAGGATTAGCTTAATCCAGGACTAGGCCTTAGTTTAATTAGGAAAAATAACTAGTTTTAACAAACATGCCTTACTAAAAACATTACCTGTGTGCATTTTGAGATAAAACAAAGGGCCCTGATGTATTTTAAGGTATGTAAGTGCAAGTTGTTTTCAGTTTGGAGAGCTCTTAAAAGTGTTTAAGTCTAGGACTAGTCTAATCCCTGTCCGGGAAACCTCCCCTTTAAGTTTAGTCCCAGACTAAAATCTATGTTCAAGTGGTCTTAACTCATTGCCATTGTTTTGTCTCAAAAATCAAGATGCACACAAGTAATGTTTTTCTAAGTCACATTTATAAAAACACACAACACTTATTTTGAAATAGCGACGACGAGCCGCCACTGGTAATTTCAAACATTTTCACAAGAGTTTTAAGTTTTAAGGTGTTTCCAAACTTTTGACCAGTATCTCAAAACAATCCGCATGCAATCTATCTATACCTCTTGAAAACCATTATACTGATCACAGTATGGACAATCCCAGCAATTCCTATTCCCATAGGGGACCACTGTATCCCGATCGCAGAACCAGCAATTTACTTTGACATGAGTTGGTTTCTTTCTGTAAAATAGAAATAAGTAAAATTCAGTTAGGTATCAACAGCACTAAATAAGTGTAAATACACCAGCACAGGGTATTTATTTAGAAGCCAAGTCGAAGTTAACTAATGTAAAATCTAATCTATACTTCTATTCTTGTTATTTTTACCCAAACCCTGTAATGTCACAAGCAGTGTCTTTTCTCAGGTGCAGCAGGGATCTGATTAGTAAATGATGGTCACTATATGGGTTACTGATAAGGGAGATTACATTAACAAGATCAATGTAAGAGAATACAAATGACAAGAAAACATGGCTAAATGCACCAATTAAACAATCATTCATCACTTTGTAAACATTACTCAGAAACAACAAGTAATGAAAAAGTGCTTTTGTTAGTTAGAATGGATTAAAATCCCCGAAATTATATATAATTTATTCAAATATACTAAATTGTGTGGCTTCTACGTTAGGCTTGACTTATTTACAACCAATACAATTTCCATTAAATCCATTAAAATTCGTGTGATGGGTTTTATTGTTTTTTTTTTCAGCAAAGTTGGCATTAGTGTTATCTTATAATTAGTCACCATTGTGATACAAAACGAAATTCACAAACACTACACTACACTAAAACATTTTAGGAATTTCGCCCGCCACTCAAATGAATGCAAGTGTTATAACTGTTACATGCAAATACCGTTGCATGTTAACAATAGAAGACTAGGATTTACATACAGTCATATGTAAAGCATTTTCTACTAAGCAAAACATGGCTGTTATGCGAGGCCCAGTAGGGACACCATACCTGGTTGCAATCTTATAAAGCAGCGCTCCTCCCGCAGCAATCGCCGTCGCTCCCACACCACCAACAATAAACGGTGGATATTGTAGTAGTATGTGGTTAAAGGCCTCCATTGCGAAACCAAAAACGGATAGTAACGTTATTATTTACAGAAAACCACACGCTGCAGGAGCGCGTGCAGCAACAGATGCGTGCATCAATCTACAACGCGCTCAAAACAAGGTCATGACGAGGGCAGTATAATGATCTGTCAAAATAAAAGTCACTAAACTAACGCAAAAAAAGAAATAACAAAAACACAGGTCGTGTTTAAGCAATCTCGGGTCATTTCTAAACGAAAACTTTGGCATTTAAATTGCACTTAAATTAAAAATAATAGTAGTATACAAAATAGTATACTAATACTAGTAGTATACATTAACGCGTTTTCTAGACTTCAATAAAAATTAAATGCAAATTAATAATCATGAACATGTCAATAGTTATAGAAATCTTTTTTTTTTTTACAAAAACCATATTGTACTGCACACCTGTTTAGCACAGTTGTGACATTTTCTATTTTTCTTAATATATGTTAATATATTTATATTTTATATATTTTTACTCATATCAATTAATTTGTTTTTTAGATAACTGTTATTTTCTTTAGTTTGTTGCTTCTATTTTTCTATTTACTACTATGTATATGGCAGAATATCTACGTATATTAACTGCAATTACAGCTGCATTTATATGTGTATTTAAATTAATTTACTTAATTCGCGCTCGTACAAGAAAGTGAACTAAACAGAAATCATGTTTATATGGCATAAACGTCTGCCCTCTTTTGGCAACATGGGTAACTGCAAGCACAAGCTTTAAATGGCAACATATTACAAATGTACATTTATTTTCCTAAAACCTTGCTTTCCTAGGTATGCTTTGTGACTTAAAAATTAAGTCAAAATTTTTATCATATATAAGAAACTTCACAGTTTGTTTACTTGTCATTTAACACACAATGATAGTAGACGGCATGATCAATATCTCCCATATCACAGATTAACTCATGCCTTTCACCTTGTGTACAGCTTTGTGACACAAGAGATAAAACCTCGAACATTACTAGTAGGCTCAAAGACCATGTTTTCGTAGCTTCGAGTAAACAACAGGGATCATGGAATTATTGACAAATTTAACTGTGATAAATTCCTTCCAACAGGCTTGAAGGTGCACGGACCACATCTGGTAGTACGCATAACACAGATACAAAAAACTTTGTAAATTATTTATTAAACCATTGGATGGCTACATCAATGCTTGTCCTGATCTGCAGAACCTCTCAGACATGCCTCAAGAAAAAAAAAACACAGTAAACCGACAAAACATGTCTAATAAGGTGAATGGAATTAATTGGTCAGACACCAGAATGCTACAAAGTACTGCAAAGAGATGTAATGTATGGCGCATGATGAGATTTTCTACGCATTTATGTCAATATCATATCTATTCCAAGAACATAAAACCAAGATTTGCTAACAAACCAAAACCATACAACATTTATCATACAGATCCAAAGAAGTCAATGCCTGCATCCAAAAAGCTGCTACTTACAAATAAAAATAATTTACTTAACTTAAAAAGCACTTTCGATTTTTTATAGATGACCTTTTTCTGTACAATGATACAGTATACACAGACCCCAGGAAAAGCTATGCCATATGCGCCGTTCACATAACACATAAACAAGCAAAACGTGTTTTTGATAACATGTGCATTCAACTTAAATAAAAAAACGCTCCTTAAAGTCTTTGGATAGTCGAACGTTCTTCACAACGCAACATCCCTGTCAGGTCAAAATGTCTTTGTGTGCTTGTCGTACGAAGCCTCATTTGGAGGAATCACCCAGCAGATGGACTATGAGCTCATAGGTAGACAACACTATGGCCGTGTTGGGGATCTGTCTGATGAGCTGTGGAATGAGACCTCTGTAAAAAGCAGCGTAGCCTTCCTCTACTGCCACGAGCCGTGCCGTCTGAAAGAAGTACTTGTATTTGCTTCCCTCTTCTCGTAGTCGTGTCCGAATGACCTCTGGAGGGGAAATAAAGATTTTTTCATCATTAAACATAGTGCCCTGCGTAATCAAATGATTTGAATATGAGAAATTCACTTTTAGATGCTGTTTGAACATAATTGTGTGTCACCCATGTGTACACAATCCCAAAATCTGCCCACTCCTTTTTTAAACTCTCAACAGTGTCTTGGGACAAGCTTTTGGTGTTTTCTGAGCAAACTGACATCACTTTGCACAGCACAGGCCCCGCCCACAATTGCTAGAAGGCCACAGTTAGGTCATCATTTCTATTTTAAATCTTCTTTACATAATTCATTACTGCACGCTCATTATGAACAAAGAATTAACGTGATGTCTTATTAATTAAGTGTATGTTTTTGGTATAGATAACAGTAAACTGTGATGGAAGCAGCAGCTCATTTGCATTTAAAGAGACACACACACACAAAAAAGGGGCAAACCCAAAAAGGGGCTTTTCAACATGGTATAATAATATATATAGGGTATTTGGACCTGAAACATCATATGCACATTCTGGGGACTAATATTACAAAATATTATTTATATAAAAAATTGCCATCTTAGCTGACCTTTAATGGGACACACCACTTTTTTGGAAAATAGGCTTATTTTACAGCTGCCCTTGAGTTAAGGGTTTGATTTTTACCGTTTTGAAATCCATTCAGCTGATCTCCGGGTCTGGGGGTACCACTTTTAGCATAGCTTAGCACAATCCATTAAATCTGATTAGACCATTAGCATCGCGCAAAAAAATAACCAGAGTTTCGATATTTTACCTATTTAAAACTTGACTCTTCTGTAGTTACATTGTGAACTAAGACTGACAGAAAATTAAAAGTTGAGATTTTCTAGGTCAATATGGCTAGGAACTATACTCTCCTTCTGGCGTAATAATCCATAACTTTTGTGCTGTAACGTGGCTGCAGGAGGCACAAAGATATTACGCACTGCCCGAAAATAGTCCCCATGGTATCTTTCAATAGCAGTTTTAAATAGGAAAAATATGGAAACTCTTTGGTTATTTTTTTGTGCGATGCTAATGGTCTAATCAGATTCAATGGATTATGCTAAGCTATGCTAAAAGTGGTAACGCCAGACCCAGAGATCGGCTGAATGGATTCCAAAACGATAAAAATCAGATGTTTAACTCTAGGGGAGCTGAAAATGAGCATATTTTCTAAAAATTTGAAGTGTCCCTTTAAAATCCCCATAAAGGCACAGCTTACAACTATGATAAACAATAAGGGACAGGAGTGTCTTGTGAAAATTCCCAATTTGGAAAAACAACATTACGTTGGTTACGATCAGCTTTGTCAGTTTTTAGTTATTTACATCCTTGTGCAGCATGTTATTCCACTTCTGTTCTGATACACACCCAAAGCCTGTCATAAAAGTGCTGTCTTATTGCTACAGAAAAACCAACACGTCCATGTCTTTCTATAGACATTAGCTGATGCTTGTTTGTGCTGGATGATGGGTGTTTATGCATACCATGTGGATAAGCTATGCAGGACGCACAGCCCTTGGCGAAGGCAGCAGCGAGCATCAGGCCCAGGAAATCCGAAGCTCTCTTTTCAGTGTCAGTGGTGGGCGTAGTAAACCTGCTGTGTGCTAGGTGCTTCTTCAGCGTCTCGTAAATGAGAAAACATATCATGGTCTCGGAGATGCCAGCGTACGACGCCGTCAAGCCCCGGTAAAAACCTCGTATGCCTTCTGTCTTGTACACGTAGCGCGCGCATTGCAATGCATTCATTTTCTTCTCCCCTCGTGCCCTGGAGAAGAGACAGACAGTTCGGTGATTAGGAAAGATCAGGAATTTAACACACGATTAAATCTAAAGTAACAGATCCTGTCACTGATCCTGCGTGTGCAGGTCAAAACAAAAACTAAAAGGTTAACACTCGTAACCTTAAGTTGGGTTATGCAATATGAATGGAGTGTCAGAGGTACGGACTATTTATAGAGTGCCCCGTCTTACATACTTCTTTCATATGACCCTACCCAGCTACTGCCCAGTGTTCTTTATACTGTAAATATAGATCACAGATGCCAGACCTGACTTGTGCGTCAGGGTGGATATTTATGCAGTGGCTGTGGATCACATGCTAATCATCCTGAAACTTTATAACGGGTAGACAGTGGCAAATGGATTTCACACCCCCCATCAAAAAAACTCATTAACTTTCATGCTATCTGGGGATGCCCTCCAACTCACCCGCCACAAGGATAGAAAGGGACCCGACCCTTGATAATGTCCTTAAAGGGACACTCCACTTTTTTTGAAAATATGCTCATTTTCCAACTTGATTTTTTTTACCATTTTGGAATCCATTCAGGCGATCACCACTTTTAGCATACTTTGCATAATCCATTGAATCTTATTAGACCATTAGCATCATGCTAAAAAAGAACCAAAGAGTTTTGATATTTTTCCTATTTAAAACTTGACTCTTCTGTAGTTACATCGTGTACTAAGACCAACAGAAAATTAAAAGTTGCTATTTTCTAAGCAGATATGGCTAGGAACTATACTCTCATTCTGGCGTAATAATCAAGAACTTTGCTGCCGTACCATGGCTACAGCAGGCGCAATGATATTACGCAGCGCCTGAAAATAGTCCCTTTGGTAACTTTTAATAGCAGATGACTATTTTCGGGCACTGTGTAATATCATTAAAAAAATATCAGAAGTCTTTGGTCATTTATGATCGTAATGCTAATGGTCTAATCAGATTCAATGGATTATGCTAAGCTATGCTAAAAGTGGTACCGCCAGACCCAGAAATCAGCTGAATGGATTCAAAAACGGTAAAAATAAATGTTTAACTCTAGGGGAGCTGGAAAATGAGCCTTTTTTTTTTTTTTTTTTAAGTGGAGGGTCCCTTTAATGGCATCTATATAAACTATTTAGCTCAAGTCTGCTCCTGGATACCACTTAAAAAGATCATGTGTGTTAGAGCAGGGATTTTCAAACTTTTTGTGCGTGTGGACCACTATTTGTAATCAAGAATTTTCGCGGACCACCTCATAATACTCATAATAAAATATGTCTACACAAAGTTCTGAATATATCTGCACTTCTAAATAGGCTTACTAGCACTAAAACTATAACTGGTCATCACATCAGTACAACAGATTCTTAAAAAATATATCATTTTCTTAATAAAATATATTCTTTTATATTTTATTTTGCCTTTACACGGACCACCTGCAGTTCCCTCACGGACCACTAGTGATCCACGGACCACAGTTTGGGAATGGCCGTGTTAGAGTACGGTTGAAAACCAACATCTTCAGAAAGGTTATGTAATGAAAATAAGAGCAAAACGTGATAGCATTAACATACTTCTTCTCAAGCTGCATTCTTGTTTTGACCATCCAGATTGGATTCATCAGAGAGTTTGTGACAAAAGCTGAAAAACAAAACAAAATCGGTATCTAAACATTCACTTTTGAATCTATTGAAGTGTCTATTGGTTGCACATTAAGAGTCTGATAACTAACTCCCAGTTATTAAATGTACTGCTTTAAAGCGATTACGTAACACTTTTGGCAAAGCTTTACCTGCAAAGCCCGCCGAGGACATGTGGACCACTCCACTGTTTGGCACGAAGATGCCATTGAAAGTCTCCTTTGACTTTGAATAAGCAGCGAAATAGATGGCCCTGTAGACAAACAAAAAGCAAATATATCAGCTGAGCGATTATCTTTGTCTTTCTTCTGTTGAACTCAAACCACCCGCCACATCCCCCCTTCATGCATGATAGTGCAGAGTTCATTTGAATGCAAATCGTGCCGCTGAAATTGAAAGGCTGCCAATGTTTTAACTATCTGCCAAACAGCTTAAAGTGAGAGTTCCTGACAGTGCAGTCTGTTCCACACTGTGGAAGCGTCTGGAACAGACTGTGGGGACATCGGCACAAAAGCTCAATAAACACCCAGATTCACAGCCTGTGGGACACATTGGGCAAATCTGCTCATAATAGACCTGTCCTAAATTTATGGGCCAAAAGAGTTACAACGTCTTCTCAATGTCTTCTTACAACGTCTTCTTCGAATCAACTCCTTTATCTCTTTTAAAATGATTTTTATTGCAAAACAAGTTACAACAGGATGACATCAAGTTTGCTTTTAGTCACATACTGCATCGTTTAATGTTTTATAGCCGTGTTGTTATTGTCCCCATGTTTCCAAGAATAAGGCAAACGCAGCACTTATTTATACCAGTTTCATAAGTCCACCCTTCGTACTCAAACATGTCTTACCAGGAAACCGAATGCACAACAGACCTCGAGGGCCATTAAATAACTGCTTCCTCTTTAGTTTGACTTCACGTAAATCTAAACTCAGATTAACCTTGAGATTACATTCACAGCCTTTCTTTTCTTTACCTTTGACAGGAGCAATGTATATCAATTTCATTACCTTGAGGGTGCAACACCAACAAGATTTGGACCCAGTCCTCTGAATAGAGATCTTGGTCCTTCTTTCTCTAGTATTGATCTGAAGACAGAGAAGAGAAAGATTTAGACGGATGAACCCATAATGAATGGGAATGAACACAACATTAGATTAGGTTTCGTAAGTTTACTAATAATACTGCAGTGTGTTTTTCCCCAAAAAATTATTTCCTTCCTGATCCACCCATGACACAGACTCCAAATTGTTGAAATAATGCTTTTTCTTCATATCTTGTCCGGCAATTATTACAAGACTGAAACGCTACATGTAACACACAGAGTTGATGATACAGCATATCCTAAAAGGAAAAGTTTTCTCTTCCTGTTGCTCAACTGTTAAACAGAGCTAGCAGCACCAAGGTCATTCCCAGATTTGATTCCCAGGGTGAATTTTCATGACCCATGTCTGAGATGCAGTGAGCCTGATGTAGCGTTTGTGAAAAAAATTGCTTAAAAATGAGAGAAAAAAAATGCAAATAAACGGCTGTTTAGATTTAAGTACTCTCAGTTGAAATCAGTGATGGCTTGGACTCGGAAAGGCATTCCTTATGTCACAATTTAACAATCAGATTATTTTGATGAATGCAAATTAAAACAACAAACAAAATCGTTGATATTCCATAACTTGGAAAAAAAAAATCCCTAACTTTCAATGTTTGGAATACACCTTTTAAAATTCCATGATATTCCAGAAATTCCATGATCTGAGGGAACCCTGCATATTGATAAAATGTATACATTGAACGCACTGTCATTTGTTTTGGATGTAAGCATCTGCCAAATGCATTATATGTAAAACACTTCCTACCATCAATACTGGGTTTTTAAGTAACTAAAAGTTATTTTTTCCTAAATGTTGCACATAATTACATTTTTGGGGAGGAGGCGTTTAAGCGCAACTAAATAAAAACTTGTCTCTCTGGAGGTTTGACAGTCACGTAGACCAGTACACTCCCTGTGAGATGGTTGGTCAGTATCAACATGTGCGTGCAGACAGTAATTGGAGCACAGCAAGGAGGAATCATGTGACAGTGCAGGTTTTTGAAGGCCTTTGCTACTTCTGTGCGGTGACAAACTACCCAGAATAGACATTTACAGGGACATTAACGGCTCATGTACTGAACTCTTCTGCCCTGCCTGCAACCGGCTTGCACCGGCTTTAAACACCCCTTTATCAAGTGCAGCTGACGGCAGGATAAGAGCTGCTTGCATCATCACCACGAGGCTCTCAGTGTAATCTGCTTTCATGTTAAAGGGGAACAAATCCAGTGCCGCACTGGATATGTTGGCATATGCTTCTCAACAACAACAAAAAATGTTTAATTAATTGATTTACCTTTTGAACATTTTTCAGACACCAATTCAAGTAAATCCTAATTCAATTACGATTGCTGGATACAATAATCACTGAAGAAAATATGTGCATGTTCGCTCTCAAAAAAAATTTGTCCTCTGATAACTGGATTCTGGAATGTATTAACACCCTCCAGTGCCTTTCAAACATAGCAGGTATGTACCAATGATTTATTGCTTACTTTAACACCTGCAGCAGGCCGGGGGTGACGGTTCCCGGTCGTATGACACCGGCACCACTGACTGTGCCCAGCTGGACCTGAAACACAGGTCTGAGGGTGAGGCCTGAAGACTGTAGTCTGGTCTTTAACACCTCCAGGGGGCAGGTCATGATAGCACCCACTGTTCCACCACATCTGTGAATGTCAACAAAACAACTGTAAACAAATAGTTATGCATTTCAAAGACACATATATACATATATACATATATACATATATATATATATATATATACATATACATATACATATACATATACATATACATATACATATACATATACATATACATATACATATACATATACAGGTACTATTTACTATCAGCTTGCATAAATTGCATAGATGACATGCTAAGTAAATATATATATATATATATGGGTACTATTTACTATCAGCTTGCATAAATTGCATAGAAGATGACATGCTAAGTAAAATTGTAAAAAAAATATTCGTTTTAGAGACAAATACACCCCCATATATAAGAAGTTCGATGAAGGTTCACAATGCACATTTTCTTCATTTTACAAATTCTTTCAGGCAAATTCAGCTCGAACAAAACTTTAAAAAAAAAAAACTTGTGCATGCAAGGTTCAGCAATGCTCAAAGTTGTTTTAAGAGTCAAACAGGTCAAGGAGAGCAAACTAAATCACAACAAAATTACCCAAATGTGACGCAGGCAAAATCAATTGTAGGATCACTGATCAAAAAAGCAGCACCAGATAGACCTACATTAAAAATTGAATAAACCCAGATGCAAATCCTGATAACAGAAATGAAAATAAAAAGACGATGCCAATCTAAGAGGAGGAAAATTTCCAGTCAAACTGGCAGGGCAATTTCAGTAACATAAAATGTTTTTATCGCAACCTTACATAATACATGTTTATGTAGCTTGTTTATTCTTCCAGCTTGGACTTAAAGCAAACAAATTGCAACATAACGAACCCAGATCATGTTATACAGAACATGTTGAAAGATCATGAGTTCTGCCAGAAGCACAAGGTGCGTGAAGAGGAGCACAATGGCTTTAACCTCAGTATTGCAAATGGGACAGATTAATTACAAATCTGTTTAAGAAGTGCAAACTTCCCTAAATCAAACTCTGCAAGTATCATCTTGCTTTACAACCACAGAGAGCATGCATTTAAGGATAATGTTTTGTAATAAGCTTTTTGGAACAGACAAATAAGGCATGATTACATAACTCGTGACAAAGAAAAAACTAAAAGCGTGACAAACAACAAAAGAAAAACCCTGACGTGCCATTCAATGCAAGCGACCTAAATCGAACTAAAGGGTACAACTGAAACTAAAGCTGTGGTCAGTCTGGCACTGCATATTGATGCACTAATGTCTGCTATTTCTGCATCTAATAATTACAGGATTGTATATACACAGGACCTTTTCTGACTTCATCTGCACTTTTAGCAACAGTGAATTTTACAGAATTTTGTTTTATAATATTTGATAAACTACCTTGCTGTGCAAACTTTAAGTCTTCATAAAATTTCATAAACATAAAGATAGCAATAATAAACTGTATTTATTAACACATGCACTCCAATTGTCTATTTAAATATTAGTCACGCGTTAATCTAGATTCAAGGAGTAAAACTAATGCACAACTTGTTTGGCATGTAGAAGTCGTCTCCTGTGGGATTATAAGCATGTTTGGCATGGGTATAAATCTCTTTGCCCTTGCAAGAGACAACCGTTACAACACTCTTTACTGAGAACAGGTGGCATGAAATACACTGCGTAACACTGACGCATTAAAAATGCGCTAAAGGCACAAAACCGCTATTGAGAAAATGTTGACACATCACTGAAGTGAAAAACCTAAATGACCTTGAACATGACCATTTAAAGACCCGAAAAGAATCAACCAAGAGCTTCTTTTTTAAATAATCAAACATTTCTCAAACTAAATTATACAATACACATTTATATATGGGTTAATGAGGAAATTTTTTTTATATTTTAAAAATTGATGGAATTAATATTTTGAGTCAGGAACAATGCATTTTAAAAGCATCTTATTTTTATTTTATAATTATTTAAACACAATTTTTAACAGTTGTTAAACTTAAAATTTGTACGGACAGTTATGCCATTTACAAGTTTAAGATACCAAAACAAAAATTAGTTGTATTATTAAAAAACACTTAAAAATGTTTCAAAAAAACTAAATTGGCTTTACAGAATAAAGTGACATGTGATTAATGTACACAGTGGATCTTATAGTACATATGACCCCGATTACAAAAAAATATGCATGTCATATGCATTTATATATTTTTTGCTCAACGAGACAACATGTTTTTACATTTTACGTATTTATAGCAGCACGTGAACAGCTCGCGAGAGATGCGGCGCGTGGTCTCTCGCAAGGATGTCATTACCTAACGCGATCCTGCTAAGTGTCACTGACAGTACACACTGATATAACATTCGTCTACTCTCCAGACATCACTTTACAACATTTTTTTCAGTTTATCCCTTTACATTAATGCAATTTAATCACATATATGCCTGTTTATTATACATTTAAACACATCGCTTTAGCCGCGTCAATGCTAGCTAACGTTACAAGCTAGCAAGATCCGTCCTGTATTTATTTAAAAATATATATATATTTTGACACATGAGCGAAATCAATTATTCTTAAAATTGCTTACTCACAAGATAAGCTTGTGACATATTTTTAAAAAGCCATTACATAAACGTTTAAAGTTGCTTTCGACCTTCCAGTCTGGCAACCAATGTCGATTTTGATCCGGATATAAAAGACGTTTGAATAATTACACTTACCCCCCTGCGAAGAGATGTAACAAAGTGTCTTTCTGTGCCATTTCAAGCAGTCATCGTAATCCGATAAACTGTAAATGAATAAACATAAATAAATGCGGTCGCTCGGGCCAGCGGCCTGATGTGGTGTCCGCTCAACAACCGGCTTCACTGAACCCGGAACAAGGTGCTGAACTCGAGAAGTACCCCGTACTGATGCACGTCATAGGGCAGGACGGAGGTGTTGTCCATGACGTCACGTCATCACATCAGATCAGTCCACAAACAAACCTGTAAAAAATGAGCTGAAGAAGATGTAACACGATACTATGTATGTGAAATACTGTATACAGTAAGATAAATTATAATCAAATAGACAAAACATAATTTAATTGTGGCTGGAAACGTGCATTTTGTTGTATAATAACTACGTTATCCAGTAACACAAAATCTAAGAAATCATCACCCAACCTTCTTATAGTATAAACTATCATGGTGAAATATTAAACAGCATTATTCAATGCCATTCATGCTATTGCTTGATAATCACTAAAACATATAGGCCTATATTTTTTTTAGTTATTTTTTAGAATTTTATGATAAAATATGCTGTACAATAAGAGTTCTACAGCAAACCAAATGGAGAAGGGAGATAGTGAAAATTCATGCAAGGTCTCTGTTGTTGATTATGATATGAATGTTATGACCACTTGCACAGGCATTTCTGTCATAAGAGAGGTACGTTGGTTAACCAGAGCAGCCTATAAGAGTAGGGGGTGTGTAATGGGAGGTGAGCATGAAAAACTAAACTCACACTTATTAATGATGAACTGATAAATGGGTCATTTAGTGTTGTTGACACTGGCTTGTTTGTCTCTCATTTAAGGCAATTATCATCTTGTTGAAGATACCCCCGGTAAATCATCAACAGAAAAAGGGAATAAAACAACTAAAGGTGTCTATTGGTTGCACTTTTTAAAGTTAGACAAGTGTAAATATTTATTGTGAACTCATATGGGCATCCTGTGTGACTGGTTATTCCAGGTGTATATGCCAATTAAGATAAAAAGAAAAACTAAACACTTTTTTTGTTTCTATGTGATAATAAATATAACCATGAGCTCCAAAACTTTTTAATGACGGACATAAGAATACCTAATTATATATACTTCATAGCTATATGAACAGTTGTGGATGTTAGTGGTCACAGGCTTTACACCTGAACTGTTGGATATGTATCCTAATCCAAAAATACTGGCCATGTGCATAAGAGTTCACTGACCAACAATCTTGGAACGGTTGGAAAACACTTTACTTGCATAACATGGTTTGGCAAGTTATATTACGATCACAGATAAAGGTTAACCTTGGATCTGCTCAGATGAGAATGTCTGAGTCCAAAATTTGATTCAAGTAGTTGGAATATCAAACATAAAATAACACATATTATGGTCTTTGTATTAGATTATTCAAGATTCAAATTGTCATATACCCAGTGAGGAAAGCAGATTTCCCTGAGCAATGGAATTCTTACTTTGCCGTCCACAATAAATGCCAAGAGTATACACACATACACAGACTACAAGCATACATACATACATACATACATACATATAATGAAAGAAACATAATAATAAAAACTATGCTGCCTAAATTAAGACTATGTATAAGATATCTGCATAAGCAAATAAGTATGAGTGCGAGTATGAGTGCAAATACAATAAAACAATGGCAGTAATAACCTTAAAGGGGACATATAATGAAAGCATGTTTAAGTGCTATAATTGGGTCCCTGTACTTCTATCAACCTAGAAAATGTGAAAAAGATCAACCCAGTAACTTAGTTTTGGTAAACCATTCTCTGCAAGCATGTGGAAAAAATAGGTTATAAAAATTTTGCTCCCTTTGTGATGTCAGAAAGGGATAATACCACCCCTTAATCCGCACTATCCAACCACGGCACTGCCATTTAGTGCAGAGATCAGCTCATTTGCATTTGGGAAACACCCCAAAATTGCACACTTGGCTCACACTTACAAAGTGGCAATTTTAACATGCTATAATAAATTATATACATTGTATTTTGAGCTAGAACTTTACATATGTACTCTGGGGACACCAAAGATTTATTTGACATTTTAAAAAAAGTATTGTGAAATGTTCCCTTTTACAGATGTGCAACACTGAGATGAGGCTACATGAGTAATATTAACCAATATATAATGGTGGTATAGCGGCAATAACTTTACAATGTTTAAATGAGATAAAATAATTTAACTGATTATTCTCTGAGATGTATTTCGATTTCATATTCACACTATAAAAAAATTGAACAACAAGTTGAAATTGTTTAACTTATTTTTTTAAGTTAAAGTAACATTTAAAAATATATGTTGATGTTAAAAATAGCATTTTTTACAGTGCATGTTCATCTTTATGTTTAAAATTCTGCACATTTTAGAAACAATTAATAAAGTTAAAGAGTTAGCCTTGTTTCATGTTTATACTTGTCTTGAAACACAAAAACAAAGTTGTTTTACAAGAATGATCTTAAAAGAGTTAAATCCACATGTTATCTTTATCCTTGTTGTGGATTTAACAGCTTTACAAATTGTTAAATAATGACGTTCTGTTATAACTATATGATTCTAAATAAATGATGCATACAAAAATGTTATATTCTATTCAGGTTGCCTTAAATCATGCTGTATCTCCCTTTTGTCTATTTGAGACACACCTTTCCACCTACACCCTGTTAATCATGCACAAATTCATAATAACAATAACCACAAACATCACAAACAGCCTGCATAAAGAGACAGTATTTTAACGTTAATCTGAATAATGAATAGTTGGCTACTGAAAAGAAAAAGCATTTGCTTTATATATTCAGGAATCATAATCAAATTATTTTGATGTTGTGCTTTAATATTGTGAGTTTGTAATCTATATGTTATTAAATAAGCCACAATTACAGCCTATGTCTCAAATTCACACTGCTGACTTTTTGAACCAAAAACAAGTTGACTCTGAGATTTAAACCTGTAATCGATAAATTGTCCATATTGGTTTATCTACTACGGGGGGCAGGAGTATAATGGACATCGTCCTGCTTCACCTGACTGTGAAACAGCGCCATCTTCAGGAGAAAGTTTTGGAGCTAACAAGCATGCTCTCCTGCAATTCTCCTTCAATTCAAATAAATGTTTAAAAATATTTTATTTGGATTTTACCTGACGAGGAAAGCACTAATACGGTTTTGTCAACCAAAATTTATATTTTTGATTTCAAATCTTTCCAAGACAAATTAAACCGATCGATTACCAAACTTCAAACTAATTAACTGTTTGTTTTGACTAAAGTGATAAAGGTATACGGCTTGTAATCTGTTAAATTGTTATCTGTAAAGATAACAGTGATGTTATTTCAAGTAAAACTAAAAGACCGTGGAGAATTCCGTATGTAATTTTGCGGTAATTCAGAAACAATAGAGCATGTTATTTTACACTGTACTAAATATCAGGAAGAAAGACAAAGATTAATAGCACAATTGCAAGTAGAACATATGAGGTTAAACTTACAGGACATTTTACAAATAAGCACAGGTGGAATTTGTTTTAAGTATGTAATTTACTTTTTGAGGAATACAGGATTAATTAAAAGAATTTAGAATTATTATTTTTTTTTTTCTCATATTTGTTTATCTCATATTTTGAAAGGATTAAACTCTAGTACCACACTCCAGTCCAGATGGTGGCGGTAATGCACTATTAAAGTTAGTTGCCAACCGCCATTAAAACGGAAAAAGAAGAAGAAGAAGAATTCCGTATGTGGGAACCTTGGAAGGTTACGATCGTTGCATGGCGGTACATTAATCCAGCGGACCGGAAGTACATCGAGTCACATTGAACATTTTTGACATGACGAGGTATGTGTTACTGTTGAATTTTAAAACAAAAATTACATTTTATGGTTAGTTTATAGTTCTCTGTTTTATATTTAATTATTATATTTTGTTGTTATCATCCACGTGATTTTCCAGTAACATTATTTATGATTAATCTATGAGTCTGACTATGAACCCAGTCGCTGTTGGGTTTGAATGAAAGAAGTTCCTGTACTTTGTATTATAAAATCTCAGTTTAGCCCTACTAGACACTGGTAAAGGTTTAGTTACTTAACTAGTATGCCATTGGTTGAATAACTAAGCATTGGGTTTAGATATTCTATTTATGTATTGACTATTTTAAGGAACTTTCATTTTATTTCAGTTCATGATGCTCTGAAGGTGCACCATCCGTAAGACCATGTTTCTCTCAAGGGTGGTTTCACAGCTAAACCAGCTTTCCAGGGCATCTGGTAAGCATTTGCATCTTACAGTACTGATAAGCGTATATTTTATATGTTTGACTATGTCTCATAATCTTTATATTTCCCAGGTTTGCTGCAGAAGCAAAGCCAGGCGTTATGCAGTGCTGTACAACACTGTCATTCTATCCAATTCAAAGCTTTTCACTCAACAAACAAACGCCTCACATCAGCTGCTGACAACAAGTATCCACCAAAATTATTGACACATCTTGAGCCAGAGTTAGAGGAGGTCCTTGTGCCCCGTAAACTGTCAGTTTCTCCTCTGGAAACCTGGCTTTCCCTGCGCTATTCTCTCCCCCCTTTCCTGGAGGCTTCACCGCCTCTGGAAGAAGGTGAGATTATAAGTGAATCCATGATGCTGCCCCCGTGTGCTGTGCCAGTTCTGGAGGATGGAGAAAGCTCAACACCGCTACACTGCAAAAACGTGCTGGAGATCAGACGCAGAAAGATGAACAGGCACAAATACAGGAAGCTGCTAAAACGGACCAAGTTCCTGAGGAGAAGGGTAAAGGATGGACGGAGGAGGAGAAAGCAGGTTAGTTGTCTTGGTCATCTAGTACATTTGATATTTTTTGAACGTTTTATTTTTATGAAGATGTCATTTTTTAAAACCAGTCCTGTGGGAGTAATGCTTTTTGTAGTTGGGAATATCAAGTGTAAAATTATGTATTTTAAGATATGTCAGTGCAAGTTGTTTTCAGTTTGGACCGCTCTTACAATTATTTAAGTCTAGGACTAGTCTAATCCCTGTCCGGGAAACCGCCCCTTTAAGTATTGTGTTTTATTGAATAACTTGAAAGGTAACATTTTATTTGATAAGGGAAAGGCAGTGCGTACCTTGGTAACAAAATCATTGTTAACATTCAACTCTTTGCTGTGTTATTACAGGCTGAGTTTGAGAGAGATCTCATCCGAATTGCTAGACGAGCTGGACTGAAGAAAACCCCAGAAGGATGGACAATACCCAAAGTCTTTGTCAAACTGAGCCAGTCTAAAAGAGATTGAAAGGTTTAGGCAAGATGTAAATTGTGTAACTTAAATATTTGTGACTTTCATAATACATCTCATGTTCCCTCTACTGTATTTTGTGCAAAACCGTAAAATGACATCCATGTGTACTTATTACGGCAATAAAAATACTTCCCTTCTAACGTTTCATTAATGTAAATTGTTTTAAAAAATGTGTATTGCAACAGAAGGAACCCATTTCTAGAGATGTTTTGAAGGAAAATTAGGAATTATATGTGACTCTGTCTGAAATTCATAATCTATTTATGGATTAGAAGCACATATCATGAAAATCTGACTTGTTGAAGTGCTACAATTGGGTCCCCAGTGCTTCTATCAACCTTGAAAATGTGAACAAGATCAACCCAGTAACTTAGTTTTTGTAAACCATTCTTTGTAAGAATGTGAAAAAATTGTTCATTGAAATTTGGCTCTTCTTGTGATGTCAGAAGGGGATAATAACGCCCCTTAATCTGCACTATTTTTAAAGGACACACCCAAAAAACAGCACATTTTTGCACACACCTACAAAGTGGCAATTTTAACATGTTATAAATTATCTATATGATATTTTGAGCTAAAACTTCACATACGTACTCTGTGGACACCAAAGATTTATTTTACATCTTTTATAAGTCTTGTGAAATGTCTCCTTTAGTTTAAATTTTTTTCATGGTCTTACTCAGTCATCAGATATCAATGTTATATTTTTTACTGAATGTTCTTTACATTATATAGGATGAGTTTATGTAGAAAACAGTGAATCACAAATAAAGACTTCAGTTGGGGGTTCACAGGCAGAGTCACATATTCATCAAATCACCACTAGAGGGAAGCAAATCACCTGTATGCATACTGTTGTTTTGCTCTTTGTACTGTAATATAGTGTAAGGCCAAAGTTTACACCAACACTTAAAATTTATGAAACACCTTATAACTGGCTTTTAATGTAATGTAACTTTTTTAAATGTTTATTTACACGTTTAGTTAATTATATCAATTAAGTAATTAAGTAGTTATTCAACTCCAAACGTATAACTCCATATTAAAGAACCTAAAATAAACTCTTTCCCTGATACATGCAAACTTTTTAATCTGGAATTTTGTTGTTGAGAAGTTGAATGTTGATGTAATTGGAGAGAGTGTAGTATTTCATTATGTTTAATATGCAGGAGGAGGGGCATGTCAGGGGTAGCAGACGGCACGCTTTTGTTTTTGTCGCGGGTCGACAAACTCATCAGGTGAGGTATCAGACCTTTAAACGACGCAATTTCATCTGCCAATAGAATAAACGATCATCAGCACTTTTCTCGACATGTTCCTTGTGGTATACAGTGAGTAGACTAATTATTTTCTTGTTCCCATACCTTTTATTTAACGTGCTTACGTTGTTTAAGTTAATATTATTTTATCCAAACTTATCAAAGAAACAGTGTTCTTTGAGGTAAAAAAAGTTACATTAAAAAGTTAAGATGTAAAGGCTGCACACGTTGCGCTTGCGCAGTCTGGTGCAGGCGTCATGCCATCACATTCAGCCTTTATTCTTTATTACAACCATTTTTCATTATATACTACTCATGGAGATCACACTTTACATTGCTGTTCTGTTTTCTGTATAGATATGATATACTTATGCGTATATTTTTGGCAAAAGATAAAAAACACAAGTTTCTTTGTTTCCCTCTCTGTGTTTACACCTCTTGGCTCTTCTTCCCCATCTCTGTTTATTAAAGTCTGTGTATTTGCTTATTTAAGCACTTATTTTTGTGTTTTGCTAAATGAATTCTGTCATAATATTTGTTTTGTGTTATGAAAGAGTGTCTGTTACATCAAAGTGATTATCCAGCATCTCAGCAATAGTAAACAGTTACATATGCTGTGTTTCATTTCAAGGGATGCTGCTTTTCAGGTTTGTCAGTGCATGGTAAATTTTTGCAACTTTTTTTTTATTTCAATTCAAGTACAAAGCATGTGTAAATATTTAAGATTGATATATTTAGTTAAATCACTAAAGGGAAAACTTTATAAAAATCTTGATTTTAATTCTGGACTTGTTCTAAATGAGTCATCTGAGTCAATTGTAGTCTTTTTGTGTGACAGAGTCCGACACGTCATTGTTTAGTGCTGCCTGAGTCATGTTTAGACACTGTTATAAGTATAAAGAAAATGAAAGGGTTTGGGGTTTTGAATTTCCCTTTTTTTGGTGCCCATAATTTTCTTACCAGTTCAATGCTTAGACTGTGTTAAAGCCACAATATGCACCGTGTGATATATGTGATGTATTCTGGGAAATCCCATCACATGGTAAAATCTTACCAATTTTAGGTTTTGATACGATACAAATTCAAAATTTGTAGTTTTTGTTTTTGTTTCTTTCACAGCTTGTCTAAACAAAAGTTATGGTTATCTGAAGTCAGCTGATCGCTGTGATTTTCAGAAACGTAATTTAGCAAAAAACAGGTTTAAAGAGAGGTAATGAAAATAAAAGCAGAACAATCAATTATTACATAAAAGTCACTTTACTGTGGTAAAAGACTTATTTTAGGCACTATAAAAAAATTTAAAATGTTCCAAGATGACATCTGACAGGTTTTCCCAGAACGCATCACATCTTTCATGGATTTGTGTTACATTATCCACATAACTCAATGTACAAGACAGAAATTAAGCTCTGCTTTTTGCACAGGCCTACTAAATGGTTATTGGTGCCACATGGTGATCAACAGTAAAAATGACAAATTTTACCTCTTTGCAAAAGGAAAAACCACCAACAATCAAAAATGCATGATCATGCAATCAAAAAATGTCTTTATAATGGAAGTCAATGGGGCAAAAACAGCCACAAACAGCAAATGGGAGAGAAAAAAAATCTGATGCTGCACAAAAAACTAAAAATGCATCAAAGCCGATGTTTTTACTAATCTTTGGCATGCCCAAGACTATGAAAAATGTCAAATAAATCCAGTCCACAATCACACTTTATATTGAAAATCTGTGATTTTGTGTGTTTTTTTCCAAATCAGTGACGTCACTTATGAACTTGACAATTAAAGAGTTAAAATCATGGAATTTTTCTAAACATTTGTTAGTTTTGACCAGTACTGAGGTTGATTAACAGATGTATGCAAAAAATGTGAAAAAAGTTAGTGGCTTTTTTCGTTCATGATTTCCTGATGCCTGTCTGGGCTTCATACTACTCCCTTACTTGACTTTTCCAAAGGTCTCAATATGTACCATTTGGTACAGATATTTACCTTTAAAATACCAATACATACCTTTGGGGTATTAATATGCACTAATACACAAAGTACGATTGTTTACATTTTAAAAGGGTACTGCCCCAGTCACAGCTGAGAATGTGGAATTGAACACATTTCGTTTGCACATACATTTGCAATGCTTTAGATCTAAATAAATAGATTCTGTAGTTTTGTTTTTTTCTTAGACAACATTTGCTTAAAGTTATGGTTGTGCGATGCCCTTCAAATAGTCTGACTGGTTTATTCAATGTTTAGCTGCTGGGTTTCAGGCCTGACTGCTGGAAGAAAATAAATGGAACCTCTGTGTCACAAATTTCTTTGTGTTGGCGTAGCAGCAAATGAAACACTAGTTACAGTTCTTCTGCAGTTTTACCATTGAAATTTACAATCTTAAACCTTTTTTTATCTCTTTTTTTATCTTCATGCTGTTATTCTAATGCTTGCATTTCTGTTTTCATTTCAGTTTGGCCTGCTTTCCTCCTACCATGTGGTGAGTGAGTTAGCATACGGAGACCACTGGATTAGAAAAGCTGCATGTTTTTCATATAAAACAAAATAAATAAAGCACTGTGTGTCTTTAATTTTAGCCTGGGCACAAACCGGCACGCAGAGCGTCATCGTGGAGGCGAGGAATCTTACTGTTGCAGCGGGGTCAGATGTTGTTTTACCATGTCATAACCAGAAGATCGTTTGGAGGCAGGATCGCCTGAGGGACCGTCAGCGTGTCGTGCACTGGGATGTGATCCGGAGTCGACCGGATTACACTGTGGAGCGTGTTATAGATATGTTCTCAGGGGGAACAGAGCGCTTGTACAATGAATACAACAAGGGCCGTATTACGATCTCAAAAGATGCCTTTAGTGATGGCAACTTCTCACTGGTTATTAATAGTGAGTTTATACCTTCAGATCACTTAAATGTTATATTGTATATTTTTCACAATTTTTTCTGAAAATGAACTCCTGACCTTCACATATCCTTTTTTTTTGCAGACGTGGACATGAATGATAAAGGCGTTTATATGTGCAACCTACATCACCACTATTGCAAGGTCCACCAGTCCATGCAAATCCAACTCAATGTTACTAAATCACGTAAGAAACTTATTTCACGAGTGTTGGGGAAAGTTACTTTTAAAAGTAATGTATTATAATTTTAAGTTACTGACAAAGAAAGTAACTAATTGCGTTACTTAGTTACTTTTCATGGAAAGTAATGCTTACGTTACTTTTTAGTTACTTTTGCGTTACTTTTTCTGGGCTGAGGCTTGATCTCTTTCAGGCAGGAGTTTTTATGACTGAAAAGATCTGCATTTAGAAATTGCGTATTTTATCACAAAAATGTCGAGCTCTGGCTTCCCAACTGTTGAGTGCATAATGTGACTACGTTTAGTTTAATTCATTACATAATTTTTTTTAAACCAAATTAATTAAACTAAAAAAGTAAATTGCATTACTTTTTTAAAAACTAAATTGCATTACTTTTTTTAAAACTAAATTGCATTACTTTTTTTTAAAAAAGTAACTCAAATATTAATGTGTACATTTATAAAGTAATACGTTACTTTACTTGTTACTTCAGAAAATAAATATTATTATGTAATTCATGTTACTTGTAATGCGTTACCCCAACACTGGTGGCCATATTAAACAATGATCAATAAACAGTTTAGCTTTAAATCATTGCATACATTTATGCATATGGCAGACTCCCTGGGAATCGAACCCACAACCTTTGCACTGCTAATGTAAAGCTCCACCAATTAAGCTATTGAAACATCAAAAACATGAGCACGCTACTATATATTCAAGCATCCGTTTTTTTTAAATTTTAATTTAGCAGACGCCTTTATCCAAAGCGATTTACAAATTTTGTCTAATCCATCCTAAATGTCTCTCTCTGCAGCCCGAAAGGAAAAGCGTGTATTTAATGGCGACAAGTCCGTGTTTGTGGTTCTGGAAGGAAAGAGTGTTGTGCTGCCCTGTGTGAACCGTAGACCACTGTGGACGGATGGGCACAGGGATGAGGGCCAACAGCAGGTGGTTCACTGGGACTGGCAGGCTCCAGGGGTCAGCCGTGACCGAGCAGACCGCCTCGTCGACATGTATGCCTCCGGAGAAAACCGGCAATACGGACCCCTCTCTCTCCGGAATAAGATGAACATCTCGACCGATGCTTTTAAATTGGGGGATTTTTCCCTCAGCGTCCATAACATTCAACCCTCTGATAAAGGCCTGTTTTCCTGCCATCTTCACCATCACTACTGTGGACTACATGAAAGAAGAATCTTCCGGGTGATTGTCGGTCCAGCCGTCCAGCCATTCCCTCCGGCACGCACCCCTACCAAAGCACCAGAAACACCCACTGCCCGTCCTGCCCTGTCTGCTGATGATCCGAGTGAGAATTCTTTCATATTTTGGGAATTTTTGTTTTTAATTAAAGTTAAGTTTAATGGAAATATGCTTCTGGGGGAGGAATGTTGCTGGAGATCTGGGTTATATTTAAAGCCTTCATATTTTATGTTGTTTACTTTGTTAACATCTCACCCCCTCTCCCTCTTTCTCTCTCTCGCTCTTCTGATTGGCTCTCACTTGTTATTTCGGCTCTATCTCCACTGTCTCTTCAATGTTACAAAACTCTTCTAGAGTAAATGTTGTGAAAGTTTGGGAGCTTATGTGAATGTTTTCAACATTCACGCGGTGAATAGGTCATATTTGGCGGGGGAGGTTTTATTGGAAAAATGCTTCATACTTCCTCTGTTTAGCAATGGCTGAGCTCACTTTATTAACTGTAGCAGCCCCACAAAAGGTCAGAAAAAGTGCCTACTCTCGTGGGCTTTGCAGATTTCTTCATTATTCCTCGGACACTTTATCCCATCTTGCACAGGCAGTGAGCTGTTTGTCGACACGGAAAGCAACAATCTACAACATCTGTACAACATCTGGCTCGCCGTAACTTGAAAGCAAACTAGGGGAATGTTGTGTGTTAGATTCACATCTTTTCTTGTCTGTGAACATTTTACGCCAGCCCTTTACAGTACATAAGCAGAACAAGATGACTGGACAACTGTATACCATACAGATTTACTGTAGTGTCTGAATGTGACCATCTGGTAAAAAGCACAAAATTTAAACTCAGTTGAGATTTTTTTTGGCTGGAACAAGTACATTTAAAGTGCACTACAGAAAAATATGATATTTACCACCCAGACAAATTTGAATGATTAAAAAACCCGCCAAATAAATAAAATAAGTCTTGAAAATCTTGGAAAAACAGGCTGCTTTCAAACTCTAGGGGCGTGTCTACGGTCGGCACTGAAACCACGCCCACTCGTGGGAAAGCACTGCATAAAGTTCATTTTCTATAATCAAATTATCAACTGCATTAAAAAACAAAATAATTAACAAGAAAAATAAAGTTAAATACATACTTAAGTTCATAGCCTTACTACTTTAAAATTAAGACATTATTAAAAGTGCTGTAAAATTAATATATGTGCCTTTACCCCTGATCATTTACATAGATCAGTGGTCTATACATGAATATTAAAGGGGCAGTGTGTACATTTTAGAAGGATCTTTTGACAGCAATGCAATATTATATAGATAACTATGTTTTCAGTGGTGTATAAAGACCTTACATAATGAACTGTATTGTTTTTATTACCTTAGAATGAGCCATTTTTATCTACATACACAGCGGGTCCCCTTACACGGAAGCCGCCATTTTGCGCCATCATGTTTCTACTGTAGCCCCAAATGAACTGTTATAAAGAGCGTGTTTTTGCCACTATGTTGTCTCATACGATTACATGTTTGTCATGTGACGGCTACCGTAGCTTCTCTATGTGATTCGAAAGGAAGGGGTGCAATTCACAACCTCACCACCAGATGTCGCTAGGGGTGGGCGATAAATTGCCTGCGATTATCATGCGTATCTCATCAGTAAAGCCGGTTTTGTGATTAGTAGTAAATCACCATCACCTGCTTTCAGATGGAGCTGCATTTACTACACAGAGTTGTATTTCACAGAGAAGTTCGACAAAATCGCATACATAATCGGAGGCGATTTGTCCACGATTATGAATGCGATTTTGCCTAGTTTCTCTGTGAAATACGGCTCTGTGTAGTAAATGCCGCTCCATCTGAATGAAAGCAGGTGATGGTGATTTACTACTACTCATGAAACCGGCTTTACCGAGTAGATACACATAAGAATCGCAGCCGATTTATCGCCCACCCCTAGATGTCGCCAAAATCTACACAGTGCAGCTTTAAATATAGCCTACTGTCTAAAACAAGTTTACATTTACAATATTTTAATGATTAATAGCAACATTTATGTATGTTTAAAGACGTGTAGATGTGAAGGGGGGTTTATATGTGCGTCAGGTTTAAATGATACAACACTTCCGCATACTGTAGGATTCATTTATGTATCCTCGCTCATGACTCCTCAAGAGCCACTTCTCTTTCCTTGCCTATTTGTGGTGCAATAAAAAAAGAGATAAGATCGATCGGTTTCCAGGTCATAGGGTGTAGGACATAGAAGCAAAAAAATTTGAATGGATGTTCGCGATCGTGTTAGGCGCGGGGCAATTGTCTGTGGCTTTGGTGCGTCATTGAGCCACTGTTTTAGCCCCGCCCAAATATTTCTGAACACTTAAATATGAAAAAACGGAGTAACGCCACAATTCAGTACAAGCGTGCCGCACAAGCCCTGAAAAGTGATGCCAAAATGTCTCGATCGCCCCCCAGTGACTGGTCCCAGTATAGGTCATAAACCCCGCCCCCCCATGTTATTCAATAGGACTTGAGACCAACTAAACAATTTAATTACACTTCAATTATCCTTTTTCCAAAGCTGGCTTCTGTCATGTAATGTAGTTTTTATCATGCTGATGTAAATTCAAGTGTTTGTTTTTAAAATAAGTTTGTTATTAGGTAGTTATGCTATAAAATTGGTGGTGTCACGTCATGATTGACAGCAGTGATATGCACATTCTGCAAGAGCGAGGGCGGGGCCTTGATTTTGCGGCTTTACTTCCTGCTCACTACTGCGCAGGACTGGTCCCGAAATCGCTACTGCGCAGACTTAAGACCCACTATGTCAGCGATGTATCGGGACACTGGGGGGTGCACTTTTTACTAATGGAAGAGTGCCAACGGGCATTGTCCATCTTTTATTACAGTCCATGATTCAGAACTACACCGTGAAAAGTGTAAAAAAATACTTAGATTGGTAACACTTTAAAACATATACGTTTTATTAACTTAAATTTTCATACTTTAAGTGAATTTTTTTTACATTTCTAAGGTGTTACTAATTTAAGTCTTTTTTTATTTAATTCAACTTTCACTTTTTACAGTGTACATAGTTCATAGTTTTTGTAACTTGATTCAGCAAAACATTTCTAACATTTAGTAAAAATTCTCTGAATTGACTTTACAAATGAATTGCCTTGCCTTGCCTTTACACAACAGGTCTTTAGATTTCAGAGCTTTTAGACAACATTACACAAACAATTCACTAACGGCGAAATTCAGTGTCTTTATTTAGTTTATTCTGGCATTCTGACACTCAATTCCAAACACTATGGCAGATAAAATTCCTATGGTTGTGAGGCAGGAAATAAATGGAAAATTTCTCCAGACAGACTGACTGACCGTGGAGTGGTATTTCTCTCCGACTTCGTATTCTGGTTCGTCTTTTTTCTCCATTGCTGTAACATGACATCAGGTCTGGAACTCATTATGCCTGTTTTGACCATTTGCACATGAAACCCCATCCCTCTCCCTCACGCCAAGGCTTGGGTAAAATGGGAAAACCAAACATGCATTTTTGCTTACACAAAACAGAGACGGAACACATTTAGTTAATCAATCATATGTGTTTTTTCTTGCTTTCTACCTTATTAAGTACAGTGTAGAGTAGGGAAATATAAAAACAACACATCTTTAAAGTGGTCTCTTTTATCTTTTTTATTCTTTTTTTTTGTCTTGGTGAGCAGAAACAAACATGGTGGAGGCACCTCACGTCCTCAATGTGATTCTACCTGAAAATCAAACTCACCTGCTGTATCAGGTGGGCTACATCCTGGCCATCTTTCTGATTCTGCTCCTCATGCTCATAGGAATCATTATGAGCACGAGACACTGTAAGAAAAAAGGTAAAATGTGGATTAAATTAAAAGTCGATTAAATTAAATATGTTGTATAAAAGTGTTACCTTTAAAATCACAAACTTTCTTTTGACATTTCATCAAATATTAATTTCAGGGCATGAGTTTCAGGTTCAGAGGTCTCACCGGTAGGAATTAAAAATCTACTATATCAAAATATATATTATTATAATATTAATGGCATTGCTCGTCTACCAGTTCAGCTACAGCAACACAGAAGGTTTGAAATAAAAAGCATTGCTTTATTTTCTTGGCAGGGGTCGTAGGACATCCATTGAGCTTTGTGCCACAGAACTCCAACCCTACCATCAGGAAGACTTGCGGCTGGGTAAGACTTTCCATAAACGCTCTCAACTGCATCTCTGAAAGCCAAAATAGGTCATTTAAAAATAAAGTCACCAGAACAGATGCAAAGACTCTAACTAGACCTAGACTAGCTAAGACAACTGTTGTACTTAAAGGATTAGTCCATTTTCTTGAAAACAAAATCCAGATAATTTACACACCACCATGTCATCCAAAATGTTGATGTCTTTCTTTGTTCATTCGAGAAGAAATTTTGTTTTTTGAGGAAAACATTCCAGAATTTTTCTCATTTTAATGGACTTTAATGGACATCATGTCATCACGTATCGAAACTACGCCTCAGCGTTTACAAGTGTGGACCGTTTCGACGTTGTTGTATGTGGAATGATATTAATTAATGTCTTTGTGTCAGTTTATTGTCTAAAATGGTCTGCAAATGTGCGTTTCATATATGTAACATGTGACCTTTCCATGGCATTACGCAATTACGTGAGGTCGCGCTGGCTCGTCACACAGCTGGAGGATGAAGAGAAGTTGTGGTTTAAAAGTGAATTTTTTTTTGCTTATTATTCTTGCCAAAATGACAATTGTTTCGCAAGATAAAACCCTTATGCCTCGTTTGGGATCGTTTAGAGTCCTTTGAAACTGCAATTTTAAACTGCATTAAAACTGTTAAGTGTTGGGGTCCATTAAAGTCCATTAAAATGAGAAAAATCCTGGAATGTTTTCCTCAAAAAACATAATTTCTTCTCGACTAAAAAAAGAAAGACATCAACATTTTGGATGACATGGTGGTAAATTATCTGGATTTTTTTTTAAGAAAATGGACTAATCCTTTAAAGGAATACTTCACCCAAAAATGAAAATTAGCCCATATTTCGCTCACCTTTAAGCCATCAGATGTATTCGTGACCCTGGACAGCGAATCAGTCATAAGGGTAATTTTTTTATGAGATTTATACATCATCTGTAAGATGATTAAAAAAGCTTTCCATTAATGTATGATTTGTTAGGATAGGATTTTTAAAAATCTTGAATCTGAGGGTGCCAAAAAATCTAAATATTGAGAAAATCAATTTTAAAGTTTACAAATTAAGTCCTTAGCAACACATATTACTAATAAAAATATATTTTTATATATATTTATGGTAGGAAATTTACAAAATATCTTCATGGAACATGATCTATACTTAATATAATGATTTTTGGCAATAAAAAATAGATAATTTTGACATATAAAATATATTGTTGGCTACAAATATACCCGTGCTACTTATGACTGGTTTTGTGGTCCAGGGTCATATGACTTTCTTCTTTTAGCTGAACACAATCTGAGTTATATGAAGTAATATGCTGGTTCGTTTTAGCATTGTAATGGAATTGGAAAGTGCCCCATTTTAAAGCTCCAAAAAGCACATCCAAAAATAAAAACTAATCAATAAAGTTATTAAAGTAATTTTAGGGTGAACTATCCCTTTAATATGATATTTAATAAGCTGACACCTGACATAAAACTTAGTAGATCTTTCTGTACTGTAATGTTTTCATAATATTTACATACTTACTTTAGCTTCCACTGCTACTGTAAATAAAATCCTTGACTTGTTTGTCTTTAGACTACAAGAACAACATAATGAAAGAAAGAGCAGAAGCACACATCTATCCCCCTCCAAAAGTTATTGATCTTAATAGAGGTGATTACCCATAATTCCCAAGTCCTGAGTTCTTTATATAATGTAATGTATTTGCATTGTACTCATTTTTGCTTTTTCTCTCTTTTACAGAAATGGAAAGAATGTCATGGAAGTGATGGATATCGAGCTGCTGGCTGGTCCAGAGCAAAATAAATACAGAGATTCAGAGACTGAGGTTTACATTTGAGAACATAAACAGAAATACTGTCTTTCAACTGCAGCATAATTACGGCTTACAAGATAAAACCGAAACACACATCTTATAACACTCAAGTTTTATTATTGTTAACTCAGATTGGTAAGTTTTTGTCATAACCACAGTGTAGTGTAATAGGTGGGCAATTTTGAGTTAAATGAACGCATAGGTAAGAAGTGGTAAGGACATTTGCTAAATTCAGCTCTTGGTGATAGTCTAGAATTAAAATGACTGCTTGTTTTACAGTTCAACAACTCAATCAGGCCATTACACTGTGGCGCTTACCCATGCATTTATAGAGTTTTTTCCTCTAAGAATGATTTTTTTTCTAATAAAACTCAGGAAATAAGCTGTGGCATTTGAAGTAAAAATAAAAGATGGTACAGTACACAAGTACACCCCAACAACCTAATGGCAATTGTACTATTCTGATGTGTATATGTATCTACAGTATATATGTTTTCTTTCATTTTGAGTCTAGGCCTACTTGACCAGGACTTTTTTGGTCTATTGTCTTTGTTTTACAGTTTTAGTTTTATATGAACATGGCACAGAGCAGTTTATTTGGTTTTGACTCTTTTTTTGTTGGTGTCAGTTTTTTTCCTTGGTCACTAATGCTCATTTACATACTGTATGTTAGGAAGCATTTTATTTGATTTGAAGTGTATATTTATCATTAGTGTCAGTAGATGATCAGGCTGGTATAGAGGACCAATGTAAACTTTTAATAAAGTTTATTCTGATTAATATTTTATGTATGTGTTATTTATGGCTTATTATATAAACTATGTAGCTCCATAATTTCCCTTCCCACTGTGAACAGTTTTTGTAAGTTTATTTTATTTTATTTTATTTCATACAGTATGTTCTGCATATAGTTGTCAATGTGGAACTTATTCTAATCAGGAATTTGAGAAGTTTAAAGGAGTGGGTTTGCTTGTATTCTAAACCAAGCTGATAGAAAGTTGTTTAAAACTGTTTAAAGCATATTTAAAAAAAATTAATTTGTGTTAGCTAATGCATTAACTAATATTAACAAATACAACCTTGTTGTTAGGTGTGTTCATTGAGACAAACTCTGTCTGAGTACAAAAGAGTAGTCAGTGTGGATACTAACTAATAAGTAATTATATAATTATGTAATTTAGTTGTTTTGTTTTATTGTATTATAATTGAATTAGATTGTGACCTGGATATTGCAATACTATTGTTATGCGGTTGTTTATTGTCTGCCTTACTAAACCATGACTTCAGGAGTATTGTGTAAAGAAGAGCTGCCCCCTACTGGTAATATATGCATACACACTTACTCTAGAAGAGTAATGCAGTTATTGCAGTAAATCATGGCTTAGTTATTTTACCTACCATTAAAGCTACAGGCCAAGATACTCTAATGGCCAACAATGAAACACACACTGACAATCCATTATAAAAATAAAGTCTCGGGTGTGCAATAAACTATAATACATTTCCCCTATGATTTAATAGCGCTAAATGTATTTTTCTTATCGAGTACTTTAGAGTGCGTGTGTGTGTGTGCATCTAAACTGTGTCTTAGGTAAGATGGATTTAAAGTAGAAAAGTATAATTGATAAATGTATAACCATTAAATTGGGCTATAATGATCAATGATAAAAGACAGCAACTTTTAAACACCAGAATACAGAAGATAAACAAATGTGTACACCCATTACTCAATTACAAAAAGTAAAAAATAAAAGAGGGAGAAATAAATAAATAAATAATAAAAGAAAGAAGGAAATAAACAAATAAAGAAAAAAAGCTGAAAAAGAAAGAATAAAAACAAAAAAGAAAGATGGGTAAAAGGATGGAAGAAAAGAAAAAGAAAGAATTAAAGGTGGAATCAGGGAAAAAGGTAAAACAGACAAAGCTGAAAAGAAAAAAGAAAATGAGGAAAGTAAGAACTAAAGAACGATCGAAGTTAAAGAAAGTTTTCTTTTCGAAAAAAAAACCTTAAAAAGAAAAAACTAAAAGATGGAAGGAAGGGAAGTAAGAAATAAAGAATGGTCGAAAGTAAAGAAAGTTTTTTTTTCTGAAAAAAAAAACTAAAAAAGAAAAAACTAAAAGATGGAAGGATGCGAAAGAAAAAAAGAAAAAGAAAGAAAAAAGGATGTAAGGGAAAGAAACCTAATAGAGAAAGAATAAAAGGTGGAATTAAGGAAAAAAGAATAAAACAAACAGAGCTGAAAAGAAAGATTTAAAGGAGGAAAGTAACAAATAAAGAATGGTCGAAATTAAAAAAGCTTTCTTTTCTGAAAAAAAAAACTAAAAAAGAAAGAACTAAAAGATGGAAGGAATGGAAAGGAAAAAAAGAACAAAGAAAATAGAAAGAAAAAAAGGATGTAAGTTAGTAAAAAAACCTAATAAAAGAAAGAATAAAGGGTAGAATGAAGGAAATAAGAATAAAACAAACAGAGCTGAAAAGAAAGATTTAAATGAGGAAAGTAACAAATAAAGAACGGTCGAAATTAAAAAAAGCTTTCTTTTCTGAAAAAAAAACTAAAAAAGAAAAAACTAAAAGATAGAAGGGAGGGAAAGAAAAAAAAGTAACTAATAAAGAATAGTCGAAATTAAAAAAAGGTTTCTTTTTTGAAAAAAAAACTAAAAAAGAAAGAACTAAAAGATGCAAGGGAGGGAAAGAAAAAAGTAACGAAGAAAATTGAAAGAAAAAAAGGATGTAAGTTAGAAAAGAAACATCATAAAGAAAGAATAAAGGGTACAATGAAGGAAAAAATAATAAAACAAAGCTGATAAGAAAGAATAAAAGGAGGAATGTAACAAATAAAGAATGGTCGAAATTAAAGAAAGAAAAAACTAAAAGATGGAAGGAAGGGAAAGAATAAAAGAGGGAAATAAATAATAAAAAAATGAGGTGAAGAAAAAAAGCTTTCTTTTCAAAAAAAAAAACTGAAAAAGAAAACTAAAAGATAGAATCAAAGGAAAGAGAGAAAGAATAAAAGCGGGCAATACATAATAAAGAAATGAGGTTAAAAAAGAAAGCTTTCTTTTCTAAAAACCCTAAAAAAGAAAGAACTAAAAGATGAAGTAAAGGAAAGAAAGGAAGAATAAAAGAAGGAAATAAATAAATAATAAAAGACAGACAGAAAGAAAGAAAACTTAGACCGAAAGAGGGCAGTATAACTCTACAGTAAACTGTGGTAAGAGAGAAATCTCGTGAACTCTAGCAGCAGCTCATAGGGATGTGAAGCGTCCCTTCCTGTTTTACTGGCGATCAGACAGAAACATTGACGCTGTGATATAGACGCGCGAGGCTCGATTATGTCTGGAAACAAACTCCGTAAACGACCGGCAGGCTTTTTGCTGAAAACCAACAAGCAGTAATGTCGCCTTATAGGGCGTGTATGACACTTCACGAGTTATAGTCTACAAATATATTTTTGTACCGCGCTACTGCTGCAACCCTTGCTCCTTCTGTCAATGATTGTCCTACTCATATAAGCCTACTCATGGCGGAGACCAAAATCATATACCATATCGACGAAGAAGAAACCCCGTATTTAGTGAAGCTGACGGTTTCTCCGGAAAAAGTCACGTTGGCGGATTTTAAAAATGTCCTCAACAACCGACCTGTCAATAGTTATAAATTCTTCTTCAAATCTATGGATCAGGATTTCGGGTGAGTAGAGGATTGTGATTTGCTCATATTGTACTGTCTGTATTTATTTAACGATCACACCCATGATCGAGTCAGCATTATGGCAGTGCTGCCTGTCAAACCGTTGTGAACGCGCTCGGGTCGCTTGGTTGTTCGTTGTGACGTCGCTACAGTTGTTGCGGGCACCTGCTTTGAACCTGTGTTCTAATGCGCGCGACTGAGAACCCGTCACCACATGCACTGCAACAGAGCTAATTTTGTCAACTCCAGTCACACACCTAAAGTTGTCCTCATGGTGCATAGCATATACAGTACAGTAAATCATGCTGGTTTCCTTATAGCCCACAGGTTCACGTGATCACCTGATATTGACGTGCTCTGGTTCCCTTTAAGTTTAAAGCGTACGTCGGCCTGCATGGTGCAGGTGCTGTCATCGTGAAATATAAACACCTCAAAATGATCTATTAAAACTACGACAGCACATTTATTTATACTGCCGTATCTGACAGACGTGTACTTATATGCTGGTCAGATCAATGAAAGACCATGGCGTTGAATTGATTTCTTCAACATCAAGTATAACCTTTTAATCCAGTGAACTAAATGAGATCCTCATCTGTTCATACTACAACCCTTTGCAAACTCTTAAGTCATGAGTCACAGTCTTTTGTGTTTCAGTCATTTGCTGTCACTATAAAATGATCAGTATTTAGTGGAGAGAAACTAAAAGGGACAGCAGCTGTCAAACTATACTGTCACTTTCCAATTTGTCACTGTCTAGAGCGGATTAGTTGCCAAATATTTCCAAATGAAAACAAACACGCTGTCAGGTAATATAAAAATTAGCGGTTCTCTTTGATTTTCTGCTATAAGGTGCAGCATTGTTTTTGTTAAAATAAAGTCAGGTATGAGAAGCGTGCTTTTTTAGTCATACTTTATTCAAATTACATGGAAATGTCAACCCATGAAAAAAGTAAAAAAAAAATGTTTTTAGCCACATGTGATATCTCAGATGTCCATATTTGGCAGCTTAAATAATTATTCCGCATAGTTAGTGCAACTTTCAGAATTGTCTCATCCATGATGGAGAAAAGTGACATCCATAACGTTGTTTCTTCCTCATAAATGCACACATGACAATAAAATAAAATAAATATTATTTTTTCTTCAAAGAGCCGTCCCTTCTCCATTTGTTTTGGCATTTTAGTTCACAGAATTCCTACAAAGTATGTTGTCCTTTTTTCACATCCATTTTTTCTATTATAACAGAAAATATGAGTATAGATCTGAAATTTTTTGATGTCAGGAGGACTCATCAGAGATTTAGGAAAATTTAATCAGATGGTTCATTATATTGGTAATAAATACTTGTGTTGTAGTACTTGAGACCAGTCTTGGTGGTCTTGATCTTTTATCGGTCTTGACTGTCTTTGGCCTTGGTCTCAGCCCCTCAAAGTTTTGGTCTTGTCATCTTCTGGTCTTGGTTTAGGTGGTCTTGACTACAACACTG